>NW_027526225.1:29884415-30263594 GCF_048455015.1 Haemaphysalis longicornis
ATGTATGTTGCAGTAGGGAAGAGATGGTTAGTCTGTAGTTCACAGCCTATCAAGGACTATATGTTCAATTATCTTACCCACACAAGAGGTTAACGATATTGGCATCATTTTGTCTATTGACTGTGTTTACCCGGTTTGGGGAGAAGTATAATTTCCACGTGCTTCTATTCCGGTGGCAGGGTGCGTTCTCTCAGTGACAATTGTAGCAGTCTCTGAAAGCTCCTATAGATCTGTCGCCTAGATTTTTCAAATATTCGTAAATTATTTGTGTTTGCCAGGGGTTATGCTCTTTGCTATCTCAGCAAGAGCCCTTCTGATCTCCACTTCCGTAATGAACTGTCTATGGTTGGGTTGACGTGTCTGCTGTACGTGTAGGTACGCGGCTCAGTCTGTGTGGGGTTTCAGCGATAATTGTCTACGAGGGCTGCTTTTATTTCTTGCTGTGTTTGTGGGATATTGTGTATAATCTTATTTAAGTTGTGTTTTTTTTTTGCTGGCTGCTCTGTATTGGGTCTGATAGTTTAAAGGGACACTGAAGTGATTTGTAAACATTGCGGGATTACTAGCGGAAATTGTAGTTCGGAGTCCGTAGGCATTGTTTCGACCACTCTGGCCGCGTTTACGCGAATTTATTTAGTAGAAAAATCAATTCGAAAATGCTGTCCTCCTCTCTTTACGCTCGCCCATTTTCTGTGGCGTTTTTGTGTGACGTCAGCAGGAGATGAGATGGAAAATGGCTGCGCCACTGCACGGTTCGCCGACCAGGCGACCTACCGATCGAGTCAGTCGGCCCAGCGTTTCGTCCGCCGGCCGCCGACGGGTCGTCGCTATTCGCTCGCTCAATTGAAACTAAGCCACAACACCTTTGTGAATGAAAGAATGTGCCTTTCCTTACTTTGTTAGTTTGTACACTGTGTCAAACTCAGAGTCCGGGTCGCTCCACACAAGCGCTGCACAAGTGCACATGCGACGCTTCGCTGACTTTACGCTAGTAGGAAAATCTAAGGCCAATTGAAGGCGGGAGAAGAGTCAGCGAAGTCAATATAGGTACTAAGAAAATAAAATCAACTGAAACTTTTACCGTACAGCGCAAAAATAGGGAGCAGGAAGCACTTTTTGCGCTGGGTAAACAAGCAAAGCGGTCAGCAGCACGACCGCACATCTGCGAACGCTTTCCCGTCAAAGAAATGCAATTGCTAGACGTGAGATATTGTGGAAGTTTGGGGGACACTTACTGCAGGAGTGATATACAACAAATAGTCACATAAAGTACTTAAAATGCTTAAAATAAATAAAAGTGTAAACTGGTCATACATTATAAACCTTATATATCCAAACCGGCCAGCGCCGGCTCGTGGCCTAGTGGTCTGAGGCGCTGGAATTTCTGTTTTGAAAGTGGCAAGTTCGAATCCCCGAGAGTACATGTATTCTTTTTTTTGTAAGTTGATTTTTTTGTATGCGGCCGATGTTTTCTGAACTGAGTTCACCATTTTTGGGCCGTAACGTTCACTGCTCCACGAGCGAGATCGCAGAACGCGCGCATACTGACAATGACGCGCTAGCGAGTTCTCGGTGGCGTGCTGTTGCCACAAGCACCGACTGCTTGCGGGCAGTGGGCCCAGGCCTGAATCAGCACACCCTTGGCCTGGTGCGAACTAGCTTTTTACGAACAGACATGAGTGAGGCAAGCTCCGAATATGCGGGAAAAGCGCATGGCATTTGAGAGTCTGCGGTGACGCGGAGGGCGTTCATCCACTGCGTAGGCCTCGTCTAGTGATTTCTACGATTCCAAGCCGCCCTGGGAGGTTTATAGACATTTGACAGCCGACAACATGGCAGAAGCGCGGTACGGCGATAACTGGGATATCGAGAATGCCCATCCAACAACGCCATCAGATGTCAATCATGTTGTTTTACAGAACCGAAACCGAAACCGAAACTTGTTTGATTGCTAACCTTGGGCATCGTCCAATCACGGTGCCCCCCCTCCTGACGTCACAGTATAGTTGGTGCGGCCGCCGCAAACCGCGCATAGTAGTTTTTCTTCTTTCGCGCTTTGTAAAATAATTACCGATTTGTCAACCGGATAAACGATGAATAGTGTGTTAATTTGAGCCAGTCTACACAGTGCAAGCAAAAACGGGAGCTTGACAAATTCACTTCAGTGTCCCTTTAAGTAGCGGCCAGGTTGGAGAAGTCCAGCCTACCTTGTAGGTTGTTAGACACATTTGCCCAGCGTTATTCGTTTAGTTTTCCGCCTATTCATGTGCTTCCGCTGTTATCTTCACTATGTTACTTTCGAGCTTCCTGTTGTGTCATTGCCTTTTTTATCTCTTCCTTAGACTCCTGCTTTCATCCCACGGATGGAGTAGCCGTTCGTCAATGTTGTTATGTCTTCCGTACCCGCGATCGGCCTTGTGTGTATTTTTACGATTACTTGCATTGTCCACTCCAGTATGTACCATATGGGGTCATTATAGGTCGATCCGTTCACACACTTTTCGTATTTCTACACCGTGCTCAGAACTGTCCGCTCACGCGTGCAATAGCTTGCATCTCGGTCTGTTTAACTTGTACGCTCCCAATAGAATAATTTTCTTTCAAAAATATTGTTGAAATCTCCCGTGCAGCCTTAACGGGGCCTATCAGCGTTTTTTTAATGATTGAGCAGCCGATGGATAGGCCTTTACGATATCTACTGAAAAAAAAAATTCGCCTTTCTTCTGCTCACTTTGATGAAAATGGTGTTTCAAGACCATAGTTGCGTGGTGGCCCTGCCACGCAAATCAATTCAAGTTTACCGCGTTCCTGTGCTCCACTATGAAACCCTTCTCTACGGTTGGTTCATGGATGCACACGCCCCCCGCCGCTCCTCGCGCTTCCCAGCGGGGTACGCACGTGCATCCTGGCACCCTGCTCCAGGCGCAGTTCACGCGCTATCTACTTGAATCTTTTATTACTGTTTAACAACTTGGAATGCCGCCAGGAGCTATAGTGGCGTGGGCGACAGCAGGCGACGGCTTGATACAGCGGGTGTAGTATTTCATTTGCTGTTGCAACAATCAAGCACCCATGTATGTTCTAATAAAGGAACACTGCAAATATCACTTATGTATTGGTTATATGCCGTAAATGTGTGTAATGTTTTGTTTTTATCCAATGTTGACAAGTATGAACACTGCAACCGCATATAGATGCTTAGGTATGGGTGGGGGTATATAAACGGCTTATTCAACGTATGTATCACTTTGGCCGGGCGGCTGAATCGGGTGATGGACAAACAGACCTACAGACAGACAAATATTTGTGCGTCCAAGTAGCCTCAGAAAGACTATCGTCTTTAGAGCAGAACAGTAAAAGCAGTGTCCACGAGAGGCCTGATAAAAGAAAACAGGGAAGCAAAAGAGCTTGAGCTGCCCAGAGCATAAAAGCAACAAAATTTCTAAACCGATTATAGAACTGAATTGTGCACACCTCCATTTCACTCATCATCGGTTTCGCGATAGCGGAGGAGACGTGCATGATGTTGAACAGAAGGCGAGATGAGTGGGAGTTACGTGGCAGGAGCGGCAGAACACGCCCGTCTTTCAACGCATTAACGCGAACTGAGCAGACACGCGGCAGATAATTTTTGGCTTAGTAAGTGTTGTCAAGCAGGCACTTCTTCCAGGCACATTTTTCCGCAAGATTTTTAAACGAACAAGTGATAAATCGAGTATAAAAGTAAGAAAGTCATTATAGTAAACTCACTACAACAAGTAAAAAATTTACTACAGTACTATTGAGATTTAACCGCCATAACGGAACTGTTGATAAAGGCGTTTCATTACATAGTACGAAAATGCTGGTTCCGTTCATGGCAGCCAAGGCTGGTTTTGGTAATGGGTCTTCGCGTCGAAGCCCACTTTGAACACTCGAAATTTAACGTGACGGAGGAACAAGAGTTGGCGTCAGCGTTCTCCTCTTTCAACTCGTTGATATTTTCCTCTGTTTGAGGCTCTGTATCAACTATTTCTAATCTGTATTCGCATTCGTCTACACGTTTTGCAGTTGGCAGCAAGGGCACCTGTATTAGAGCTACTTCAAAGTACGCCCAAGTGGAGTGGTTTATGTGCGCCGCAAGCAAGGGCACTCAGACGACAGGCCTGTTCAGGAACTGCGGTAAGCTTGCCTACAGTACATGTCATACGTAGGTTTCATGATCGGTGTATGATTTTGGCTTGCAGGAACTCAGACTGAAGGAGCGGCCTTTGAGCTCTACCATGTCTGGGGCTCTTGACCTGTACCGCTTCCCTGGAATTCCACAGACCTGGTAGTACATGGCTTGCCCTTAATACCATGACAACAACACCGAATACGGGTGTGAAGATAGCAACATCGCAGTTGTGGGCACTACTTCAGCGAAACTGTGAACTACAAAAGACAGAGTGTATAAAAGATGCCTCCTTATCTGAATCTTATCTTTTTATCTGTATCTGTGGCAAACTGAACCTCCATGCGGAGAGTCAACAGCGGCGTTCAGTAAACAGAACCACTTCAGGAGCTTCCCGCTTAGTTTGTATATCGTTTGACACTTCTGCGTCCTCCGGGGGCGTTTTTCGTGCTGAAATATTTGTTTACAGTTCTCAGAAGTGCTAAAGGCAGCAGGAAAAAGTAAAAAAAACGAGCGCCCAAGTGTAGATTCGAAGTAGCTACTCCCACAACACGAAGCCGGCACTTTACCTCACGCCCACCTCAACAGGTGGCTCCCGAATGCAAAATAGAGCCTGTCAAAATAGGCTCTGAACACATACGGCTGGCTGCTTCTAGTGTATTGTTGTATGTGAGAGGCCCTCCCAGTGACACCGCCTGTTCTTCACTTGCGAACGTTGCATACGGGCCCCATATTGCTCTTAATACAAGTAATATAGCCGGATTACCTTTATTTGACCTACTAAAAGCTGTCGTACATGCCTATCTCGGCGACACCAGCCACGGCAGTTGTGTCGTCTGCTCTGGCAAATACAGCCAGACGAGGACTTCAAAAACTATTTGTAAAAATCGCGACGTTGGTAATACTTCTCATCGCAAAAGTTTTTGTGCGACAAGAAGAGACACTTTACCTTCGGAGAAGTTCCTTTCGCCTGAACCTAGGACATTCACTTATCTGGCACTGTTGGCCCGTGCTACATTGTAGAAGCGGCCTCCGCACGCGTTCGCACGAAAAGTTTGGCGTCTCAAGCATTTGGCTATTTTTAATTTGCGAAAATAGAGGCTCTGCCACAGGAGTGGCACCAAAACACTTAATTTACTGGCATATTCGCTGCATATAGGAGCATGATTTGTGTTTTGGTGTTTACGCGTCACAACTTGTGTTTACGATTCTCAAGTATTGTTATATAAAATTTTGCCTCGGTGCGATGCCAGTGCGCGTGCGACACCAAGTTCTAAGGCAAACGTCTTTCCGAACGCTTTTTCCGATTAAGTCGTGTGCAGCTTGTCCACGACGAAACCGAAACTGGCTGCAAGATTTATTCTATTGCGCGTTCTTCAAGCCATGCCGCACCGATCCACATCCACTTCTACCCATCACATCCATCGTGGCGGACAATCGCAGCACCAAGTTAATTTCTAGGTATTACTTTAGGAAACTCCATGGCGCCAACTCTGGCGGTACCAGCGCCGGCTGTCGCCAGAGTGGGGGCCATGGACGTTAGTAGACTCGCATTGTGCTCTTTTCTCACACATCTCTTACTTGAATTCAAAACCAAGCAAACACCGAAAGGCGGTATCCTAGGCCCCTGCCGCTCGGTTTCTAGCTTTGGCTCAGGCACACGCGACGCCGATATCCCTACAAGCTCAGCTGATGGTAGCCCGTGGACGGGGCATTAGCTGGGAGTGAGACCGGCATGACGTGCCCCGTAGCAACATCGTTACTTTCTACTGCCCCTATCACCTTTTGTAGACTGACCGAGATTGGGACGGTATCCGTTTCTAAGGCCTCACACGAATTGGAAGCTTCTACCGAGACTCCTGAGACCGAGGCGGGAGCAATATCGCACTCGGTGTACTCGCGATGCCCTCTCTTGAGCCTGAGCTGCCACCTCCTTCCCCTCCAAAAATGCGACACTCTCCATTATCTTGGCGTCCGCGCTCGCCAATTCTGCAGTGCGCTCGCTAGCCGGCGGTTTTGTGAACTCTTCAATAACAACGCATTTTCCGCGGAACAGTTGATGGCACCTGTTCGGGAAGAGGTACATGTGTTCTGAAATCCTCGGCCAAACCACTGCCTGGGTGGTAAGTTCACCAAACCGACCTCCGATGCTGACTAGCAATCGAAAGGCACCCATTTCACGTTGCTGTGGCCTGTTTCAAACAAACACTCTGTCTTGTCAGCTTCTCCGGCTCGACGTACGAAGAATAGATCATGTCTACACAGCAGGCTTTGGCGTCGACTACGAGCTCGCGTACATAGGGCTGCAACAGCTGCTTGCTGCCCTCACTCTCGTATACTGCGTTGAAGGCAATCTTGCCGTTCTCTCAACTTGCCCCGTCTCGCCCCAGTTGTAACACGTGGACTGTTTGCGCGTTTCGAAAGCTTTCTTTCGACGCTGCTCCTCGTCGTTTGCGCCCCTCTGTTTTCCCTGCCAGTTTCTCTATCCTAGTCAATGATCTTCTCTGGTCCACCGTTTTCTTGGGGAGCTCCGCATTTCAGCGCTGACTTGCCAGGCCTCTGCCAGAAATTTCATTGAGCGTCCTTCCGCCCCTGCGCATCTCGACGTGTGACGAACTCGACGGCGAAATGAGCTGCCCTGTCCACTGTGTTTACATCCGGCCGGTACTGCACCCAGTACCTCAAGTTTTCCGGCGGTCGGCGGTAAAACTTGTACATCGAAGTACTCAACAACCGTGTCGGGCTCGCCGAAAGCCTTTGCATCTTTGAGCTACTCTTCAATGTTTGCCTCTAGCTTATAGGCGTAGGCCGAGTACGACTCGCTCTTTGCACTCTCGGCTTCACGGAATTTCTGTCGCAACGCATCCGCAGAGAGCCTGGACTTACGCACTAGGCTCGACTTCACCTTCTCGTAGTCCGCTGCCTTGTCTTTTGGGAAGCGGGGCACCACGTCGGGTTCCTCACCCGGCTAAAGCGTAAGCAATCTTTGCGGCCATGTCTGTCGGCTAAACTGGGTCTTCTCGCAGGTGCGCTTGAAATTGACAAAAAATACCGATATATTCACCTAACTTGTACGGTCGTATAAGGTCCCTCATTCGCAGTGTAGGTCGCTCATTAACCGCTGACTGCACGCTGCTGTCACTATGACACCCCGGGCGAGACATTTGAACCACTAGGTGCTTTATCTCGGTGTCGTACTGTTGCTTCGGGTCCTTCTGCTGGATTAGGAGTTTTGGTCACTCGAGTTCGGGCTCTCGTTTCTCGCGCTCGCGTTCTGCCTCTACAGCTGCGCAGCTTGTTGTTTAGCGGTCTCCCGTTCATTATTCAGCTCAATGCGTTCCGACAGGTCGTCACCGTCCGCCCGAACAGTGAGTACAAGCTGTATCAGCTCTGGCTTCCTTAGTGCGTCAGAAACATCCTAGCGCAACTCCTTTGCAAGCTCCAACAAATGCGTTTTTTAACGCTGTCAAATTCATGACTGTTTAAAGTATTACTTTTCCCTGCACCAAAATAGTCTTGTGGGAATAGCCTACGCGAGAAAGACATGCCACACCAGCCATTCTCAGAAACCTTGTAAAACTCAATGAATAAATGCCCCGCACGCACCATTGAGCGCCGTTCATTCTGCGAAGTCCGAGCCGCCTTGACATCCGTGAAATTGGATCCCGCACCGCTGGTACCGGTTGTAACATAAGCGAAGTCGTCGCCGTCATGTAGTGGTAGCGTGGTGGACGAGTGCGGAGTGAGTTATCGAAGGCTATTTTCCAACTGAACCAGGTTGCTTTTTTGTGTTTATTGCTCCTTAAAGGTTTTTAATAATGGGATCGACCGAATGCCGCTTTGAAGCCATATTGATACACGAAGCATATCTGTGGGAAGAAAGGAATGAGTTTAGGCATCTATTTTTGGAGAAGCTTTTGTGAAGTCATTTTTATTTCCGGAAGTAATGTGTTCGGTATCGAAAGCTTTTCTCCCCTTAAAAACTTCACCATCGTCCCGTAGGGGAACCCTGAGTAGTATGGGAAGCAGCCATGGGGTCGACTCAAGTTCCCATTAGTTTTCAGTTCGATCGCGGCGTTGCGGGAGGAGAATGAGGGGAGCGGAGCGCGCGCGCGCGTCATTTATACCGCGGAGCTACACTGGCGGCCCCAGCGCATTATGCAGCGGCTACCGTCGCGTCTCTAAACCTAAGCTGCTTCGCATTATCGCGCGCGGAGCTGCAGGTGTTGCCATTCGTTGCGCAGTCCTGGAGAGGAGAGGAGAGGAGGAATGCCGGAGAGGAGAGGAGCGTGGGAGAGGCGAGGAGGAATGCCTCGCATACTACTCAGTGTTCCTCTACGGGAAGATGACGACGGTGGTTGAACGCGAAGCTATCTCGTGATGGTTTCTTTGGTTGGCCCATCCCTAGGGGCATCCTGCCACAATCATCATCAGCGGTGCCTGGCCAGGCATGCGCAGTAGGGGTGGGGGTGCGGACGGCGGACAACGACAACGACGAGGGAAGGATAGATTCTTTGGTTGGCCAATCCCTAGGAGCATCCTGCCACAATCATCATCGGCGGTGCCTGGCCCGGCATGCGCAGTGGGGGTGCGGACGGCGGACAACGGCGAGGGAGGGAGGGACACAGCCCCAAGCATGAGATGCTTCGCATCTAAAATATCGTAAACACAAAACACACAGAGGCACGGTGCTCCAGGAGCACTGCATCGTGAATGGCAGCCCAACTTCGGTCAACAACCTGTTAAAATTCTTGCGGTATTACTGCTTATTGTTTTTGTGACGTCACGGTTCGATTAATTTCTTATGCCGGAGTTGGTTAGCGCAAAAATGGCGTGTGGTGGCTTCGGGTGATTGGGCGGTCGCATTTTCAGCGCAATACTAGCTTCAGGTAATTTAATCCAGCCATCGTCAAGCACCGAGGCCTCCAAAACGTCGTTTTTTTCACTAACTTAGTGTTGTCTTCGTTGAAGGGGACGCCTTTGCAGGTCAGTGGATATTATTTATCTAATAATAACAGGTAGCTGTGTAGTTGGTTATAAATACTTTTGATACAAAACTTTATGCACAATTCAATGAGGACACAGTCGTGAGAATTACAGGACGAGCCAGAACTTAAACATTATTCTTCGAAGAAGCGACAAACTCACGTATTCATAGTTGCCACTATCGTCGCCTTCAACCAACCAACAGACAAAACATCTTTTTTGGCATCGAAAAACGTGAACAAAACAAAGCGATAGAACGGTTCCAGACATAACAGTAGCATAACAGAATCACGGTGTTAAAGAAAAAGCGTTCATATGAAAAAATACGTGTCAAAGTTAAGACGAAAGACGGAAATAAAGTCACTAAAGGGATAAGGTAAATAACTCTAACAGCAAGGTGAGGTCAATACAGCGGGAGTTATATGGTTACACGAGGAATGGTAAGAGTCATGGCTAAAACAGTAAAGGGAAGAAGGTCAGTGTTTCAGAAACAGGAAAAGGGAAAGAAAGAAGGAGTTATTTTAAGTTGTGCATCGTTTACACATGACCAACTAAAAAGGCCGCTTTTGTGGGTGAAGGCTCATTGGAGGCACCTCGACGCAGTCTGGGCATTATCTATCCTTATAAATTTAAAAGGACCTAAATTCAAAGTAAAATCTGATGATAATATAAAGAACTAGCCTTTGATAATATTTGAGAAGCCTGGTTAGAGAGAGAACGAAATGTATTATTTAAACCGAAAAAAAAAAAAAACGTAGGAAGAAGTTACAAACATTGAAATTTTGTGCTACAGATGTCAGTGGTTGGCTAAAGGGGGAAAGACTCACGACAGATTTATCATTGTTTACTTTACTCAGCATTGAAGTAATGCGAATCGATAGGACCAGACACAGCTGCAATACCGCAAAAACTTTCATATCATGTCACAACGCTGGGAAAAAAAGGGAGCTCCACCGCTACTTGATCGGTTTTTGTTTTGTCTTCTTATCTAGAATAATTTATTTCCGTGTGCCTTAGAACTGAAATTATTATTATTGTGAGCAAGAGTGCTTTATTATAACGAAATTTCTATTGCTTTTATTGGCGCTATAACTTCGCATTCCTACCCGTTAGTCATGTAATAGCCGTCCAGGCGTTTGAGTCGTTTTAAAATTTCGTCTGGAAAATGTTTGGTTTCCCATTCTTATCAGATAAGGATGCAGCACTTGAACGCATATCAGTACTAAAAAGATGGGCCGCGTTTTTTATTTAGGCGTTCGCCATCAAGCTAAAAGGTAGCGGCCGCTTTTCTGATGGAGGCGAAAAGCAAAAACGCCCGTGTGTACGAGATTTCGGCGCACGTTAAAGATCCCCAGGTGGTCAAAATTAATCCGGAGCCCTCCACTACGGCGCGCCTCATCGCCTGCGTTGCGTCGGCGCGTTAAACCCTACAATCGAAGCTAAAAGGTAGTTTCCTTGATACGAATAATAAATCTTTGGTCCGCAAAATAACGAAGCGGACACTTCTGTTTGGATTAAACATCCGACACTTAAGTCACGAGATGCTTAGGCCTACACGAGCCCCGTCCACGCAGGCATGCCGAGAGCTAGAAAACGGTACCAGGATGTTAAATACAGCCAAATAATTTTTTTCTCGGGCTCAGTGTTCTGCCGAGTCTTCAGAACATTCTTCAGAACATAGTGTTAGCGCGGACACGTGATGTTTTGATACTTTTTGTCATTTTGAAGAAAACATTGTTTTATATGTGAGAGCAATTCACAGTGCGTGTGTAATGTGTAATCAGGGTTGTTCGCTCAAACAAAAAAAGAACTCGGACGACGATCAAGGCGTTTCTGATTGAGGAGTATTAATTGAAATAAAAGAACCACAGCGAGCTCCCGAGAAAGTTCTTTCAGCACAAAGTATTAAACAGGCACGAATGACGTGAACAGATGGGAGAGAAGAGAGAGAAAAATTTATCCCATGGAAAACAAAGTTCACATAACGTAAAGTCAAGTCCCGTTATGAAAATACGCCGGCGTGCTGTATATTCCTCAGATTTTGTCGGCCTTGAAGCGGCAAAGTACACAAGTCGAGTACAGTCAAACCCGGCTATAACGAACCCGGATAGAGCGAATTATGCTATATATCGAACAAAAATAATTCAGTTACGGAAATACATGGGAAACATATTTCTTCTAACGAAGTTCACATCCGATATATCGAACTCTGCACGCCTAGAATGGCCGCCGAAATGCATGGTTTCGGAGCGGCGATTGAGATGTGGATTGGCCGTGACCACGGAGAAAGAGTTGCGACTTAGACATTTCGCCTCGCACGGAGCGATATGACGCCCGACACTTTGCGTAACTGTTTCCGACGCGGGGGACTCACGGCGGAACCCGCGCAGTAAGCGAGTCCGGACCAAGACAGAGCATCGGTGAACTGTGGGAAGAGCTCCCCCACATTTCCGATGACTTCGCGAGTGAAAGCTGTCCGACGCTTATATTAAGCGCTTTCAGCAGTCAATGTGCTCCGCCAATGCTTCTTAGATTTTGGAGGACGCCGACTCGAACTGGTGCAAACAATGTTTCGCGTAGAGAATGCTATGCTAGTTGAAGCCGACAAAAACGAAAGTGAAAACAAAAATCACCGCTTTTTTCTTTGCAAAGTAGGCAGTTCAGGCGGAAAGTAGCTTTAATATTTGCAATAAATGGATTATTTTGGGTATGGCAACGGCTACTTTACTGTGTTCGTTTTTGTATGCGGGGATGGTGGAGTTGGGGAGGGCGAGAAGGGGGGGGGGGCGGGGCTCCCTCTGATTGCGAACTTGTAACAATTAGTTCGTTATAGGCGGGTTCGGCTATATCGAACTGTTGGATATATCGAACTAATCGCGGTGCATATTGCAATTCGCTATAAACGGGTTTGACTGTAGTTGTGGAGTGGTTCACTCTCTAGAAACTGATATTGCACAAGTATATTGCTGAAAAAAAAAACATCTGTCCCTACCCAACATTTAGGAGTGTAATGTGGGGCCCGCTATAAAAGTGATGCACAATATAAACCGTAAGGTGTATAAAATAACTGAGAAAATCATTTTCCAGTACCAGCACGGCTTTCGAAAGGGCTACTCGTGTGACACTCAACTTACCGGGTTTATTCACGATTTACATGCTTCCATTGACGCTGGCATACAAACTGACGCAATTTTTCTTGATTTTTCCAAAGCCTTTGACCGGGTCCCTCATCACAGGTTGCTAATCACATTAACACAGCTTAGCGTTCACCCGCTTGTACTCGCACGGATTAAAGATTTCCTTTAGTTCACATCCGTTAATAACAGTTTCTCCTCTTTTGGGGAAGTGTACTCAGGCGTTCCTCAGGGCAGCGTGCTGGGCCAGTGATTTTTAATTTTAATTATAGATTTGCCTAACACGGTTTAATCCCAAATCAGGCTTTTCACGGACGATTGCGTGATCTATCGCAAAAATTTGTGCAAAGAAGATGAGCAGGCATTCCAGGCTGACCTAGATGGTATAAGCTCTTGGTGCTCTAAATGATTACTGTGCCTTAATATTTCTAAAACAAAGATTATGTCCTTTAATAAACGCGCATCTCTCCTTTCAACCTCGTACTCTTTAGATAATACTCCAACTCAACTTACTAGTAATTACAAGCACCTTGGTGTTTACCTTAGTTCGGACTTATCCTGGAATCATCACAGTGACGTCATACTTGCATCGGCTAACCGCTCACTAGGTCTTTTAAAACATAACTTGAAGCACACCCCATCGCAACTACGTAAACTCGCTTACATCACACTTATACGGCCTAAAATTGAATATGCATCAGCCATTTGGGACCCTTACCAAGCTTACATAATCAACAACATCGAATCACTTCAAAACCGCGCAGTTCGCTTCATCTTTTCAGACGCTTCATCATTCAGACGCTTCATCATCTTTTCAGTTCGCTTCATTATTCCAGTGTCAAAATTCGTGCAGAACTGCTCGACTTGTCGCAACGACGCACAGCTGCAAGGTTATCACTTTTTCACAAACTTTATCACCACCCATTGCTTCATGACGATTTCTTTTTTTCATTGAGGCTTGTTGTTGGGCTAGTTGGTATCGGTACATGGTTGGAAAAGCGCTTATTTTGTAACACGAATGTGGCGCTTCATTCGTTTTGTCGGGTTTTTTTCGCTCTACGTTTGTCCCTTGTGTTACAAAATAAGCGCTTTTCCAACCATGTTCTTTTTTTCACCAGCTTCCATTTTTGCCAGACACGACCATCCTTTCAAAGTGAAGCGTTTCCCATGTAATACATTGCACTATTCTCGGTCATTCCTTCCGCGTACAATCATTGACTGGAACGCATTGCCATCACACATATAGCCACCGTCATTGATGCTGTTAAATTTAATCAACTAATACTCACGGAAGTTGTGAATTGAAAACAAAACTATCGTTTTTTATTTATAACTTCTGACAGATTGTTCTTTTTCTAAAAAGTTTTGTTTGTTGTTGCCTCTGCTGAGTTTATTTTTTACGCGTTATTTCGAGCTAACATTACATTTGTCATATTTGTGTTCGCGCACGCGTTGTCCTTTTTATGTTCTATTACTCCCACTGTATATATCTTTGTTCGTATGTTTATTTCTGCTGCATTGACTACCCTCTATGTAATACCCTACTGCGTGAGGGTCTTTAGGGGTACTTTAAATAAATTAAAAAAAAAAAAAAATAAATAAATAAATAAATAAATAAATAAATAAATAAATAAATAAATAAATAAATAAATAAATGGCATATCTGTTTATGCTACTTAGAAAACATCATCGTGTTTTCAACGGACTTTACTACCCACCTCCAGCGACTTCACCAAGTCCGTAAGTGCCTTACTTCGGCTGGTCTGCAAATGAACCTAAAGAAATGCCGTTTTGCTGCACGCCGACTCACTATATTAGGTCACGTCGTATCTAAAGACGGCGTCCTGCCAGACCCAGCCAAGCTGCGTGGGGTGAGCGAGTTCCCTAAGCCGAACACCATGAAGGAGCCTTGAAGTTTTATTGGGCTTTGCTCATACTTTCGGCGATTTGTGAGAAACTTCGCGTCTATCATTGCACCGTTGACGCAGCTGATTGGTCAAGGCGAGGAAGTTTTAGATTGGTCGAGTGCTTCTCAAAGAGCGTTCGAGACCTTACTCCCGCTTCTGACGTCACCGCCGATATTGCGCCATTTTGATCCCAGCGCTCCCACTAAACTTCACACGGATGCCAGTGGTACTGGTCTGGGCGCTGTCCTTGCTCAACGCAAGGATGGCTTTGACGAATATGTTGTGGCGTACGCCAGTCGCGCTCTGACAAAAGCGGAACACAACTACTCTGTAACAGAAAAAGAGTGCCTGGCCATGGTTTGGGCGATTGGCAGATTTCGACCGTACCACTATGGCCGCCCATTCGACGTGTTCACGGACCACCATGCCCTATGTTGGTTGGTATCATTGAAAGATCCCTCCGGACGTCTGGCCCGCTGGTCACTTCACCTCCAGGAGTACGACGTTCGTGTTGTTTATCGGTGAGGACGAAAACACACCGACGCAGACGCCCTTTCTCGTTCGCCATTACCAGCGGAAACTACAACATCTGCTATGATGGCGAATTGCGACGTGTCATCTCTACAAGTTGACGACATGGCAAACGAGCAACGGAAGGACCCTTGGAGTGCCTCAGTACCGGAATTCCTTACAAACCCTACGACGTCTTCCGCATCTCGCACGCTACAGCGCCAAGCAGCGCATTTTTGCCATCAGAGACGAGATGCTATACCGGCGTAATTATTTCGCAGAAGGCCGGAAATGGTTGCTCGTCATACCGCGTCACCCATGCTCGCAGGTATGCGCAGCGTTTCATTCTGACGCGCAGTGTGGTCATGCTGGAATACTCAAAAGATATCAACGCCTACACCTACACTTCTACTGGCGAGGAATGCACACGTTCGTCGCCAAGTACATACGGTCGTGCATTGCCTACCAGCGTCGCAAGACCCATTCAAGGCACCCGGCTGGAGAGTTGCAGCCGCTACCGTGCCCGGAACGGCCTTTCGATCGGGTTGGAATTGACCTCTACGGACGTCTTCCAAGCACTCCTTCAGGGAACCGTTCGATTATCGTCGCGGTTGATCGTCTAACTCGGTACGCTGAGACAGCCGCGGTGGTCACCGCTACGGCTCGCGACGTCGCCATTTTTATCCTCCGGCATTTCGTCCTACGCCACGGCGCTCCTAGAGAGCTGCTTAGTGACAGAGGGCGCGTGTTCCTCTATGACGTTGTGGAGGCGCTGCTTAAGGAATGTCAGGGAGTCCACAGAACTACCACTGCGTACCCCCCACAGACCAATGGGCTAAGAAAAAGGTTCAACCGCACCCTTGGCGATATGCTCTCCATGTACATATCGTCGTACCACTCAAACTGGGACACGGTGTTACCTTTCGTTACGTACGCCTATAACACCGCCATGCAAGTCACCTCAAGCTTTTCCCCGTTTTTTCTTTTATGTGGGCGTGAGCCATCTTGCCTCATAGACACCATTCTACCCTATCGCCCCGACGCCTCAGAATGTACCCCAGTTTCCGAGATGGCGAGCTATGCCGAGCAGTGTCGTCAGCTCGCTCGCGCCTTGACATCGGATGACCAAGGACGTCAGAAGTCCCGCCATGACAGCTCCGCCGCGGCACCCGTGTTTGAACCTGGATCCCCTGCATGACTTCCGGTTCAATGCCTCACTCCTCGTCTTTCGGGCGAAATTTCTTGCGAAATACCACGGCCCATATAGAATTATCGAACAAATATCGCCCGTGAACTACTCGTCGAGCCGGTGACACCCACCTCAGACCTTCGTCGTCGAGGTCGTGAAATTGTGCCCATCAACCGTTTGAAGCCATATTAAGATCCCCTTGTCGTTTGAACCCCTTAAGTCGCCAAGATGGCTCCTCTTTTCGCCGGGGGGTGATTGTACTGGACATAGTAGTCCCCGACAAGACGACATCTTACGTGGTTCATGTGCGCCAATCTCTCTTGTCCAGCGGACGGGGTATGCGCCGCGAGAAGGACAATTATGCGCCGACGATGATGGTAGGCGCAAGGTGCTGGGTGCGAGAAGAAGCACGACCAGTATCGCGTGGCTCGGAACGAGAGCGTGCTCTAAGAGAACGTGCTGAGACATCAGCCTTCGCTGCCTTGCTCCTCCTTGGTCTGTGTCTCTTTTCAAACGTCTTGCTGGCCTCCGGCTATAAACCCTCTTATTTACATATACATACCATATAGATATCTATATACAGACATATGTATATACTGGTATATATGCATGTATATACACACAGATATACGCATACACAAAACATAATAAAAGATAAAAGGAAGTTTAAAAGATGTATACAAATTAGTTTAACGTGCGCTTCTGTGCAAATAATCGTCATTTACCACTTACAACGTATCAGCATGTAGCACGTTTCATGGAACCAACTTTTAAGGGGGAAAAGGAGAGACTAAAACAAGACAGCAGTACAACAAAACTCCAGCAAGTAAAATGGTGCATGACTTATTCTGGGATAAGTAAACTGATCGAAAATGCGTGAGCACCGTACCCGTCGACGGTGTGGAAATGTGAATATCCGATCACAAACGATTACTTAGAAGCACTGCAATGTTACGAGATAACTGCGATCGGCTGGTTGTGGGACAAAAACGCTGAATCGTTGGGTTCTCGGGTATTATTTATTTATTAAATACTGCAAAGTCCAAGTAGGAGTGGCAATACAAGAAGATACACAAGAGAAGTATACGCACGTAACTTCGCACAAAGCTAAAGTAAAAAAAGTGCAGAAAAGAAACAGTACGATTATCGAAACACGAGTAAAAAATAACATCATGGCAACAAAAAAAAAAAAAAAGACACGTTAGAAGAAACATCAGACAATACGCAGGAACAATGCGCCAATACAGCAACCTCAGTTCGGGACAGCGGCACTTCGGCACAGTTACAAGACCAAGTTTTCTACTGATGAAGGTGGGGTTACGGGCAAAAAATTTCATTTTTTAATGGTGCGAGGAAACAATGAAAACTTGAAAGTGTAAGTCCTGGCGAAAAATGGTGTTAAAGAAAGGTGATGGGTGTGACCGGTCTTTCTCGTTGAAAGGGGTTTAAGATACACAGTACGGTCAAATCCAAGCTTAAATGTCAACAAAACTATAGAGTGGGGATGTTATTACTGAACAAAAGTTCCGTAACAGACTCGCGGCGATTGTATTTTGAGTAAATAAAACGTGCAGCCCGTCTTAAGATTTTCTCGGTAGTAGTGATGTTAGATTTAGTGTAGGGATGCCAGACTATACAAGCATATTCTAGTTCGGGTCTAATAAAAGTGGTATAGGCCAGATATTTTACATGAGAGGGAGCATATTTAGGCTTATGCCTCAGCTGACAAAACGTACGGAGCGCTGAGGCGCAAACCTTACCGATTTAAGTGTTCCAGCCTAAATTGTTAGTAATTGTGACACCAAGATATTCGCTATCTTCAACTAGGGGATTGTTGAAAACAGAGTACGAATATTTAAGGGGAAGGAATATTTTGGTAATTATAAGATAAACTGATTTTTGGTAATTTAACCCCATTTTGTGCACCAGTAAAGAATATTGCTCAATGCACAGTTTAGGATAGTCTGGTCATCACCAGAGTGAAGGTTATTAAGCAATATACAATCATCTGCGAAAAGGCGTATTTGTACAAGTTCGGCCACTACATAAACAATATCATTGCAATAAACAAGAAAGAGTAGGGGCCCAAGTACGCTCCCCTGGGGAACGCCGGATGTAACCGGAAGGATATCGGAATTGTGGCCGTTAATATTCACATACTGTTTTCGGTTACTTAGATAGGAGGAAACCCAAGAAGCAAGAAAAGCAGGAATGCCTAAAACACGTAGTTTATGAATTAGTTTGTCATATGAAACGCAGTCAAATGCTTTGCTGAAATCAAGAAATATGACATATACCTGGCCACTTCTATCTAGAGAGGACGGAAAAGATTGAATTACTGTTGATACCTGGGTAACTGTTGACATGCCTTTACGAAATCCATGTTGGAAGGGGGTCAAGATTTTGTGTTGGTTCAAGAATTCAGAAATACAAGTAGCAACAATATGCCCCAGAAGTTCACAGCCAGAAGAGACTATTGAAATAGGACGATAGTTGGGAACATAAAGGGGATCACCATTTTTGTGAACGGCAACAACGCGAGCTATCTTGAGGCCAGGGGACAAGGTAGTTGATTTTAGGGAGGCATGGAAGATAGGAACTAGGAAGCTGGCCAGGGTTTCTGCAGAACATCGGAGGAAAACGTCGGAAATGCCATCGGGGCCAGCGGATAACTTAGTTTTTAGCCTAAGAAGCATGTTCAAAACTAATGAATGATATTCATAATAACGGTACGGTATTCATAATGACGTTCGACAAGAATAAATAAATTTGTGAACTGCTTATATCGCATACGAATAGATGTGTCATACACACATGCCAGACGAAACCCGTAGTTATATTCTACTGGTAATATTCTATGGGCGGAAAAGTATCCTGCGTGTGAAAATTGTAGGGGACGTAAGCAATAATTCGTGTGACTGGTTTTTGAGGTACTCTTAGTTTATTCATGCTCCTTCCGGAAGTAGTCGCCCAGGCTAAATGACAGTAATTGAGCGTGGGTAATAGTAGTTCATTATACAAAACTCGTCTTACGGCCAAAATAAAAACGTATTGAGTGTCAGTGTCATAGCTGAACATAACATTCTGCATAACTATTTAAGGATGCAAAGTTGGCTGGTCGGTATTTGCAAACTGAGAACATTGTATTAGCGCTGTTGGACCTGATGGATAAATAAATACACGGAAAGAACACGAGAACTCACGTCCCGCTAGAATACGCAAGCAAACTGGCCTTTGTTCTGCGTATTTGTCTTTGAGACCCGTCCTACAGCGGTAATACATTGTCCTCAGTCTACATCCTTTCATAGAAACACGCTCTTCGACTTCATCGTTGTCCGATTCACGCAAGACGACTGTTGAACAGTAGGCGCCCTCTTTCTGTGCTTGAAAGTGTAACCACTGAGTAGACCGCCGCAGCGACCGGCTGAGCACGCGAGCTACATGATTTTTTACACATTCGTCATTTTGGTAACTGTGAGAATATGAGGAGAATATTAAACGCATTTAAAAGAAATACGTAGCTTCACTTTATGATGCGCTTTTTTACAAGTGTTACGTACGCATCTCAATACAACACTTTCTTCATAGTCAACATCGAACGTCACCTCAAATGTTCATGGGCATAATAAATCTTTTCTGCCATCAGCCCACAGGTCTGACCTCTGAATGGAAGCATTCTACCCCTCGTTTCCATCGTCGAACTCGCAACCAATTCTGCCGAAGAAAACACATGTACTGAGCTAAAAAAATTGGCCGCATACGTGCTCACTTTGCTGTAAACCTCGTTGAAAGACCATAGTGTTGTTCCGCCCCGGCCACGTAAATGTGTCTTTTCTCTTTCCGCGGCCACCTTTCACGCTCTTCCGCTACATTTCGATCCTCCAACGATGGAAACGGAGCTAAAGCAATTCAATTTCCCCTTGTTCCATTGCTAACGCCACCTACTGGAACAGTGTTGTTTTTGAACTCGGAACACAGCCACGATAACCAGGCTCGTGTGAGGTCTTTGTGTATGTGGGGTCAAAATGTTCCAACGAGTATTGTTTGTTTGCTGCCGCAAACATCAAGCGCACATCTATTTCCAAGTAAAAAACCATTCGAGTCCCAGTTGGGCTTCGAGGTTTTGTTTTTAACATGCTTATTGTTTTCTTTTGCTCAACAATATTGCGAGGTATGCAGTATGGTTGCAGGGTCAGTGGCTCGGAAAGGCTTTCGCTATACTATAAAATTTTTGTTCAAGAGTACTTTTACCTAGCGGTCTGAAGCCTGAATCGAGGGACAGGCATACATACATACATACATACATACATACATACATACATACATACATACATACATACACGCATACATACATACCTATATACAAGGGCTGGGCGTCGGTTAAAATTTTTAATCGGATTAATCAGTAGGCTTTCATCGGTTAATTGATCGATTAATCGGCTGTATTTGGTTTAAAACAATGATAAAATTAACATTTTATAATAATAATAAAAATATATAATACATACTATCAATGTTCTCCTACGCCTTTTGTTTTTTTTTGAGCGTGTATTTTGCAACCGGGCATGTTCTCAGCTTTTTGTAGTGGTTTGAGGGAAGCATAAGGAAAGGAAGTGCACGGGGGATATTGTTGAGCTCGACAGGGAGCTCACCTGCATGCAACTTAGTGCGGGAAAAGAAAAGTAAGGGGGAATGAAAGGATAGAGCAGAAAGGGAGAAGAACCAAGAAAAAATTCACCCGCATTTCCCCGAAGGGGAGCATGGGGAAGTGCGAATGCACGGGTGATGCGAAAGAACTCTTCTTGGCCAATCGCCCTAAGTGGGTATGTGCTAAAGAAATTAGGAACTCTTCTTGGCCAATCGCCCTAAGTGGGTATGTGGTACGGACGGACGGACGGCGGTGGACGCGTGATTCAGGGTCGCTTAAGAAGTGCATTCGCACTTAAAAAAAGGGCTATGTCAAGCCAGCGCCCCACAGACATCCCAGATGAGCTGAGCAGGTCATCATCATGGCGCTGATGCGTGCGAGATGCTTATCACCGCTTTCGTCACTCACACTATTTCTAGAATCGGGAACATTGGGACGCTCCGTTACTGCAGGAGGCGTCGATTAATAGCGAATAACTTTACATTATAGTTAGTTTATATAACCGTAAGACGGTAGAAGTGCCCGGTCGCCGTTTTGGTATGATCTATATTGGTATTTAGAGTAGCCATTTTACTGTTTGTCTTGGATATTAGCTTGCGGCTTTATTCAGTATACTATCCCCGAGCATCCTTGCATTGTTTTTTTTTTGTGAAGTAAGGCGGATTTTGGAACACGAATATGATCATCAACATGATTTTGCACAATTTAACCAAGACAGTCTTGTTTCATTTCGCTCACGTCACTTCAACCAATTAACATATTAAAAAAATCAATCGCGACTAAGGCATTAATCGATTATTCGACAAAGTTATTCGATCAATCGCCCACCCCTAATACATGCACGTATACATACATCCATTTTTCGGTTCTGAGTAGCCAAAAACACTATCATCTTTAAAAGTTTAACAAAGAAGACAATTTGTCAGCGACGACAGACCACCACCTCCATTCACTTCTGTTGCTGTTCGTTCGGCGTCTGAATATATAAGAAGGGAACTGCCTTTCCGTTCAGCCATTCGGCTTCGCTTTTGCACTGGCGTAGGAATTGCTCTGGCTACGTTCATTTCAGCAGTCGCGTCGGCCGCCCATTTCCTGTACCTCCGGAAATGATAATGGCTTCCCACGGTTGTTGTTTTGAATTCCCCATCAACGTCCAAGTTAGGTTGTCGTTTAAGAAATCGTCTTCTTCCCTGTTTTTTATCTTTGAAATACACCTGGGCGAAGCCATATGGAGGGCCGCTACAGGGCTTACTAACAGCATCAAGAAACAAAAGATAACGAATTGTCTTTTTACAGCCGTTTCTTTGTTGTGGAATATAATTTTGTGTTTCGGCTTTAGTTTACGCTCAAGTGCTTATTAGGTCCGCACTTTTCTTTTCACAAAACACACCCGCCATTGGAAACAGAGGCCACGGTTGGCGTCTATAGTTTATTAGAAGTTAGTATGCCAGCAACGTTTTTACTGGGTTATACATTCTCATCAGGAAGCCGTTCTTAGAGGAAGATTAGAGGTGTGCGATTTTGTTCACTCCCAAATTCTGTGGTCATGTACAAAACCCAGCTAAACAAGGCACGTGGTTTAAAATTTTGATATTACGAAAAATAGATATCTCCGTTCATGGCTTGCGGCTGCAGTAAATGGCTATTTTTTTCTTAAATATGTGCACACTGACGCTTTATAGCAAGGACCAAGGAAAGGTAATGGAACCACGGAAAAATAAATGCTCTTCCAAGTCCGGAAGAAACAGACCAGCTCGTACGGGAACGAAAAACACCCAGTGCAGCTTCGGAAATACCAAAGATGTTTGTCGAAACTTAAGCAAGGTAGTACTGACCAGATTGACTTGATGTTACCCGCCGCGGTGGCTCAGTGGCAAAGGCGTTGCGCTGCTGAGCACGAGGTCGCGGGTTCGATTCCCGGCCGCGGCGGCCGCTTTTCTGATGGAGGCGAAAAGCAAAAACACTCGTGTGTACGAGATTTCGGCGCACGTTAAAGATCCCCAGGTGGTCAAAATTATTCCGGAGCCCTCCACTACGGCGCGCCTCATCGCCTGCGTTGCGTCGGCGCGTTAAACCCTACAATTAATCAACCGACTTGATGTTAAATGTACTGATATTTCGCAATACATGGTGGGGGGACGCTTAACCATTGTTGTGTACGAATGCGTAGCGAAATCAAGGAACGAACGTTTCAGTAATCCCACTCACAAGCTGCGCGTTCACTTTCCTTTTGTTTTTCGACTTCGATCAACAACCAGCTGGTCACTTAGCGGACGCATCTTTGTGAAGTATACAGTGAGTAATTAAGTATACAGAAAGGAAGCTTCCAAGCGATAAAAGGTGCCGTTGGAAGAGTGTGGTATGTGATAAGGCCTTCTGATTTCAGTTTGTGCAAGGTTTTGCAGACTATTGTGTCATATGATGTTTGAAAGAAGTGTTTAGTCGCGGACTCAGATCATTCTATAAAACCTTCTCCACGCTGCTCCCGGAAAACATATGTTGCAGATGATCGATTGTGAACGCTGATCTCCCGGCAAGACGACCCAGCATTAAATGTTTCGTCGTGTGCTGATCGCCGCGTAGAAATTTGAATTATCCATCATTCTTATTGCGTAGAATGTTCGCGAAATACAGGCCACATTGGCTTTGTAGCGGCCACTTTGGCTTTGTAGCGGCCAGGGGCCAACGCAAGCAGTCAATCTCATCATGGGCTCTGGAGGTTTTGTTCCAACAAAAAGAAAATAACCTTTCTTCGACCAAAGAATCTCAGTACCAGATCGCGGAACTCACAAGGATCACGGGGATACCACATTTGCCACCGTGAGTCAATATTTTACGATTTTACCGCCATTCGAAGTTCCGAAGCGGCGGTCGCACGCTAAGCCTACTTGGAACAAGATTGACGCCGGCGCGGCTCCGCGATGCCGCCGCCAGGGGTGATAGAGGAGACGCCTTCAAACGATGATGCGGTACCCCTGACGCGAGACAATGGCATGGATATCGAAGATGAGGCTGAAAACTCAAGCGCAGCGGACACCCATGAAGATTAGATTGACGTCGTCAGTAAATATACGAAGAAGGCCAAGAAACTGGCCGGAGATGGAGTAGCAGACAGCCTCGTTCCCGAGATAGAAAAAATCAAGAGCACTAAACAAATCACGCCCCCAAAACCACCGCCACTCCCCAAGAACGACTTCAAGATGGTCATCCGCCCCAAAGACGGCCTTGCTTTGAGAAAACAACATGCAGCTACGCTCTCCGACAGCCTTCTCTCCGCAGCAAGACTCACGTGGAAGCAGGCCCACCTGAGTGTTCGTATTGATCACGATCAGAACATCATGACCGTCAGCACACCGCACGAGCAAGTAGCACGGGTACTCAGTACAGTAACCCAGCTCAAAATTCAAGACAAAACATACGGCGTAAGCCTCTATGGACTCTACCCGCATGACTCCTGCAATGGTGTCATACACGAGGTACCAGATCACTACACCCCGGAAGACATCCTAGGAGACCTCTGGCTACGAGGACATGAATTCGTGGCGTGCAGAAGACTCGGAACGACCAACTCCGTCGTCGTTACAATACTGGGCTCCAAAGTACCATCCTATGTTTACTACAAGGGGGTCGAAACCCGCTGCTACGTCTACAGGAAGACGGTCCCGTACTGCTTCACGTGCCACAAACTCGGACACCGCGCGGACGTGTGCCCAACCCCTACTGTGGTGGCTTGCTGCAAATGTGGAGTGAACAATCCTGAGCAAGGACACCTATGCAACCCCACCTGTGCTCTCTGCCAAGGCAGTCACCTAACCGCTGACATGGAGTGCAAACGATACAAGGAGCCCTATATACTCAGGAAGAAGAAATGGGAGAGCGAACACACCCCACCACAGGAAGACATCATCCGAAGATCCAGAAGCAAGTCCAGGGGCAACGACGCAAGCTACCAGGCCAGGTCCAGGTCCAGTCATTCCCGGGTCTCCGCAGCGGCAATAATCGGAGCCGTTCGAAATCCAAAGCACCGGTTGATCGGGACAACAACGCGGGAAGCAACATCAATTAGGTGAGCTGGGCCAATCTTTTCACTCCCACTGCTCGCCCCCCTGAAACACCCTGTAGTGATTGTGCAAAGCTACAACAGGAAATTGAAGCATTACGCGCTGAACTACACACTCTTAAATGTTTAATAACACAGGAACAACCTCCCGCCACGGCTAAACTAAACACTCCGCCCAGCGACAAAAAACGCAAGATAGAATCTGCCCCAAAATCAGACGCTTCCTCCCCCACTTCGAGCGCACCAGACATGGCACAATCCGGGACCATAGCTGAGCTGCTACAAGCATTCGACCAAGTTGCCAATCGTATGAGTGAAGAATATCACAGCCTGTCGGCACAAATAAGTGAGCTATCTACTCAGCATAACCAAACCGTTAAGGAGATAAACGCTCGTTTAGATAAGCTCGAAGCCCAACAGCCATCAATCCTTGGTCGTCTGGCCAGAAAAGAAAAACCGTATCAACGCCCAGGATACACCGATGCAACCGAGATAGAACTGTCCACTATCAACAATGGCTAGCCCCAGGACACGCGACCCCCAACCGTCCGCATCTGGCAGTGGAATTGTAGAGGATACAAGCAAAAGCAACGACTTCTGCATCAATACATTGGCTCCGTTGATCACCCCCCAGATATTATTTCCCTACAGGAAACTAACGCCACTGCCAAGCTTCCTGGCTACATTGCGCACACCACGCTAGAAGGTCAAGATTTCTGCACCCTCGTCAGAAAGGACATTATTGCCGCCCAACACATCCTCACTGCAAGCGAGCACGATCACACGTTTACGGAACTAATCACCCAGAAACCCGGCAAAGAACGCAGCACTTTCATTCTCAATGTTTACTGTCGCCCGAAGAATAAAAGAGCCGGTCTCGCTTCTCTCTTCCACCAGGTGACCATGAAAGCGGGCACAAGCCCCCTCCTTATAATAGGCGACCTCAATGCAGCTCATCCTGCCTGGGGGGTACTCCTACTTTAATAAGCGAGAAAAGAAGTCGCAGACTATATGGATGAAGAGAACCTGACGCTACTCACTAATCCCGCCGAACCAACAAGAGTGGGGAACAGCGTCTCGCGGGATACTTGCCCCGACCTCACTCTCGCTAAAAACGCCCCCCACAACTCCTGGCACAATCTGGAGGAAAACCTTGGGAGTGTACACATGATAATCGAGACTGAGCTTCACGGATCCCTCTACCGAAGGCATCTCAGTGAAGCTCGAATCACAGATTGGCATAATTTAAGGGAAAGCTGGCCACAAACTCCGAAGGACCCCATCATAGACATCGAAAATTGGGCACAGAAACTGCGAGAAGACATTAAAAACCACACCAGAGTCCTCCAAACCACCACCCAGACCCCAGCTATAGACAGTCATCTCTTTCATTTGTTGGAAGGTCAGCACAGCCTCACTAGGCGATGGAGAAGACAAAAACACAATCGTAAGCTTAAGCTCCGCATTGCAAAACTGACGAAGGAGGCAGAGGCCCACGCAACGAAGCTCTGCCGGCAGAACTAGCTTGGAAAATGTGATGAGCTCCGAGGCACTCTAAGCACATCGAAAACCTGGAGTCTCCTCCGATACCTCATCGACCCGACAAAAAGCAAAGGAGAAACTAGTAAAACCATGCAGACAACCATTCATCAATTTTCGGGAACCACAGACGATTTGCTTCGTGCTTTCCAATTGCGCTACATACCCAGTTCCCCCTTTTTCCACCCGCCTCCGTACAATGGCTCCCCAAACGCTCACCTCGACCTCCCAATCACCGAGGCAGAGGTTAGGGCAGCGCTTGCAAAAATCCCGAAGAACATACCACCAGGAATGGACCAAATCACCAACAGAGCTCTGTCAAATCTTGATGACAACTCAATCTGTGCACTCACGGCATACATGAACGATTGTTGGGAGAGAGGTGCCATACCCTCAACATGGAAAGAAGCCGAGGTCAGGCTTATCCCAAAGCCGGGCAAAGACCCAAGCATAGAAAATCTGAGAACGATTTCTCTTACTTCATGTATTGGAAAGCTCATGGAGCATGTTGCTCTTAACAGACTTCAGGGCTACCTTGAAGAATCCCAACGCATGCCACACACAATGTTTGGTTTCCGGCCACATCATTCAACTCAAGACATTCTCCTGCAAATTAAAGATGTTCTGAGCAAAGCCAACAAGCTCACACCGAAGGCTATTTTGGCCCTCGACCTAAAGGGGGCTTTCGATAACGTCAATCACGAAGTCATCCCCCAAAACCTAAATAACCTTGGCTGCGGGGAACGAATGTACGCATACATTCGAGACTTCCTAACGGGTCGTGTGGCTGTCATCAAAGTTGGGGACGTGAGCTCTCAACCCATCATGATTGGATGGAAGGGCACTCCGCAGGGGGCGGTGCTTTCCCCGCTTCTCTTCAATATTGCCCTCATCAACCTTCCAAGGCAACTGGATCAAATTCTAGGTCTGCACCACGGAATATATGCTGACGACATCACGATCTGGATAGGGGAAGGCTCAGAAGGCGAAATGGAAGACAAATTACAACAGGCTGCAGACGTTGTCCGAACCTCTGCAGCAAATTGTGGCCTCAAATGCGCCCCTCACAAGTCAGAACTCCTACTGGTGCAAAAGAAATCTCGACTCAAGAATGCCACTAAGACAACCATAGAAATAGAATTAGATGGGGTCCTCATCAAACCCTCACCCTCCATCAAAATATTATGCATGATCCTCCAAGAAGACTGTTCTAACTCTCAGGTGATCCGCAAACTCGACTCTTCGATCAGTCAAAATCACCCGCAAGCTACGCCGTATCACAAACAAGAAGCACGGAATGAAAGAACAAGACACGATGCGCCTCGTACAAGCTTTCGTTGTATCCAGAATTGTCTACATCGCTCCCTATATGCCATACTCAAAACGTCTGAACGCAATAAGTTGGACGCACTAATCAGGAAGGCCTACAAACAAGCCCTCGGACTACCGATAAGCACATCGACCGAGAAACTGCTTGGGCTTGGACTCCACAACACCATATACGAGCTCATAGAAGCCCACCTGACCACTCAGCAGCAACGACTCGCCACCACTCCAACTGGCCGTCACCTTTTGCGCCGTCTCGGATATTCGGTAGTGAATTCGGGGCCTGCCATGGAAGATATTCCCGAAGACATCTGAGAAAACGTCAAGGTTTCCCCTCTACCTCGAAATATGCACCCTCAGCACCATGAGGGCCGAAGAACAGCCAGACCCGAAAACTTCGAGAGAAAATAAGGGCAACAAAGCGGGGTGGTGTACACAGACGCGTCAGACTACGCCCTCCAGCATGCTATGACGGCAGTGGTCACTGACACGGCGCGAACACTTACGAGCCTGACACTCAGAGGCACCAATACACTGCAAACGGAAGAAACGGCCATTGCGCTTGCCATCTCTCAAACTGAAGCCATGACTGTAATCTCAGAGTCACAGGGAGCATGGAGGAATTATATAAATGGACGAATTTCCAAAACCGCCCTTCAAATCCTCCAGCAAAACCCTCCTAGGAGAAATGTGATTATCCTCGGGACACCTGCCCACTCCAGTCTTCGTGGAAACCTCGTCGCTCACACGAGTGCCCGAGAATTAGCCGGCCGGGCTCCACAAGAAGACCAGCAGAGGGTTAACCAGCCGCTAGTCACGTACAGAGATATCACTCAACATTATAGGCTTTCCCGACAGATATATCCGCCAGGCCATAAATCCCTCACAAAAGAGCAAGAAACCTCACTTAGGCAGCTACAGACAAATTACTTTTCGGCACCCTACCAGGCTCCACGCTATATTCCCCACAATGTATACGTCCACTTGCCCTCACTGTGGAGAGCTCTCAACCTTATATCACGTGGTGTGGGCTTGTCAACATAATAAGAATATAGACAGAATACGAAATCCAACTTTAGAGCAGTGGGAGCGAGAGCTGGCCAGCTCAGATCCTGACCGTCAGCTTCGGCTGATCGAGAGGGCGAAGGCGGCAGCAAGCTCTTCTGGGGTCCTGGACTGATGACTCCACTCACAGCACTTTTATTTGATACGAATAAAAGTTTTCCTCCTCTTCCTCCCACTAGCTTCACCATGGGCCGCTGTGCCAGCGTCAGCAGCGCGTGGCCCCGACACGCGCGACGAGCCACGTGCCATAGAACACTGTTGAACGACTATCTGTCTAGCTTGGATACATACGTGGTTGTAGCGACTGATGCGTCTCAACTTGAGGAGAGAGCGGGTGTGGGGATTTTCAGTTCACAACTCAACTGGTCGGTTTTGATTCGCCTACCGGACTTCACCCCAATCTTCTATGCTGAGTTTATAGCAACAATCATAGCATTAAAAAAACGTACCTCCCCAGATATTAAATGTTGTAATTGTGTCTGATTCATTAGCTGTTTGCTCAGCTTTGATATCCCCCCAAAATTCTGCTCTTCTTCGCCGCACATTTGGTTTTTTAGTTCCTTCCCACTCAAGAGAAATCCGCTTGATAAGGGTGCCTGGGCATAAGGGTTTATATCTGAATGAAGAAGCAGACTCTTTAGCGAGGTCATCACTAGAGGGCCCTCCAATCGACGTCTGTCCATTTCCCTCCATACTGGCCGAAGTACGGATCCGTCGGCATCAACATCTGGCGAGGAGGCAGGAGGATGCCATCACCTCCCTTGATGATTACGCCCATTTGGCATATGCGTGGGACCACGGAGCAAGATAGAAAGAGGAGCGCCGACTGTGGCCCAGAAAAATTCTTTTGCTCGGGCCGATAATGTCCACGCGCCGCCGGCCGCCCAGCTTTCCCTTTGCTCTCTTCCTCCTTCGTTTGCTCTCTCGTCGGTGTGCCTCTGTACATGGCTCTTCCCTTCTTCGCTCTCCCCAGAGGCGTCGTTTCTTTCGCAACGACGTCTGTCGTATGCCTGTCCTACTATGCAGGAGGAATGCCTGCACGCGCGGAATTTAAACACCCGTGCGCAGCCGGAATAGACGGCGCAGGTAATCGCACGCCACCGCATACATGGCGATCGCTTATTCCCTATCGCGGGGCGTTTATTCTGACATTATGAAGACCCGCTAAAAATATTGTACTAACCCAGCAGATGTATGACGCAACTGAACGACGACGACTTTAGAATCACCAAAGAATGAGCAAGAGTCCTATGAAACGCCACAACATGCAGTCTAGCGTGATTCTGCTTACGACAAATCGGTGCAGCGCAAAAATTACCCTCTGTTGTTGGCCCGCTCTCCGGCCGCCTGCTTAATTATTTATGCCGCTTATGCGCACGAACAATGCTTACAAGGGTGGCCCGGAGTCTCCATCGGCAAACGGCAATGATACACACATTTCTGTGCCAATGACTGAATTGGACGGCTGCCCTGTTGTAATAAGTGTACAAAAAAAACACTGTCATCTTGATAAGGCACCCAAGAATATCAAACGCAACCTTCATTGTAACTCCTACCGCAACTTACCGCCAGATGTTCACTGTCGCTCTACGGTCGTGTTATCTCGTCGATAACGCCGTGGACTCCAAATAAAAGGCTGCGATTTGTATGGCTGCAGTTTTGGGCCTACGAGGGTTCCCGGCGTTTTTTTTTTCTTTAAACGGCTGACCAGCAAAACAATCGGCTCGTAAAACCTTTTCTTTTGGCGAGTCATCACCACAGAGATATAGGGTCCGGACGAATTCAAATATCGCGAAATGAAGGCTTGTGAAAAGACCGCACTGTCAGGGCCTCGATCTTGAGCAGATTGCTACGTTGAGCGCAGTCGCGGGTGATGTTATTGCGTTTCTGTTATTTTCTGATGAGCGTGTGAGTGCCGGTCCGTGTTCTAGGCACACTCTGTTTTGGACGTAAGTTGGAGAACGGCGAGAAAGCTGAGGCAACTTTTATAATCGCTAGTGATCAGAACCAGTTGCTCCTTTCGCCTTTTGTAAAACCTGTTAAAACACAGCCGAATTGGTGTTCACAAATTTACAAAACGGAGTCACATTTTCGGCAAGCACTGCGCAAAAGGTAGTGTTTGTATAGCAGCCATATGTCTATATGTACGCTCTACATTTTATTTTCCCGCCATGCAAACCAATCTTTAACGCATCTTTGCCGTGCCGTACGACCACTCAATTCCTTCGGGTTCAGGTTACCCAGAAGGTGCTGTCGAACAAGTTAATCAAGTCGTGCGAAGGAGGAGCGCAATAAACGCGACGCGGCGCCAACGCAGGCCCAAAGCACTGCGTGACCAAAACATGGCCCAAAACTACCGTCGCCGAAGCAGACGCCAAAAGCCGACGGAATGCGTTCCGCCAACGCGCCCGGCGGCGCACGGAGAACGCCGGCCGCTTAGCCGCCAGACCATTCGCTGCGCCATCTACATTGTGCTCCGCGAGTGGCGGACATTAAGAGCCCGCAGGAGAGAGCGAAGTCGGCGCTCCTGTTTATATTGCTCCGTGCGTGGGACTCCATATGTTGCGAATCTCGCCAATGCGAGGTTACTTTAACTACCTTACGTTGTAGAGTTCCGCAGCTTAACTTCTATATGCACTGCGCTGGGCTCACACCCTCTCGTCATAGTGCTCTTTGTGATGAACCCGAAACCCTAGAGCATTTTTTCTTACATTGCCGCGGCTTCTCTTCAATGAGAAGAAAATACCTCGTGGAGCCAATTCACCGCCTTGGACTTACCATTTCAATGCCGGTCTTGCTGTCGTTTGGTGCCATTTCGCTTGGGTTTACCCACAGGAATTTCGCTACAGCCGCCCACACCTACAGTCATGGACAATTCAAATGCGAACCGCGGAGCGCGTGGCCGAAGATACCGGTGCCGTCACCTGGCAGCGGCCGTGGAAAACTCACGGACATGCGCAGTTGAGATGAAGGGAGCGAGGCTGCGTGTCCCACTCCGATATGTTGCCCTCTGCTCGCTCGCATGCTTGCTTTGTCACCGCGCGGCAAGAGCGCTGAAATCTGAGCTGTTAGCGAGGCGGCGCAAGATAGTAGGCAACTGCAGTTACTCAGCGCTCGGCGCCTACGATCGGCCGCTCCCCGCCTTTGCCAGCGTCACAACCACAGCCTTGGCTTGTCCCTCTCACCCAACCTTAAACCAGTGCTGCGCCTACGAGACCCTCCGACCTCTCCCAAGCCTGTTGGCAGAACTTACTGCAATTCGGGATGGTCTCCAATCGCTCTCATCGACAGTAACTACCGGTGTGAAACTGGAAATTTACACAGACTCAACGACGGCAATACGTGATCTACGTCGCGTTGCGCGTAGCACCAGCATGTCGGCACGTATTCACGCGATCCTGGACACATACCCATGCCCTGTGCGTGTATTGTGGGTTCGCCGGGACATGCTTCCTGCCCACATAGCGGCGGATCGCGCCTGTCGCCGTATAGACCTACAAAGGCCGCTGCCACTTCTTCCGGTGTCCACCCTTGAAGAACTGCTGGTGGAAAAGGAGAACCTCCGCCGCGCCACGCGTGCTTTACTTCCACCGCGTGGAACCGACCTCCCCAGTGGGCTCGCTCGCTGGGAGGAGGTCCTGCTGCGGAGGCTTCGAGTTGGGGTGGCATTATCCCCAGCAGTGACCCACGCTTGGCCTGCCCGCTATCACGCACCGTTTGCGGAGACCTGTCCCTTTTGTACGGTCCCTGCGTCCGAAGCCGACACGAGCCACCTTCTATGGACCTGCCCTGCCCTTCAAACTTCTCGCCTGCAACACCTCCGGGGCACAGGGCTCCATCCTGGGAGACCCCCTGATCTACAGCGGTGGATATGGGGCCCTCAGTACCGGTCTCTGTTGACGTTTCTGCGTGAAACCAATGTAATGTTGTATATATGACTGATATGCCGTAAGGCAAACTCTCGCAAAAAAAAAAATACCTGCGTGTGCGTGGCGCACTGACTCGAACAAACGACGACCATTGCGACTGGCCCAAAGCCATGTTTAGTGCAGTCAGGAATTGATCCTGAGGGGTCGCATACATGCCACAAGACAAAAAAAAATAAATTAGCCCATTGGCAACGACGTCGTAACTCGGTTTATTTCGGCCAGGTAGCAGCCGCACAGTGCCGAGGGATACAGATCGCAGCATGTGCTTTGGGCCAACAACAACAAAAACAAATGAGATGACGGTGAGCGACAACCCGAAAACTGCCAATTAGCCGTGGCATTATTCCAAAAAAATGTTAAAAATGCAAGTGTCATGGCAAACAGTCACCGGGATAGGCAGCAGCCCCTGGACAACAAAGGCAGTGGCGGGAGCCTTTTTGATACACTTCAATACTTTAGCAGTCATTTAGCTGCCTATAGCACTGCTTTTCTCGGAGCGAAATTGTGCGTCGGGTGCATCTGTCGACAATGGCCCAGAGATAAACAAACGTCTGAACGATATCGGCACTCACCTACTGCGATTTCTTTCTTCCTCAAATTCGAGTCGTGCAACCTGCATCACTACGCTGCATCACTACGCTGCATCACAGGCGCTGAATCACTACGCATCTCGACCATCTGTCATGAGGCTGACGTGTCCTCTACCCCTCCAATGCAGTCGTTAAGAAGCACGCACGAGACGCACACTGTGCTGCTCGAAACCAACCCCGAGGAAAGCTCATCCTCCGACCAGCTCCCACAGCCCCGTATAACCTTCCGTCACCAGAACACTGATGGGAAGGACAGTGTCACCCACAACCTTCTGACCCACGCGGCCAACCCCAGCCAGACGACTCCACCGTGCAGTTTTACCATGGCCAGCATGGCTGAGTAGACGCAGAGTTTGCAAGACACAAGTCCTGCAAGTCTAATGGATCAGCCACAAGGTCCATCTAGCGAAAACATACTCTCTCCTGACTTGAAAACACCCCTTCAAGCAGTCATTTCCGCCGTCGAACGTAAACGCCGCCGTCGACGTCGAAAGCCCCGACCATGGAGACGGTCGTCTGGGCTGGCACGGCAGCATGATCTCCACGTTAGCCACCTGTTCCGGCACTGCGAACGTCCGAGGCGAACGCGCTGGATCCGTCGTGCCTTTCGCGTTCCCCATCTTTTGCTTGCTGTGACTTCTGCAACACGAAAATGCCGCGGTCATCATCGGCTTCGTCCCCCGTGTCCGACTCTATTCCCTCCACAGCGACTTGAACGTTGCAGTCGTGCTGCTTTCACACCGGCAAACTCGCAGTGTGATACACTCCGCTTAAAACGCCCGCCTTTCCAGACCCGTCCTCTCATCTGCATTGATGTGGATAGTGGCGGCGGACTGAGATCGGACTGCCCGATTCGTAGAAAAGATCGTCCGCTGCTATACTCCCAGCCCAGACCACCGGAGGCTACAATGCCCTCTGAAAGCCCTTAAGCTGACAACGTGGACTGTTCAAGTACCTTGACCGTGGACACACCTTCTACATCTACTTATGCAGCCTTCTTCATGCTCGTGCTATCCTGCGTCTAGTTTGTTGCTCATGTTCTTTTTTTCCTTTTGTCGTGGTCCGCACTATGGGGGGAGCCCTGTAGCGGCCTCTTCGTCGTCAAAGCATGCGCCCACTAGCATCACCATGGGCAGCTGAGGCAGCGTGAGCAGCGCGTGGCCACGACACGCACGACCAGCCATGCGCCAGAGAACACCCAGGCTACTGCGCTGCTCGGCCGCGTTCCACGGGCGCTCCCCGACTAGCGGGGCTTCTTCTGCCACCGAATCATTTTCTGTAAATAAATGTAGGGTCAGCCGCATGACTACATCGGCGCCCACAGTTCTTTTAGGGTAGTGGACAATATCTGAGGAATGATATTGGCCAGCGTAACTGGTTTGGTCAAGTATGAGTGCTCCGATAGATTATGTAAGCCTAAAAAACCGATTTACATCGTATTTGGCAGCCGTAGCCTGGCCATCTCGAGTAACACTGCTCCCGTAAAACTGTTAGTAAATTTCAGGGCAGTGGAATTACAATCAGCTCCCCGCATATGCCGGTTGTGCAACTCAGGCCTGTGACACACGTCTGGCGCTTGTATGGACCGAATTTATTGTCCCAAGGTCACGTCAAAAACATTTCAACTCTCGTAAATACACCACATTTGCGATCAGGGTGACTGCAACACACAAATGTGTAATTTCAACGTACAGCCGGTAAAACGCTTGTCTATAACAGCGATTTCAACTTCAACCAGCTACATCCGAAAACTGCCGAAACATACTCGTTCCAAACATGTCGGAGGCAAAAGTGAAGGGCTAATACTTCAGAATTCCGCCGTAGTTTAATTCAAATCCCGCTCCGGTGGGGCAGGATAGGGCTGAGAGTACGAACGCTGTGTTATAGACAAGCCTTTTACCGACTGTACACAAACGGTAAATCTCAGTCATGAACCTGTCGCAGAAGCAGCGATCACAGTTGGGAGCGGGCCGGAGACTCCCGCGACTACTTTCGGAACGGGCCGCTAGGGGATTTCAGTGGCAGCCCTACATGCAGCGTCCGAGGCGCATACGCTTCTCCAGTAGAGCCATCTACTCGCCCGTTTGGGACACTTCATTCATTCTCTCGAGCAACCGTTAATACAGCAACCCTGGTCGGTTCTTACAGTCTCGCCGAAAGTCATGAACTTTGACACTAACGGCCAGGGTTTAAGCTGTAGTAATTTTTGTCTTTTTCGCAAAAGGCCAGTGCTTTCTTTTTACTGCAGCTTGTTCTGTAAGTTGAAATTCGTGCTTTATTTTCAAAAATATTGGTAATTTAAAATATATTTAACTTTCTTTAGTGTACAAACGTGTTCAACTTGTTGTATCTGCTATTCGTCGAGTACGACTCATGAATCAAGCTCGTCTGAGGCGCGCCTCGGCAGACGGAAGTGTCAGCTCTGCTCTCCTGGGGGATTGGCCAACAGTAAATATTCAGAAGAACGGGAGATGATAGGTGCAACATTTAGGGACATTAGGAAAACGGAGTGGGTCAGGGAACAAACACGTGTTAAGGACATATTAACAGAAATTAAGAAGAAGAAATGGACTGGAGAGGGCATATAATGGGAAGGTAGCGTAACCGTTGGTCATTAAGGGTAACGGAGTGGATCTCTAGAGAAGGCAAGTGCTGCAGGGGGCGGCAAAAGGTTAGATGGGCAGATCAGAACAAGAAGTTTGCGTGGATAAATTGGTCGCTGTTAGCACAGGACCGGGATAATAATAGATCTGTGAGAGAGGTCTTAAGTGGGCATACCTAGGCCGATGATGATGATTGAATATTCTACAATGCTTCGGCTGGAGTGCGCAGATGGGAAGCCAACCTACAAAACAGGAATACGTACAGAAAAAAGAAGCGAAACACGCTGGGAAAAGAAATACCGTCGACCCAGAAGCAGCCACCTGTTCTGCTTCAGACGGGTGAAAGACAACCGCATAGCAATATTTAACAATGCTTGGGAGCGCAGCACATCAGCTCGAGTCTCCTTATTTGCGCTTTTTTGAGGGGTGCAATTTTTATGAGTCAGTTAAGACAACCTTGCACTCAAAGGCGCGCCTGCCCAACGACTCGATGTCGCGCGTGGAGATTGGCTTCCATTCCCATCACAAGAACATGTTATTTGAAGCTGTTTGCTTTATTTTCGCTCAACATTTTCGCCACCATGCCAGTTCGCAAAAACCGACATCCACTGCGGGAACCTAAGGCAATTCGCCAAGAAAGGCACCTTCGAATTGTATGAGCATCATCTTCCTCTAACCGAGTATGCGTCATTGATTGCGACATAGGTTTTGATACTCAGCTATGCGCCATTGATCTTCGGACAATCAAACTCATCTCTCCTGGGGCATTTTCCTCGGTTCGTCCCGTCTGAGGTAAGGAGACAGCCTTAAACGCAGATGTGATTGTTTGCGTAATACTAAAAAGTGCTTGAAACGTCCCAACGCTATCTATCATATGATGCCGTTGTTTCCAGAGCTTTCAATGTCGGCTGTTCCCGTCAGGTTTCCACGTACGAAGTCAAGGCCTACAGGAAATGCGCCAGCTGAAGTGTTTTGCCTCCGTCTAATCCAACGGCAGCCGTGAGAATCACGTGACTCCGGGGAATTTTCACGGCAGGTTCCAGAAAAGCTCGCCTGCCTACAATTCGCTGAATAGCATTACCTGCCAACCTAACCTACCCTAGCCTAATCCAACGCAACCTAACGTAACCCAAGCTATTCTACTCAAAGTGTTCTCCCGTACGGAAGGTATCGTAACCTACCCAGATCCAGTCCAACTGTAGTGAACGTACCCTAACCCATCCCAAAGACACCGAACAGAACTTATATTAAACGTAATCCAAACAATTTGAGAAGCTCCGTGCCTGGTCCGCTTGATGTGGTAATAACCAGAATGGGAAAAGCTGTAACAAAATCACGATGAGCGGAAACTTCAAAAAATTGAAAAGCTAAAAAAACTGTTTCCCCTGCCGGATTCGAACCTGGGCCTGCGCGTTTCAAAGCAGGTGCTATACCTAGTGCCAGACGGTGAAAACTGGCGTCACGGCGCCCGGTTTTGGAGAATACTTGTTTCAGAGAATCTCCTGCTTAGCCATTCAGAGGCGACTGTCGTGAGCAATTTCTGACGGCAATTCTCCCGGCTGCCGTGATAATAGACACTAGCTTGTTCTCCCGTCCAGCCAAGTCTTACGCCGCGTATTTAAAAGGCATCTGTATGCTGTTTCATGGCGGTTTTCAAGCAACGCGGTATGCCGTTTCGTTTGGAGGCTGATCTCGCAAAACCGTACGGTTTGTTGCATCTTGTGTGCGTTTTGTCAAGACGGTTGCATCGCTTCGTAACTAATATGTGTTGCGAACCTGCTCTGCCCGCAATGCATAACTGGGTTGCAGTAAACGCTGAAGGTGACGTTGAGGATTTGGGCCAGTTGGTAATTGATACTGAGCATCTACCATGCAGAACGGAGACGAAGACCACAGAAAGAGCTCGAGGCTGTGCGCAAATCGCAGCTACCCTTATTAGGGAGAAATACGGTTTACATACGATCGCCATACCAGAAAATCACACTGCCACTTCCGCCATGCGACACTTCCGAGACCCGTATCCGAAATGAACAGTGAATACAACAAATCGCCATGTCTGAAAAAGCGCTGTTCTTTCTCAGTGAGCGAAAGGTAGGGCATACTGACGCAATCATCGCCGGCAGTTGCAATATCATCTCCGTCGATTATTTCTCGAGTTCCAGAGTTAGTGCGTCCTGCCATTCGCTCACTGAGAAAGAATAGCACTACTTTCATTTAAATTTACACTACCCCTTCCGCCGTGCGACACTTCGGGGACACGTGTCCGGAATGAACCGAGGAATATGTATTTTCTCATATGTCGCGCCTGTTCTTTGTAACATTTTTTTAGCCAAGTTGGACTTGGTGCTACAGGATGCACTTCGAGACACACGTGTGGTTATGAGTTTTAGGTATCTGCATTGATGGTGATAGTGGCGGCGGACTGAGATCGGACTGCCCGATTCGTAGAAAAGATTGTCCGCTGCTATACTCCCAGCCCAGACCACCGGAGGCTACAATGCCCTCCGATAGCTCTTAAGCTGATGACGTGGACTATTCAATTACCTTAACCGTGGACACACCTTCTACATTTACTTATGCAGCCTTCGTCATGCTCGTGCTACCCTGCGTCTAGTTTTTTTTTTCATGTTCTTTTTTTCTTTTTGTCGCGCTCCGCGCTAGGGGGGAGCCCTGTAGCGGCCTCTTTGTCGTCAAAGCATGCGCCCACTAGCATCACCATGGGCCGCTGTGCCGGCGTCAGCAGCCACGACACGCCCGACCAGCCACGCGCCAGAAATCACCCAGGCTACTGCGCTGCTCGGCCGCGTTCCACGTGCGCTCCCCGACTCGCGAGGCTTCTTCTGCCACCGAATCCTCCTCTGTAAATAAATGTAGGGTCAGCCGCACGACTACATCGGCGCCCACAGCTTTTAAATGCAGAGCCTTTCAGTAACTCACGATGTCACCCGCGTTGACGTCCGTCGTAGTCCGCACCGTCGTTGTCCACACCCCTCCCCCTACACTATATAAAAAAATACTATCCGGCGCCTGGTTTCGATCCGTCGACCCTGCGGGCGGAGCGCAATGTGCATGATGCTCTACCCAACAAAGCCGACACAGAATGGGAGGCTACGAACGCGCCTTATATCCTTGACTCATTTAAACTACGTGAAGAAGGTGCTGATACAACGCATTCACTACCACCAACTCCCCGAATGTATCGCCCCAAGGTCACGTCAAAAAACATTTCAACTCTCGTAAATACACCACATTTGCGATCAAGGTGACTGCAACACATAAATATGTATTTTCAACGTACACAAATGGTAAATCTTAGTCATGAACATGTCGCAGAAGCAGCAGTGACAGTTGGGAGCGGGGCGAAGACTCCCGCGACTACTTTCGGAACGGGCCGCTAGGGGATTTAAGGGGCGCCCCTACATGCAGCGTTCGAGGCGCATACGCTTCTCCACTAGAGCCATGTACTCGCCCGTTTGGGACACTTCATTCATTCTCTCGAGCAACCGTTAATCCGTCAACCCTGGTCGGTTCTAACAGCCTCTGTGAAAGTCATGAACTTTGACGCTAACGGCCAGGGTTTAAGCTGTAGTAATTTTTGTCTTTTTCTCAAAAGGCCAGTGCTTTCTTTTTACTGCAGCTTGTTCTCTAAGTTGAAATTCCTGCATTATTTTCAGAAATAGTGGTATTTTGAACTTATTTAACTTTCTTTAGTGTACAAACGTCTTCAAGTTGTTATATCTGCTATTCTTCGAGTGCGACGCATGAATCAAGCTCGTGTGATGCGCGCCTGGGCAGACGGGAGTGTCAGCTCTGCTCTCCTGGGGGATTGGCCAACAGTAAATATTTTACCGCCCCCTCCACCCCAATCAGAGGAACAGAAGATGATAGGTACAACATTTAGGGACATTAGAAAAACGGAGTGGGTCAGGGAACAAACACGTGTTAAGGACATATTAGGAGAAATTAAGAAGAAGAAATGGACGGGAGAGGGCATATAATGAAAGGCAGCCTAACCATTGGTCATTAAGGGTAACGGAGTGGACACCTAGAGAAGGCAAGCGCGGCAGGGGGCGGCAAAAGGTTAGATGGGCAGATCAGATCAAGAAGTCTGCGTGGATAAATTGGTCGCTGTTAGCACAGGACCGGGATAATAATAGATCTGTGAGAGAGGTCTTTGCCCCGAAGTGGGCATATATAGGCTGATGATGGTGATGGAATATTCTACAGTGCTTCGGCTGTTGTGCGCAGATGGAAAGTCAACCTACAAAACAGGAATACGTACAGAAAAAAGAAGTGAAACACGCTGGGAAAAGTAATACCATTGACCCAAAAGCAGCCGCCTGTTCTTCTGCTTCACACGGGTGACAGATACCCGCATAGCAATATCTAACAATGCTTGGCAGCGCAGCCCATCAGCTCGAGTCTCCTTATTTGCGCGTTTTTGAGGGGTGCCATTTTTATGAGCCAGTTAAGACAACTTGCACTCAAAGGCGCGCCTGCCCAACGATTCGATATCGCGCGTGGACATTGGCTTCCATTCCTATCACAAGAAGACGTTATTTGAAGCTGTTTGCTCTATTTTCGTTCAACATTTTCCCCACCATGCCAGTTCGCAAAAACCGACATCCACTGCGAGAACCTAAGGCAATTCGCCTGGAAAGGCACCTTCGAATTGTATGAGCATCGTCTTCCTCTAACCGAGTATGCGTCCTTGATTGCAACACAGGTTTTGATACTCAGCTATGCGCCATTGATCTTCGGACATTCAAACTCATCTCTCCTGGGGCATTTTCCTCGGTTCGTCGCGTCTGAGGTAAGGAGACAGCCTTAAACGCAGATGTGATTGTTTGCGTAATACTAAAAAGTGCTGTAAACGTCCCAACGCTATCTATCATATTATGCCATGTTTCCAGAGCTTTCAATGTCGGCTGTTCCCGTCAAGTTTCCACGTATGCAGTCAAGGCCGATAGGGAATGCGCCAGCTGAAGTGTTTTTTCTTCGTCTAATCCCACGGCAGCCGTGAGAATCACGTGAATCCGGGGAATTCTCACGACAGGTTCCAGAAAAGCTCGCCTGCCTAAAATTCGCTGAATAGCATTACCTGCCAACCTAACCTACCCTAGCCTAATCCAACGTAACCTAACGTAACCTAACCTATTCTACTCAAAGTGTTCTCCCGTACGGAAGGTATCGTAACCTACCCAGATCCAGTCCATCTGCAACGAACCTAACCTAACCCAACCGAAAGACACCTAACAGAACCTATAATAAACGTAATCCAAACAATTTTAGAAGCCCCGTACCTCGTCCGCTTGATATGGTAATAACCAGAATGGGAAAAGCTGTAACAAAATCACGATGAGCGGAAACTTCTAAAATTTCAAAAGCTGAAAAAAAAACTGTTCCCCCCTGCCGGACTCGAACCTGGGCCTGCGGGTTTCAAAGCAGGTGCTATACCATGGCGCCAGACGGTGAAAACTGGCGTCACGGCGCCCGGTTTTGGAGAATATTTGTTCCAGAGAATCTCCTGCTTAGCCATTCAGAGGTGACTGTCGTGAGCAATTTCTGACGGCAATTCTCCGGGCTGCCGTGATAATAGACATGTGGTGTCGCGTCGGCGACGGCCCCGAAGGGCGAAGCAGGAGACAAACGCCCGGTGAAAGAGTCAAGCCAAAAGAGAATAATTTATTCAGTGACGTCATATATATAGCCTGGGGTTATCCCCCTGGTGGTAGAACTACCGAAACGCCGAGATGCGAAAACCCCGGATACTACATACTCCTTCCCTTAAATTTTTTTTTGTACTTCATCTTTCCCCCTTATAAAAAAAAATAAAAACGAGCAAATGACATTCCCATACTCTACACAAACAACTGACAGTCCACACAGCAAAGGTAATATCATCCACATGTCCAAAACATGTCCAAAGTACATTCACTTCACTTGAATGTACTTCATCACTGTATTTGCACCGTGCTTCACTTCACACTCTGCACTGTTTCCTTTCCCCTTTTTTTTTCTTGGCGGACTCGTCGTCATACTCGACGTCCTCAATCTTGGGCTTCTCTTCGTCGGCCTTCTCGGTGCCTCCTTTGGCCTTCTCGGCTTCTTTCAAGATCATGGGCTTTCCCTCTTCGTCGGCCTTCTCGGCGTCTCCGGCGGTCTTGTTAGCTTCTTCCTCTTGACCCTCTTGAGGTTCACTTGTGCTCTCCGAGTTCAGACAAGTCGCTCGTAGTTTCTTTCGAAGGTCTGCTAGTTGCGATTTTAGCAGCCGCATTTCTTCACCCATCTGCGATTGCCTCCGTCTGCTTTCTGCTAGCTCAGATATATGACCCTGTAGTTCAAAGCGGAGCTGTTTAACCACTTCGCCCAGTTGATCAATGCCAGACTGGCTTTTGCCAGTATCGGAGCTGGTCTTCTTGACATCATAGTAGAATCCCTGGCGTGATGAATTTTCGTGTTGGTCCAGGTGGTTGACGACTATTGCCTTATCGCCTTCGGGTGGGGTCTCGATGTTTCGGAACGGTGGCCGGGTGTATCGTTTCACACGAGGTGACGACGGAGGCGTGGTTGCAGAACGCGGCGTACGGCAGGCATTCCTGAAGTGGCCGATTTTACCACACTGGAAACACGTTTTCCCCAGAGCGGGGCACTGTTGAAGCGGGTGCCACAACCTACCACAGCGGCCGCACGCTGCAGAACGCAGAGCACTGGTCCGGGCTAACCTGAGCCCAGGACGTGACGGTGGTGCACTTCTGTTTGTTGAGATTGTGGGGCGAAACTCGCGACGTGAAAATCGGGTGGGGTGCCGTTGAAATCGAAGCGGTTGAGCTCGTTGAGTCCCGTCGATCGCTTGAACTATTTCTTCTCTGGCTGCTCGATATCGTTGCAGCAGATCCTGGACTTCAGTTACGTTTTGTATGACTTCGATGGCTTTGTCAAACGTGAGTGCCGGGCCTTCTGTGAGCAGACGTTCTCTGGTGCGATCGGACGCAAGTCCCACGATGAGTTGATCCACGAGTGACGCGGCTTCGTCGGAGCCGAAGTTGCATTGTCGACCCACGTATTGCACACGGCGCGCGAAGTCGATCGCTGATTCCGTTTCTGCGTGACATAAACTTCGGAACTGTATGTGGTTCGTCCGCTGTGATGTCGAAACGTCAAAGTGAGCCGCGAGGCCCTGAACGAGATATTCGTAGTCGTCGCCGGTGCTTGCGCCCGCCGGTCTGGCTGACTCGATCATGTGCGCGATTCGGTTAGCTTCCGTTCCCAAAAAGATCTTCAAAAACGCTGCTTTGCGTCGCGGAGTGAATTTTTCACAGCCTGCTGCGATTAGGTATGTTTCGAACGAGCGGTGCCACTCGCGCCATGAAATGGCCGGCCTCCCCGGGCCCGGCAAAAATGGTTGCGGCTTCGCGGCTATGTCAGCCATCTTGACCCGATAATGAACGAAGTGGTGCCGCTTTACTTTCCTTTATGAAGTTTATATAATTCAGGTGCAAGAAATACTTGGTGCCAGTTGACGATATCTTGCAGTATTACCTGAAGGTTACATGTCGCTGGACGTATTTGCTGCGTGTCGCTCGATGCACGTCGATTTCGGCACTATTCTGCTGGCCGCCGTTTCCTCGCCGGTGTGGTCGTCCGCGTAGGCCTAACTCTCTACCGCTCTCGGCTGACTGTTTCAGCCCTCACTACTTGAAAATAAAACTTGCGGCCTTTTCGGCGGCTTACATGTTACTGCAGGAATGTCGAGCGCTTACATTTCGGACGGTTCTTGAGTCGACTGCGCCATTGTGGTGTCGCGTCGGCGACGGCCCCGAAGGGCGAAGCAGGAGACATACGCCCGGTGAAAGAGTCAAGCCAAAAGAGAATAATTTATTCAGTGACGTCATATATATAGCCTGGGGTTATCCCCCTGGTGGTAGAACTACCGAAACGCCGAGATGCGAAAACCCCGGATACTACAAGACACTAGCTTGTTCTCCAGTCCAGCCAAGTCTTGCCGCGTATTTAAAAGGCATCTGTATGCTGTTTCATGGTGGTTTTCGAGCAACGCGGTATGCCATTCCGTTTTGAGGCTGATCTCGCAAAACCGTACGGTTTGTTGCATCTTGTGTGCGTTATGTCAAGAGGTTGCATCGCTTCGTAACTAATATCTGTTGCGAACCTGCTCTGCCCGTAATGCATAACTGGGTTGCACTAAACGCTGAAGGTGACGTTGAGGGTTTGGGCCAGTTGGTAATTGATACTGAGCATTCACCGTGCAGAACGGAGACTAAGACGACAGGAAGAGCTCGAGGCGGTGCGCAAATCGCAGCTACACGTATTAAGGAGAAATACGGTTTACATATGATCGCCCCACCAGGAAATCACACTGCCACTTCCGCCATGCGGCACTTCCGAGACACGTATCCGAAATGAACAGTGAATACAATAAATCGCCATGTCTAAAAAAAGCGCTGTTATTTCTCAGTGAATGAAAGGTAGGGCATACTAACGCAATCATCATCGGCAGTTGCAATATCATCTCCCTCGATTATTTCCAGAGTTCGCGAGTTAGTATGCCCTGCCCTTCGCTCACTGAGAAAGAATAGCACTACTTTCATTTAAATTTACACTACCCCTTCCGCCGTGCGACACTTCGGGGACACGTGTCCGGAATGAATCGCCATGTCACGGCGGAAGGGGTAGTGTAAATTTGTAGTGTGGTGATCGCATATAGAACTGTGTTTATCTCTTATAGGGGTATTGTTGCAAGTTCCGCATTGGCTGGTGTTCTTTCTGTCGTCTAAGTCTCTTTTTTGCGCCGTGAGCGTTTACATGAAGTTGTGGTCTCGGCCTCACAATATGCATAACCCATGCACAACACCAGGCATGCAATCATACGCACCGCGAGGAACCATTGTGAGTTCGAGATAGTTGAGCACGCTCACGGGACTGAAGCGCCGCCGCGCCAACAGCGCCTCTATTGGGCAGGCTGAGTAGGGGCGCCACACGATTTGGCCCAGGGTACGAAGAGAAGACGTCTGTTTCACGCAAACCTCCGAGTTACGTGGGCGCTTCCCTTTAGGTGAAATGGGCGATAAGACGCCACGCGCAAGTGTTCGCGTGCTTTCCCGCGTTGCTCAACCGGTAGTCGCTCAACCAGTCTTGATAGGCCTATGTGGATTTCTTTTGGTCCTCAAAGATGCGGAAGACACGATAACGAACCCATGCGGGTGATTTTGCAGCTCCCTGCCGGCCTTGAAACATAGTCGTACCTCTAGATTTCAGGCGCTTCAATGCGGAAGGCATTCCAAGTAAAGTCATTCCACTCCCTACCCACTGTAGAATTAATTGATGTGGCTAGGTTGTCTTAAGGAATTAAAACTTGAGAAAAGCTTATACATTTGTTGAACTGCTGTCTCCTTGACTTGCTTTGCAAAAATACAAACCGTCTAACTTCCAAAATAGCAAGCCAGTATGCTTAATGAAGAAGGGATGCAATCATCATTTCGAACTGTACTGGTGCAAACAAACAAGTCTGTTTCTTGCATTTTTCAGGCTACACAGTCATGTAGCCAAGGGTACCCGATGAGGCTCCAGACCTCCAGTGATGCTTTCGTGAGAAATAAAGGAAGCTTTCCCATGAAACACTTCACTATTTCACCTGCTTAGTGCACGCCATGATGACAGTTTTAGAATATTTTTGAATTTTTGAAGCAGACTAAGTATATATTTAGTACAATAAACTAAACTTGGCTAGGCAATTGTAGAAAAAACTAAATTGAAATCAGACAGGCTGTCTTGAATATGCTTCGTAAGTTTTCATTTGACATTTCTCAAAAGGAACACAACAGGAGAATCAGTAGAGAATCAACACAGACTCAACTGGAACTCGACAGACTTTTCTCAATGGACTTTCAATTGATACGTAACAAGAGGAACTCAACAAGAAAAGTCTAATGAGGGTCAAGAGAAAGTTAATTGGAAATGAACAGACATGTTGACTATAGTCAATAGACTTTCAATTAAAACACAGCGCTGAGTTTCAATTGAAACACGGCGGCCAATTTTTAACAAGAACTCAATACAAAATTTCTATTCGAAGTCAATTGACTGTCAACACAATGTACTGAGTAAATTCAATGGACTTTCAATTCAATCTTAATAACCCTTTTTGTAAAGGTTTACACCGTCGCAGCGAGGGAAGCGCAAAGTCGATGCTGCCTCGATTCCCGGCCGCGGCGGCCGCTTTTCTGATGGAGACGAAAAGCAAAAACGCCCGTGTGTACGAGATTTCGGCGCACGATAAAGATCCCCAGGTGATCAAAATTAATCCGGAGCCCTCCACTACGGCGCGCCTCATCGCCTGCGTTGCGTCGGCGCGTTAAACCCCACAAAAAAAAAAAAGTCGATGCTTCATGTCGCCGGCTGGCTGTCGAGAGTGACACATCCTTTATTCAGCACTGTTCTGTGCCCAGGCTGGCAGCAGTAGCATACCTTTGCAACATTGGTAAACATACTCTTGCTCTTGCGACGACGAAGAAAGCGTTGATAGCATATGACAGATCTGAAGGAGAAATTGCGTGAGAATCTGCGAACTTGATAGGGCGTGGAAGACGAAAGCCACTAATGGCGTTTACCGCGCATTACCAACAGTGGATAAGGCTGAACCGTTTTGTCGTGAACCGGTACCCGTTATTTCTTTTCTCGGTTCAGTTTCGGTACAGGTTCAGAGTGCTGGAAAAATAAGGGTTCAGGTTCGGGTTCAGTTCCAGAAAAATACCGTCCCGGTTCAGGTTCTGGTTCCGGTTCGACACCCTGATAAATGGTAAAGAAAGATTGCGTGAGAGGATCGTACTATTTGAGAGAGGGTTCGTGCAAATACCAGGAGATCACAGAAGAGGAAAAATAGAGGAAGAAGAAAGCAAGCGGAGTTGTATTTGAGGTTAACAACAGCGCAATAAAACAGGGACAGGAAGGGCAAACGTACCACGATGCGCCGAATTCGCAACTAGCAATAAACAGTTGGCACCTCACAGACCCGAAAGCTGAGACGCCAAGTGGCGTGGACACGAGTAGTTTGTTATAGGAGAGGTTCCAGAGGCAGGTCTATTGAAGGAGCGGTAAAGTGGAGACTGGGGACGCGAGAGGTCAACTGGGGAGAAGACACATAACTAGGAGGGGTGGGAGGGACACCGGAGATGAGGGCTCATGGGTAGGGATGTCAAATAGCCATCGCATTTTCACGTCGATTGCAGCGAAGCACGCGGATACGCAGCCATATTTCTGTCAGCTCAATGGAACCTAGCGCAGCAGTAAGTGTGCAAATGGCGCCATGACAGCAAAAACAAACGTAACCTGCCACATGACACAAAACCTACATTCCCGTCACGTTACTTTGCCGCGATATAAGCGATATCGAAATGCTCACCCCACACTACCCTTCGCCTCTTCTTGCAGCCGCCATGCAGCCACGGGGATCGGCGATTCCCACACCTGGAGAGGAATTTGTGAGTCCAGGCCATGGGATGCGTAAGTAGACATGATTTGATGCATTTGTGGGCCCGTCCTGCACAGTGGTTGCTCGCAATTGACTCTGCCGTCATGGAATCAAAACTTTTGTTGTTGACATGTGGTTCTGCAGGACTGGGTAAACGCTCCCAGCGTGATGTGGCCTTTCGCGTCAAATCTTGGAACTTGCTGGAAGACCCTAAGTGGGCAGCTGAGCACGCAATGATCGCTCATTGGGATCTTGGGCGCACACAAAGTCTTTGAAAGAATAGTCAAGGTGCACACGCAAACAACACTACCAGGAGTTGCTCGAGGTGTGTACAACGTATGTTAGCTGACTCACGTGAGCATTACTCTGACTGAGAAGTATCCTTTACTGAGCTCATTCGGAATAGTCCGAGTCTATGTGGGATGGCAGGGGCGGTAGTTCCTTCCGGCGCGGAGGGTATCGTTTTAATATGTTCTGGCTTGTTTTTGCCGCACTCCACTGAAGATAAACATAAAGGCACCCATGAAGGCTGTCGGCCATCTCCCCCCCTCCCCGATAATCCAAGTTGTAAACTAAAGTGGTTCTCTCTTTCTCTCGAGCAACCCAGGGCGATGCCGCGGGTGGCGGGTGACTTGGCCGGTCTCATGCGGTTGCTGGGTCACTCCTGCGTGTCCGCGCCTTGCCACCAAACGACGCCGACGCTCGCGCAATGCGTGATGTCGCGTCCATATGGTTAGGGCTCTGTTCTGGTGCGGCTTCTCTTACTGAATGACTGGCTCATATAAAGACAATGGTATTATAAGGAAACGGTAGCCCTAGTGTCACTAGATAAGATACAGAGGACCATCTCTGGGGTGCATGCAAGTGACCAACAGCTGCTATTTTGGTGTGTATCAGTGTTGCCAGAATGCCGTCTCTGCGGCCTCACCACTACTTTTGACGAAGTCATTTGTAAACAACAGTGCCGAAGTCGCAGCAACGCGGCATCTTCGGACACGCTTCTCCGGGTTAAATGCTGCGAAGCGCGTTATCGTTCATTCGCGTTCGGAATGCCAGTCGCGCGCAGCTGCAGAGCATGGAGGACAAGCTAGAACTACCACAGTTGACCGGCAGAAAACGCATAACCAACAAGAAGGCGGTTACCATAAACCATCGCAGTGTACACAAATGTCACGTGATACGAACTGAGCAATAATCACGGTGGCGGCACCGAACAACAGGAGAAAAAATTGCTGATACTCCGTAATCTTATCTAGTGACACTAGCTACCCTTTAATAAAACCATAGAGAGAATGGCTTGGGTTTAAGTGAATTGGTTCATATCGGCTTGAAACTCTAGTTTCGACCAAAAACAGAGGACGTAGGAAGAAAGCACAAACACAATGCTGACTATTACCACAGTTTACTAACAAAAATGGGACCATATATGAAAAAAAAAACATTCCACAACATTGGCACAGCACGACACTCTTTTCTCTGAGATTAGTATATTTAGTATATTAGGATAACCGCTAAGCAGGTTCTCTCTCTCTGAGAGCCTTATCCTGCTGATACATGTGTGAAGCGATTGCGTTTTCTCCAAAGCATGTCGATATAGTCTATGTGCGTGGTGCATTTGGGGCAAGTGCGGCAATGGAATGGTAAGTGCCCGGATGACGATGTCTTGAGTGAGGCGGCGTGTTCTCGTGCCCTGTCGTTAATGCACCTTCCGGTTTGTTCTACGTAGACTTTTCCGCAAGATCATGGGATGCTATATACGACTTCGGTCCGGCATGCGGCGTATCTTGTTCGACTATTAGTGGTGAATGTCCTCGTTGGTTGGTTGTTTATGTTTACAGTTTAGGGAAAAGTACAGTTTAGGGAAAAAACTGTACTTGTAGCTATTTGTTTTTGCGAAGATGGGAGCCAATGAATGTTGGTGATTGTGACGAGTCCTTGTTGCTAGAGGTTTTACATAATCGGGTAGGTTTAGTTTCATTTTTCCTGAGAGACTGTTGTGTAAAAATGCAATGCGACTGATCTTTCGGCGAGTTTCTAAGGTCTGAAATTGATTATCATGCATTAACTGGGTAGGGGAGTCCTCCCTTTTGTACTTGCCAAATATACATCGCACGGCCTTGCGGTTGACTATTTCTAGTTGAAATTTATCTTTTTCGTATGTGGTATCCCATATTATTGCTGCATATTCTAATTGACTCCTTACAAAAGAGTTATGAGCTAAAATCTTAGTACTGGCCGGGGTGCTTCTGCGTTTTCTTCTGAGAAAATATAGCTTACGCATTGCGGACGCACAGGATTTCGATATGGGCTGACCATTTTAAATCGCTTGTGAATGTGACGCCAAGGTATTTGTATTCTTTGACCTCAGAAATAACACAATCTTAAATTTTATAAAAATGTGAGCTCGGTAACATTTTTCTGGTTATGCGCATCAGTACAGTTTTTTCCCTATTCCCATTTCCCCATTTCCCTGTTCCCCATGCCCCATTTTCCACATCACCTGTCAATAGCAGAAACAGCACCTTGTAATGAACTATGATCACCTGGAGATAAAACCTGTTTAAAAACAACACAATCATCCGCGAACAACCGCAATGAAACGTCAGCCGGAATAACAGAAGCCAAATCATTCACGTAAATTAAAAATAACAGCTGTCTGAGTACGCTTCTTCGTGGAACTCCAGAAGAAACACCACTTACTTTTGAAATACGATTACTAACATCAACGTACTGTTTTCTATTCATAAGATAAACTTCTACCCATCGTAAAACAGAAATAGGAAGTCCAATAAATTCAAGTTTGCGAAGCATTTTTCCATGAGGTACCTTGTCAAAAGCCCTGCTGAAACCCATAAAAATAACGTCAGCCTGACCAGATGCATCAAGAATACGCATTAAATCATTTACGGTCGACAGTAATGGTATATTTGTAGACATACCTTGTCTAAAACCGTGCAGAGTATCGGACAAGACATTTTTTTGCTCAGAAACTTGTGTATGTATGTAGCAAGAATATGTTTCAACAGCTTACAGCAGCTACTTGTAATGGATACAGGACGGTAATTTTTTACTAACAATCGATCACCTTTTTGGTACACGGGCACAACACGAGCGATTTTCCAACTAGAGGGTATTTGACCTGAAGATAAAGAGATCCTAAATATATCTGTTAAAAAACCAGATAGCTGTTCTGTATAGCGCCTTAAAAGGCATTTGGGATGCCATCGGGCCCAGCTAATTTTTTAGGGTTCAAATTCAATAACATTGTAAGAACTCCTTCGCGAGGTAGTTCAATTTGTTCATCCAAGTCATTATAAAAGGGCACAAGGTCATATTCAATGACTTCCGAAAAGACACTCTGAAAATAGGAGTTAAATGTTCTGAAATTTCACATGAATCAGTTATTATGCCATTCTTATATTTCATTCTGTCTATTTCTTCATTTGGCTCCTTTGGGTGTCGCCAGAATTTTTTTGGGATACATTTGAGAAAATCGGCTAAAGTGTGCGAAAAATATGCCTCTCGGGACGCGTTAATTTTAGTTGACAATTTCCTTTGAAGGTTGGAAATCATTACGCTGGACACTCTATGCTTTTTCCTAAGTCATTTTAACTTCCGTTTTACATGAACAATACCACGTTTAATCGAGGGGTTTAAACGCCGTTTGTATATTTTTTGTTGGACACAAAATTTTCAATGCAATACAGCACTGCCTTGGAAAACTCTTTCCAGGCACCTTCAGCAGTTTCGTCAATATTACCAAGATGCTCATCAAGACAGTCAATAATGGCAAGATCATCTACACGTTTGTAATCTTTAATAAAAGAGTTCATTAGGGACCGTTTATTCTTGATTGTGGGTTTTTTCCATGAAAAGAAGATTAGCTTGTGGTCCCATATACCCGGCTCTATTGCAACAAGTCCCCCTGTAAATAATTCACTGACGAAGAGGCCTAAGACAGCAGTTTTCCGTGTGTTTTCACGTACCAATTGTTCAAGATGAAGTGCAAACATGATATAAAGCAGCAAGTCACCGGAGGACGAGTTATTCCCGTTCAAGTCGTTCTAACGTATTGACGGCAAATTAAAATTCCCCGTTTGGATGATATTTTTGTTTTTAAACTCTAAGAGGTGGTCATGCAACTTGTTCATAAAACTGACCTCAACATCTGGTGCACGGTAAACGGCACATGGAAAGAATGTAGCCTGCATAACAGTAACCTTTAAAAACAAACTTTCATGATCAGGGATTTGATCAAGTGTGACGACATCTTCTCCGCGTTTAACTATTACTGCTACACCCCCACCTCGTGATCCTCTATCTCGTCGATGTAAATGATAGCCCAAGGGAACTATTTCTTCATCCAAGATCATGTCATGTAGCGATGTTTCTGTCACCACACAGATATGAGGGTCATACGACCGCATAAGGTTTTCTAGTTGGTCAAATTTATTTATAATACTTCTGGCATTAACACAGAAAAACCGAAGTTCTGAAGACGTTAATTGCTGTATATCGGTTAAGACTTGGCCTCTAGAGGGTACCTGGCTTCTAGTCGTGATCGCACCAGCCTGCGCAGAAGATAGGCTGGACTCGCTGCCTTTATCTGGAATGCGGGAATCCTTTTTTCTAGTACGGTTGTTTACAAACTTCTGCTGCGATAAGCGTGATTTATTGCACAGAGTTTCTGCGCAGTAGTCATTATCAATGCGAGTTCGTGTTCCCTTTAGCTTACCAGCGTTACTCATAACTGCTTTTTTTCGGCGCGATTTTGAAACGAAAGAAAAATAGGCCGGTACCGAGAACAGTCTCCAATTCTATATATTTGGGTTAACGATGAACAATATACGCCCACTTTATCTCGGAAGAGCTCAATTGTTACCTTATGTCGTAAATATTTTTCTGATTCATCAGGCATATCTTGAATTCCAAAAACGATTATGTTTGCATCCCTACCTTTGTCATCCAAGGTAACAAGCTTCTCAAATTGCCGATTTACAGCATGTTCAACGTTGGTTACAGCTGAACCAAGAACTTTAATATATTCCAATCTAGCCTTTTATTCCTTTGTGTCGGCTTAAAAGTTAGTCAGACGGGCACCTAGTGCTAATACCTCCCTTTCTGTCCGCTCAAGATGGGTCCTAAAATATGCAATCAGGGTGTCAAACCGGAACAGGAACCGAACCGAAAACCGGAACCGAAACAGAATTTTTGCCTGGAACCGGAAATGAACCGAATCCGTATTTCTTCCGCCATTTTGGAACTGAACCCGAACCGGAACGAATCGGAGGAACCGTTCCGAACCGTTTCCGGGGCTTCAAAGCTCTGATTTCTAGCTTTTGATTATGGTGGTCTACCTTGTGTCTGAAAGTATTTTTACCATTCGCCTGACAGTGCCACCATATATTACATATAATGTGTAGTCGCACAACCCATCAGTTTTTCTTCCGTGTTATAATCCTCAATATAACGTAAAGTTGTCCGTATATGAAACTGAACAGACATATGCGGCAGGTCGCATAGCAGCGACGCCATTACACTGCAGGGGGAGTAACTGCTCGGCGTTTCGTCCTCCCGTTGCTCTCTAGATCGGCGAGGACGAACATTTTCTCCGCGAATTATGCACACAGCACGCACGCTCCCCTCTTGAGGAGCAACGGTCGCTCGCGAGGAGTAACAGCCATAGTTAGTCCTTTTTTCGTCCTTTTTGGCTAAGAGTGCATACTATCAGTTTGTTTAGATACTGTTCATTTCCCCAATTTTGTTTTAGCATTAAGAATAAGCTATGCTTGAACGTATATTCCGAGGCAACATATCATGGCTTATTTATCGTGGTTCTCATGTACATGGTGTTTAATATTGTGTAAAGCTTTCAATGTGTTTTTAATTCGAATGCATCCCTGCCCCCTTGTGAAGGCCTCTAAGGACATCATTAACTGCAAGAGTGTTGTATACGCTGGGCTGTTCCCTGATGGTTAACAGAGCAAAAACTAGGCAAAGACACGGAAGGGGAGGGGGTGATACAAACAAGCGGTGTTTTCACTCTCAAATTCTTATGCACTGCTCTTAAAGCCTGCTCACAGAACATACCTTTCGGTAAAACAATGTATTGGTCCTCTTCACCCGTTAAAAGCAGTGTCAGGTCATTGTTTATCATGTTGTGAGGAGGCGCTGCTCACCGGACAGGAGTCGGCAGGTGGAAGCGAAGAAGACGAGGTGTGCGGAGGAAGAGAAGGCGGCGAGCGCTGGAGGCAGGAAGCAGGTGGTTCCAGAAGCTCGCGGCTGGGCGAGAACGCCTAGGGGGTCTTCGTCACGGAGCCGCACATTCCTCCTGGAAGCTCTCAGCTGGGCGTCAACGCCCAGGAGATCTTCAGACCGAGCAACACCTGGTCTCTTCCAGTCGAGTCTGTCCACGGAACACCCGGGCCGAATGCGACGTGTTGTTGATCGGGCACAGCACCGGCATCGACAAGGGCACCGAGCCCAGCTCACCGAGCCCTGCGCACCGAGTCAACTCACCGACTGGGACCTACACGTGAGCGCGAACAATTTGGAGTGGGACTTCTCGCAGGGGACTTTGTTATCCTAGGACTGTCGTCATTAGATTAGCTGGATGTTCATTTGTGCCCGTTATTTTGTAATTTGTCCCGTCAATATAATTTGGTCCTTGTCCGTAGCCAAAGCGTCTCTACTCTTGTCCGCCCGGTAAATTTTAACCTCCTCATTTACAAAAACAACCTGCATCACAAAAATGGCGTCCGCGACAGGACTCTCTGTGAAATTATCAGAGAGTTTAGGAGGAAGGTGTGTCGGAGAGGAGAGCATTTGGCAGCCGACATGGAATTAGAATATTTGCTGAAGATCGGAAAAGGGCTAGGACTGGCGGGTGCTGAGCTCAGGGAATGGTTGGAAAGAGAGGCAGACGCTGCTCGCGAAAGAAGGGCACGCGCGAGAGACGCAGAAGTGCGAAGACTCCAACTCGAACTGGCTGCTCTAGACCGCAAGATAGAGTTCGTAAAGAATTCATCGAGGCTCTCAATTGCAGAGTTTGACCTTGAATTCTTTGAGATAGATAGTCGCCTCGAGGAGAACGGAGAAAGCATTGAGCTACGGGCACGGGAGAGAGGTCTCGTGGGTGGCAGTCGGCGATGAGGCCACACGGAAAAAAGAGGATAAAGGAAAGGATTTTGAAAAGCCAGCCGCAGAGCTGGAAGCTGTGTTCCAGGCACGAGAAGTTGAACGTGCTGAGTGTGGCACGCAGGCAGACGAACCGCGTGCTGGCATGCCTACTGTAAATGCGCCGAGTGAGGTCAGCGGTGCACACCTAGATGGCGAGTCATCCGAGCCGTTTGGAACGCGCTCTCTGTCGGAACGCTTCGCTGTCGCACGACAGGCGCGAAGAAGTGAATCGAGCGGGGAAGTCCTGCAAAAGCCGCGTGGTCCCGCGCAAAAGGCTGTTGCTAGCCGAGAATGACCAAGCTGTGACACACTGCTTCCTGCAGAAACGAACACGTACTCGCAAGAAAGTTCTCACGCACGAAAAGATTACAGTTGTTGCGCACTCCGTGAGAGCTCAAGTAACTGGGCCGAGGAGCGCGCGCATACGCAAAGCTGCGGGTGCAGTCAAAAGGTACCGATCTTTCAAGATGCGGTTGCGGGAGTCATCATGCGGCACCATTGAGAATGACAGAATCCCTTGGAGAAGCCAACCCGACCATGTAGCCAAAGGAGTCCAATGGACGCGTCGGAAGAAGGTGAAGATGAAGGTACATGTGAACAAACCGGACTGAAGACACGAATTCGACTGGCCTAGAAATCTCATGCTTAAGGGAAAGGGACACACTTGAAAATACTTTATTTTATGGAAGGAAAGTGCTAGATTGCTGTGTGATACCTTAAAAGGTTGTGCTCCGTCAAATGGGTGCGGACTACTTGAGCCGCCGTCAATGAGCGCATTCTAGAACTGTTGTTTGTCAGAATTTCTTTGCATTTTGAGTCATTGCTTTGTAGTGTGATAGGGATCAAAGTGAGTGTCGGACGTCGAAGTGTGATAGTTATATTAGTCACTGCAAGTGAAGTGCGCGTCGACCAACAGACCAGTACCATCAAGGGCTGTTACCAGTCAACCAACTGCTCACCGGAAGTGTTTTCCCCCAAAACACTTCTTCCGATGGGGGCAATTGTTAGGAGGCGCTGCTCACCGGACAGGGGTCGGCAGGTGGAATCGAAGAAGACGAGGTGCGCGGAGGGGGAGAAGGAGGCGAGGGACAAGGAGGAGGAGGAAGAAGACGGTGGTGCCACGGAGAAGCAGGAAGAACGAGGTTCGGGGAGCGACCTGCCGGACGCTAACGTTCGGGGAACCTCCGCTCCGAGCCGCGCCTTTCTCTTGGAAACTCTCTGCTGGGTGTGAACGCCCAGGAGATCTCCGCGCCGAGCTACACCAGGTCTCTTCGAGCCACCGAGTAGCAGCGTCAGAAAGGCTCTGGAATCCTTCAAGCAAGCAGCTCTTTTCATCGACCAGCAGCAGCGCTACCGACTAGGGCCTCGCGTCAGCACACCGTTCAAGCATACCGACCAGCGCACCGAGCCAAGTGCACCTACCCAGCTCACAGACGTCAACGACTTCCATACGTGAGCGCGAACTATTTTGGGGCGCGAACTTTGTTGCATAGGACATTAACTCTGGTGACTTGATTATGTTAATGCTCATTTATCTATTTTTCCAGTTATTTGTCCCGTAAATACACGTTGTCGTTGTCCGCAGCCAACAGCCTCGTCCTTCTCCGCCTGATCAGATTAACACCTCCTTATCGTAAAAACAACCTGCATCACACATGTAATGCACCATAACGTTCCAGTTGAAGCTTATTTCGGGCCTATAACTGTGGGCCGCACGACGGCATCCGTGCACTCCACGATGCGGCGCTGCTTATCACCCTCGGGAACATGGGGAGCGATGGCACGGGCCAATAAGCTAACCTTTTCCACTTTTTAAAAACGGCGCTCAAAGGCAAACTTTGGGTCTAACTACAAAACTTAGCGATGGGGCTCCGCGAGTTGCATTTCACCCAACGCGTGCACTTGTCCTTGCGTTGGAGTGGATTTTTTCCTGGATGGAAGGGTATGCCGCACGATGCTACAAAGCGCTTCCGTTACTTGGTCAGCGGAAACTATAGGTACTAAAAAAGCGTAGCAGATAAACCAATTTTTTAATGCGAAATTTTTTGCCTTATTGTGCGAAAATACGCGTGTGTGCGGGCGTGCTTGTGTGGTTATTTGATGGTATCAAATACGATGGCAGTCGGGCAGGCTCTATGCTACCCAGAGAAATTGCTTGTCCTGCCAAAAGGGTGCCCGTTTGTCAGTAAATTACACCCGTCTGCCTGCCTACCCACCAGCCAAGAGAATTTGGCGAGGATGCGTGATTTGGAGACGAGTGGCGGCCCGTCACCAGCCACACAGGAGGGGGTGTGGGCGCAAAGCCGCACCACGGCGACACTCGATGGAACCAAAAAAAAAACATGGTAGACGGACGGTCGCCTGCTTTGTGAACGGACTGGCAATGGGTAGCCTGCAGGGAAGGTGCCCATTGCCAGAAGGTTCAGGTAAGGATCCCAGAAGGGGGAGGCGTAGGTGGCGTCGGCGGCACCGGGGTCTACCGGTGCCTCCTGGTCCACTGGCCAGGAGGCTACATGCTTGTCTGCCAGAAGACTGCGGCGAGGATGCTTTATTTGAAGACGAGGTGGTCAGTGAGCGGAGAGAGAGAGAGAGAGAGAGAGAAAGAAACTCTTTAATGTGGGCTGGAGAGGTCAGCTCTGCTAGCGGCAGTGCTTGCTACGCCAGATGGGGACGATTACAATGCAGTGAAGTGAATGTGAGAGATCGGGAAAGCAGCAATAGAGAGAAAAAAAAAGGTAAATAAAAATGGCACGCAATGTAGTGCAAGGAAAAAATTGAAATAAAGTTAAGGAAAAGAAAAGAAAAATTGAGCGAATGGGGCCCAGGAAGCGCAGAGCGCCTAACAAGAAAAAGGAGTCAAAGTGTACACAACGACGCAAACGCGTACAGACGTAGCCATGCGCACAATGGAAGAATTACAAAGTTTTGACTAGTCCTGAATCTTGCAAAAAACGCAGAAGAATTTTTGTCCCTAAATATGAGTCATTGTTGTTGTCCCAGGGTCCAAGAAAGTGACACAACTGAAGGATTGCTCCGCGTCGAACACGAGACAGGCAGCTTGCCGCTGTAACTCGCGCAGCAGAAAATCGCGGGCATATACACAACAAGTGCTCGGTAGTCTCGCGCACAGCGCACGTGGGGCACAGTGGGGAATCCTCCCACCCTATTTTGAACTTTAAGCTTGGGGTGTAAGCCACGTTGAGACGCAAACGATGCAGAACACCTTCAGACGCTTTGCTTAGGTCGGGTGGAACACGGATTTTACAGAAAGGGTCAATTCCATGTAGAGGTGGATATCCGCTGCGAGGGTCTGCCACTTCAATATTTGCTCTCTCCAACCAGTTCGATAGATAAGGGCACAACCATCCTCTCGAGAGTAAGGAAGCTGTGTCGTGTTACGCAGAAAGTGGCCAGCGCTGGCGGCTGCATCAGATATTATATTTCCTTCTATTCCCGAATGACCAGGAAGCCATTGAAGCATGCTGTAATGGCCCACGCGCACTACCGCTGTGTGGATTTCACTGATTTCACACACAAGCTGACTGCAGTGGTTGGACAGCCTTCTTAGAGCTTGCAAAGCACCCCGTGAGTCTAAGAAGCTCACCCATCGTCGAGCTTGATGTGCACCAATGAAATGAAGGGCAGCCCTTACAGCCGCTAGCTCAGTAGCGGTGGATGATGTTTTATGGCTCAGTTTTTTCCTGATTGTGCACTGGACCGACGGAATCCACACGCCAATGGCAGATGATTCTTCGGTCACTGAGCCATCCGCATAAACGTGGGTGTGGCTTCCGTACGCGGTAAATAAATACTCAAGTGTGAAAAACTTCAGTGCAGGTGCGGGCATGGACGACTTTTTGCTTATTCCGGGAATTGTCGTTATTATATTCCATGGTGCAAGTATCCACAGTGGCAATGCTGGCTTCACAGGTCACTGGAAATTTGCTGGAAGCAAGTCTTTTACATGGGATCCAGTGGTGGCTGCCAGATGATGCGCATGGCAACGAGTGACGTGGCGTAATGACGTTCGAAGGCACTCTTGATGTTGAAGCACTGACGCAGAGAGGCACTGAGCTTCCCGCAGTGTTCCAATTGTCGACGTGCATTTGGGAAGACCCAGGCACACGCGTAGAGCTCTCGCCAGCACTGAATCAATGACCTTCAAATTTGTAGAAGACAGTTGATCCAGGGCCGGCAGGCTGTAGCGTAAAAGGCCGAGAAAGAGTGCTTGATAGAGTCCAAGAAGAGAGGACACGGAGCATCCCCAAGATTGTCCACTCAGCATGCGCAAGATGCGCACAAAAGACAAAAGCCTTTCTTTCAACTGCCGAATATGGGGAGTCCAAGAAATCGAGCGGTCAAAGACGACGCCGAGAAATTTGTGGCATTTGACATAGGGTATCTGCGTACCTTCTACACTGAGCGTATATCGTGAGACGTCACGCCGAGTGAACGCAATCGCTGCACACGTCTGAGGGGAAAAGATCAACCCGCAGCATCACAGGTACTTTCGCATCGCCAGGATCGCTCTCTGAAGTACGGCATGAATGTTTCGGCGGTTTTTGCCTGAGGCCCAGATGCAGATGTCATCTGCGTACAGCGAAATATTGACGCCTTGGGGAAGAACCGTTGGGAGGCGTATAAGGCATATGCTGAAAAGAGTCGGACTCAAGACGCCGCCTTGAGGAACTCCTTGTGTGACAGGATGCTTGGTCGTTGCGCCATCACTGGTGACCATACAGACGTACCGATGTTGTAGGTAATCGCAGAGCCACTGGAACATACGTCCTCGCAGCCCTACGAACGTCATCTCTCTTCGGATAGCTTCGTGAGCGGAGTGGAAAACAAGGCGGTACCGCGGCAGTTCCATAGAGTCATGTTATTGATAGCAGCTTTTAAGCACCCGTTGATCTCGTTTTGCGTAGTCTCTCAGGGTCAGCCTCGTTGTTATCGAGACAACGGAGAGGCCACCGAAGATAAAGCAATCATGAAAGTGGAGGATGAAAGTATGGCAAACGTGTGAGCGGGAGGGCGGTATGCTGAAGCCGCGCGAGACATGCTCCCCGGCGACGGCCCGCGCTATACGAGAGAACGCCAGAGCTTAGCGCGAGCCGTCGTGCGTTCGCTGATGAAGCGATCACTTCGTGAAACGCAGGCGCTATACGCCGTCGCCGAGAAGACGGCAGTTCGTGCTTCCCTCAACTTTCACATTAGGGTGTATCGTAATAGTCATTTTTTTGTTTATGTAACTGCGGGATAAGAGCCAAGAATAAAATTCAAATTGAAATATATAAATGACCTAACTGAATTAATAAAAAGAAACTTGCGGTAATAAACAGTATTTATTTCACATTCACACACACAGACAACCTTAAGTGTCCCTGTGAGAATTTTATATCGTTTAAGTTAATGTTGAATCGTTGACCTCCAATTAAAAACATTTTGCAGTGGATTGTGCAGTTAAAGGAACTCGGCAAAACTTCCGATAAACGCGTTCACTCTTTCCTTCGTGTCTGGAAGCACTGCGAAAGCTCTAGGTATCGCAGCGCGGAGCGGTGCTTCCTGCTTTGCTCATCGCAGCAGATACGCCTTTCATTTCTGCATTGCTTTTGTGGCTTTATTTTAACAGCGAAGCTACTTTAGCTTGAACCTGGTTCGGTTGCGTCCGCAAAAAAATATTAAGAACAAAACCTGCGCTGCCCGTAATTGGGGCACCACCGCAGGAAGGATTGTATAATAGTGAAGCCGGCTTTCGCGCCTCCTCGAGTGTTAGCACAAGGGGCATATGCGTGTGCGCACCCTTTACTATATACCATCTTGAGTCTTTTTCGGGCTGCTGAAACGCAAAAACAAATTGGCGCAGCTACACTAGTGGCGCAATGCTGGGGAAACAGTGCATCTGAAGGTCGACCTAGCTTCTCCCCCCTGGGATCCGCTGTTAGTGTTGGGGACCGACGAGAATGGCCTTGTAAAAACCGGGTAAACTTGGCCTCACCCCTCAACAAAGTGTCTAGCCTAGCAAGAACATCCCGAAACCTAAAAAAATGAGCGGGTCCAAGCAAAACTTAGGAAAAGAGCAAGATCCGAAAAAGCGAGGATTACCCTCAGTTACGGTGTTTCTCCAGCCTTGTGCCAGTAGTGCAAGCTGCACTATTGGGAACAGCAAAGCTGCTACTGCTGGCTGTAGTGTGTGCGGTGTCATCAGAAAACCCCCGGGTCATAGTTACTCCAGCCGCTTACCGCGCACGTGAGCAGACGCTTTACGTGGAGCGCCTGACATCGTCCAGGCTTGCGCATGGCACTTGGAAAAAAAATACCAGGAAAACAGTTCATGTGTGACCGCGCCTCAAGTGGGATGCACAAGACAGCTCGCGTTACAGACGCATAGTTCGCGGACCCAGTTGCCACCAATTCTAGAACGTGTTGACGCGCTTCACTTTCGAAGACGTGTGAAAGCGTGCGGAGAAAACGGCCGCCAATCATGTGTGAGAAAGACGACCATATAGATGAATTTGACCATGATTACTACTACCACAGTGAAACGCGACGATGGAACATGTAAATAAACAATTGCAAACCTACTGCTACGTGGCCGTGTGTCCTTCAGTGCTTACATGAAAAGAAATCCTCCAGGCCTTGCGAGACTTTTATAGTGCAAGCATCTCCAATTTTATTACGTGGCTCTCGAATGCGTTCATTGCTGCAGCTGAAGGAAAGCCCGCCAATAGCGCTCCACTGCTGTAATGACGTTTTTCCGGCGGTCGAAGAAGGGAAAGAGAAAAAAATCTTTTGAGCAAGTTTCAAGGTTGCCTAATAGATATAGAACGGTAATTTTTGGCTGAGGTGTTTTGCCACCCTCTATAATCCTAGTATTGCACGTGTTCGTTGACTACGTTCTGGAAGCATTTGAGATTTCGAAAAACTTGAAAAAAGGGTTGCAGGGTCTTTTTGACTCGCCAAAATGAGAACGTTTGCGCAAAGAAACATACAATATGAATTTGTTTTTATACCGACGTTACAATGAAACGAAAACGCAGCACTAAAAATTAAACACAAAATCCACTCCTGCTTTTTTTTCTCCGAACCCGCTTGAACCGGTTTGAACCGGTTCGAACCGGAACGAAATGGTGCTCCGTAACCGAACCGTAACTGAACCCGAAAGGCTTGAACCCGAACCCGAACCGAACCCGAAAAAAATCCGGTTCGACACCCTGTATGCAATATCCAATTTAATTTCTTTGGGAACATCCAAAACAGACTGAAATATTTCATTTGATGAATGCCCGGGGTTGAGTTCAATGTCACCACAAAGGTAAAGTTTGCACACACAAAAACAATTATAAAAGCATTTCACGAAAACTTGTGTGTGCTGCACAATCACTAGAAATCTATCATCACTACATTCTGTACAGTTATGACTAACCTGAATGACGAAAAGGCGGAGCATTGTGAGCGATCTGCCCACAGCGCTTTCGCCGCACCCACTGAAGGTAGCAGGACGCTGGGTCGGATTTATGAAGCTTGGTAACGGTGCCGTCACGAAGCCATTCGGAAAGAAGACATGCGCAAGTTGAGGTTCCAGGATGCTAGTGCGCAGTGAAGGGTGCGCTTCCTTTTCATTATCTTGCGTAGTCTTTCATGGTTCCATATCGGACGACGGCGATGTTCCGGAATTGCCCAGTAGCAAATCCTCAATGACAAAAAGACAGAGCATTGTGAGTGATTTTCCCACAGCGCTTTCGCCGCACCCTGTGTTTCACAATGCTACTTGGTTCTCAGTGTAATACGTAAGTATGCACATATTTAGCGGCGCAGACCCCTGCACAATGGTTAACATTTTGTCGTGGCTGATAGTCCCGTAATAGGCACAAGTGGTTATCACATTTAATAAATATAACACATTCACCAAACATACTATTCTACGGGGCATATATTTGACACGAAGCCGCATTTGTTGCACGCGCTGCAAGACGAAACCAACCTCTGAATGCGACAGTATTAGGCCTAAACGGGGCGAGAATAGAATGCCCTTGTGCCTCACATGTTCGAAGGTTACAGCGGTGATATGCTGCTGGCGTCGGTGACGCTCGTCAGAGCGGTCAGGAAAAATGTAGAACCGTCCCCCTGGTTAGAGTTTCTTGGCGTGGAGCACTGTACGAAACCACAGCTGTTCTTGGAAAGTGCTCTGACCACTTTCTCAAAGACGTGACTTTCTCACAGACGTGACCAATGGGCGATGCTGTTGTCTAGTCCCTCTCTGCCTACCCAGCTTCAGCTGGTGGACAGAGCACAGGTGGACTGCATATGGGCTGCAGTAAAGAAGGAACCACTCCCTTGGGCCGCACTCTGGGACGTTCAGAAATCTGAACATATATCGAAATCCAAGGGGATCGCGAATAAATTCGGTGTATCGATAACTCGATATATAAAATATTTGCTTTCGCATAGGATTTCCAAGGGGATTTTGGACTCTTCAATATGTGCAATAATTCTATATAAATGGGTTCGATATATACGGGATCGACTATCCTGCTACTCCTTCTCTTCCTTCTACTCCCCCGTCTCTGCCGCCAATCTCGTCGCCTCCGCCCGCGGCGGCAGAGACGAAGTGAGATCGTCTAACACCTGGTTTCAGCTTCCTTTAATTATATAAAAATAGAGTTTCGACTCATGTGCTCACCTATACAACTCAAACAACCAAGGTTCGTGCATTATGCATTGATTACAAACATTGGATACCATACAAAGAATTTCTCTGAAGTAATAAATGGTGCGGTTAAGTGTATTTCACTTCTCTCTGGTTTCACTGTTTGTGGAGCGACATGAGTGAATTTAAGTGACGTCGCATTGGTGCCATAATCGTTGTGGGTGCCGTACACAGCTTTGCTTTGCAACCACATTCGCAGGGTGGATTGGCGCAAATGTTTTGTGGTGTTCAAGAATACTTTACCAAACTATCCTGCACCACATGGTCATTGCACGTACACAGAAGTGAAGATTTGGCCGCGGTGATGAGACAAAAATAATTATTTTTTCGCGAACTGAGAAAACTTGCAAGAGACAAATTCAGCGGACTTGCAAAATGTTTTTTATTATTGCATTTTGGGCGGCTGTCTACTTTGTTTTATTAAGAGTGCATTTCCATTTTAGCCACCGTATTTGCAGCTTTGTGCATTGAGTACTGAGGGAAATGAACGACTTCTGAGTGTTCTCATATCTGTGGACTACCAAGCACCTGTAGGATATGTGTCTCGGTGGGCGTTCGCGGAAAATGTGCCGCGTAGTGTGGCTGTCGAGTGAATAACGTAAGCGTGATCCAGCGTGCTGGAATGCGTGTGCTGTGTGTTTCGATCGGCATATATGAACAACTGTTTACTGGCGGCGAAGTAAAGTTGATAGTAGCCCTTTATGTAATGAATGGGATGAATAAACCTCTTGGTTTTGCTTTCATTGAATCCTTGTGTTTAAGCCATTTTTAAATGAAAACTGGCGAAGTGCTTTCAATCGCAAGCTTGCACTCCCCCTACATCGCTGAAGTGTTCACGGAGCATATATCACAGAATGCAGATAGTCACACAACCTAAGTGCCGCAGGAGAAGTTCTAGAGATCCGCAAGGGTGTTTGCCGGAATGGCAGCGTGTTAATAATTTCTCAGCGGCTGCTGCTGTCGCTGTGTTTCAAGTAGTGGTGATTCTCTTCTGGCTGCAGCCCATGCAAAAATATCGTATGGTGGGCTATTAAAAACCCTTATTATGGTTGTCATTAGCTATTTGGCCGAATCATATTTAGACGTTTCTGTGGCTGTCTTTAGCCATTCCTATGGACATTCCTATGGGTGTCTTAGCTTCTTCTCTAGCCATGGCCATATCGAAAGAAGAGGTAAAAACAGCCGTAGAACCGGCTATAGAAGAAGCTCTAGACACCCATAGGAATGGCGATACAAATAGCTAAAGACAACCATATAACCAGCTATAAAAGAAGCTAAAGACACCCATGAGATTGTCGATACGAATATTTAAAGACAACCACAGAACCGGCTATAGGAGACGCTAAAGACACCCATATGAACTTCGATACGAATAACTAAACACAGCCATATAATCGGCTATAGAATACGCTAAAGACACACATAGGAATGCCGACTCAAGTAGCTGAAGACTACCATATAACCGGCTATAAAAGAAGCTAGAGACACCCATAAGAACGTCGTTACGAATAGCTGAAGACAGCCATAGAATCGGTTATAGAAGAAGCTAAAGACACCCATAGGATTGTCGATACGAATATCTAAATACAATCACAGAACCGGCTATAGATGACGCGAAAGACACCCATAGGAATGTCGATACGAATACCTAAAGACAACCACAGAACCGTCCATAGAAGAAGCTAAAGACACCCATAGGAACGTCGATACGAATATCTAAAGTCAGCCACAGAACCGGCCATAGAAGACGCTAAAGACACCCATAAGAATGTCTATACGAATAGCTAAAGACAATCATATAACCAGCTTTAAATGAAACTAAAGACATCCATAGGATTGTCGGTACGAATATCTAAGGACAACCACAGAACCGGCTATAGAAGAAGCTAAAGACACCCATTGGATTATCAATACGAATATCTAAAGACAACCACAGAACCGGCTATAGGAGACGCTAAAGCACCCGTAGGAATGTCAATACAGATAGCTGAAGAGATCCATAGAACCGGCTATAGAAGACGCTAAAGACACATATGGGATTGTCGATACGAATATCTAAACACAACCACCGAACCGGCTATAGAAGACGGTAAAGACACCCGTAGGAACATCGATACAAATACCTAAAGACAACCATATAACCAGCTATAAAAGAAGCTAAGGACACCCATAGGATTGTCAATACGAATATCTAAAGATTACCACAGAACCGGTTATAGGAGGCGCTAAAGCACCCATGGGAATGTCGAGACAAATAGCTAAAGACAACCATATAACCAGCTATAAAAAAGTTGAAGACACCCATAGGATTGTCGATACGAATATCTAAAGACAACCACAGAACCGGCTATAGGAGACGCTAAAGCACCCATAGGAATGTCGATACGAATAGCTAAAGACAGCCATAGAACCGGCTGTAGAAGAAACTAAAAACACATAGGAATGGCGATACAAATACCTAAAGACTACCGTATAACCAACTATAAAAGGTGCTAAAGACACCCATAGGAATGTTGACACGAATAGCTAAAGACAGCCGTAGAATCGGCTACAGAAGAAGCTAAAGGCACCCACAGGAATGGCGATACAAATAGCTAAAGATAACCATATAACCAGCTGTAAAAGAAGCTAAAGACACCCATACGAATGTCGATACGGATGTCTAAAGACAGCCGTAGAACCGGTTATAGAAAAAGCTAAATACACCCTTAGGATTGTCGATACGAATATCTAACGACAGCCACAGAACCGGCTATAAAAGACGCTAAAGACGCCCATAAGAATGTCGATGCGAATAGCTAAAGACAATCATATAACCATCTATAAAAATGCTAAAGACACCCATAGGATTGTCGATACGAATATCTAATGACAACCACAGAACCGGTTATAGGAGACGCTAAAGCACCCATGGGAATGTCGATACGAATAGCTAAAGACAGGCATAGAACCGGGTATAGAAGCTAAAGACACACATAGGAATGCCGATACAAATAGCTAAAGATTACCATATAACCGGCTATAAAAGAAGCTAAAGACACCCATAGGAATGTCGATAAAAATAGCGAAAGACAGTCGTAAAACTGATTATAGAAGAAGCTAGACACACATAGGGATTGCGATAAGAATCGCTAACGACACCCAGAGAAACGCACTACAGATAATTGGGCCAAATAGCTAAACATGACCATGAAAAAATTTTCTATAGCCGACCATTGAATATTTTTGTATGGGCTTAGCTCAAAACCCCGCAGTTTCATATCCCACCGTTGTTTTCTTGAGGGGACGCACAAAAAATTGGCAAATGATTACTATGCTCGCTAATGCAAAATTTGGGTGCAGCGCGATCTGCAGTTTTCTCGGCGGCGCCGCATAGCTGTTGCATCTCAGAAGTGACGCGTCTTCAGCGAACGCACGACGGCGCGTGCTGTACTCTGGCGTTATCTCGTAGAGCATCGCGGCCGCGGAACATGTCTTGCGGGGCTTCTGCATACCTTGCACGCCTCGCACATTCACCACCCTTTATCCTCCGCTCTCCTTCTCGCTCTATCTTCCGTGGGACTATTGAAGGAATGCACATGTGGAGAAGGGGGACGGGAATGGTGAACGGGGGAGCAAGACAGGAGAGAGAGAGAATTGTCTTTAATGATACTGGTGAGGTTAGCCTGGCCAAGGCGCATAGCTTGCTAAACCAGATGTATGAAAAAATCAAAATCGATGAAGAGATAATGAAGACTAAGATGATGCGCTCATTAGTAGAGTCCTGTTTAAAGAGTCTGATCAAGTCCTGTGCTTCGCAGGAAAGACAATAGAGCTTTTGCCGCTCGAGAAGCTCGTTTAGAGTTCGACCAAGGCCTGGCACGTCACTCAGAGCTAGTCCTCTAGAAAGCGGAAGACCCAAGGACACTAGAAGGAACGTTCTAGCTGCTCTATACTGCGTACACTCACATAATACGTGGTGCAAGTCCTCGCGCACGTCACAAAGAGTGCAAAAGGGGGAAGCGGCCTGTTCCATCTTGAATTGAAAATAACTTGTGTAAGCGACATTTAGCTGCACGCGGTGAAGAACCGCTTCGTCATGTTTGGAAATTCCTACAGGCCTCCTAAAGGTCCTGTGCGGGTCTATGGAGGGAAGCGGCGCGTAATTTTGCTTCGCCACAGCCCACATAGATCGCTGAAAGTATCCAGGCAGCCTTAGACGCAAGGGCAGAAGCATCTTTTCTGGAGAACGGTATCGGTATCACTGACCCGTGCAGATCATGCGCTATCGATGTCGCAGTGTCCGCCTTGACGTTCCCAGTTATACCGCAGTGGAACTCTACAAGCTGAAGGGACGCCCGAGAATCCGTGCAGGCAGGATACCGCTAGGCATGAAAGTGGGAATCACATATGAGGGATTTCAAGGCAGGGATGACAAAACACTATCGCCTCTTCACGTCGTTAGCAGCGACGCAAGCGGATACGGGGCCGTATTTTTTCAGCTCAACGGAGCCTATACAGTGAGTGGGCTCGTGGTGCCATGACGCATAAAGCAAAAGTAACGCGCCACAAAAAAATTACTCCCACCTCCCCTCGCGTGAACCCTGGTGCGATGCAACGCATCTCATGGGGGGTTCCATTGGCGTTTTCCACCGTATTGATTGCGCTTATAGCAGGGATTCTCACGCGAAAGGGAAATGGGTGGACGACCGTCGACTGAGACCGCCGGAGCGCGGCATGCCGCTTTATATTCACAGCGCCCGAAGGAGAGGAGAGCGCGGAGAGAGAGAGTACTGCACATGCGCAGCGCGCGCAGCGCCGGGGGCAGCGCCGCCCACCGGCGCCTAGCAACGGAGTTAGAGCGCGCTGCGCCAACCCGCAGCTGTTTGGGAGAGTGTGTTCGCTATCGGAGAGAGGAGCGGAGGAGAGGCGCAGCTGTGCGGACAACGCCGGACAGACGCAGGAAGGACAGAGGGGCGACAATGAGATGCGTTGCATCTAAAAACGTACACCACCATGACACATTTTGTGGCTACATTAACCGATATAAAAAAACTCACCATATACTGGCCTTGTCTCCGTCCTGCAGCCGCTACGTGGACACCAGGAATGGGGATTGCCACACCTGGAACGGGGATGCCCACACCGGGAATGGGGCTTCCCACACCGGGAACAGTGATTCCCGCTCCGGGAACGACGATCGGTAAGTCAACTTTGTCATGTGTGTTATTAAAGGCACCTTGCAACTCTTTCGTCAGGTGTTTTCTAAATCCCGAAAGATTTCAAAATGTAGTTAACAAACACATCCAGTACTTAGATTAGGGGGTCGCAAGACCGCTGGAGTTACGTCATTAAAGTGGCGTTGCGTCTGTTGGCCAGCTACCTTCAGTTGCCGCAATGAAAGCATTCGATAGCCAATTTAAAATGAAGCGAGAAGGGCAAACCAGAAACGCGAAGAGTATTTCCTGCGACGAGCGGGGTTTGTCGAGGGCACTATTGCAACCACATGCAAAAAAATCAGACGTGCCGGTAAAGGGACAGACCACCGATTTTTGTCGCGTACATGTTCTCTAGCTTGTATGAAAGCCAGCGTTTTATATAGCCCGGTAACCACAAGCAATTTGTCAACAAGTTGGCCGAAATATTTTTATTTGGCCGATTGGAAGCACGGAACGGTCGTTCCAGTCCACAAATCAGGTAACAAACACTCATTATATTATCGTCCCATTTCATTAACCAGCGTACCCTGCAAAATCCTTGAGCATATCATTTACACACATATCATGAACTTCCTTGATTCCAGCCATTTTTTTCATCCAGCGCAGCATGGCTTTAGGAAAGGGTTTTCGTGTGAAACGCAGCTGGCTATGTTTGTTCACGACCTGCATGTTAACCTAGACTATAACCTCCAGACTGACGCCATCTTTATCGATTTCGCAAAAGCATTTGACAAAGTTCCTCATGAGCGTATACTACTAAAACTTGCCGCGTTACATTTAAATGCCGCCATATTAGCACGGAATAAAGAATTCTTAACTAACTGTTCGCAATCAGTTTCCGTCAACAATCAAAACTCTAACTCTACCCCGGCAACCTCAGGTGCCCCTCAAGGGTCCGACCTAGGCCCACTTCTGTTCTTGATTTACATTAATGACCTACCAATGCATGTATCCTCTAGCATACACACGTTTGCAGACGACTGCGTTAATTATCGTAAAATATGCACCGTTTCCGATAACACGTCTCTTCAAACTGACTTACGAAGCTTGCAAGAATGATGTAACCTTTGGCTGATAGAACTGAACGTTAACAACTGTAAAACTGTGTCCTTCCACCGCCGTCGAAATCCGATGGTATTCCCGTACCAAATTGCTGACACAAACCTCGAACTAGTTCCTTCCTATAAATATCTCGGAGTAACCTTTTTAGCGATTTGACTTGGGAAACGCACATTACGCACATCATTGCATCTGCTAATAAAACACTCGGGTTCTTAAAACGGCATTTGCGTCACGCCCCTAACAATGTCAAATTAATAGCTTATCAATCTCTGGTAAGGACGAAATTAGAATACGCATAAGCAACTTGGGACCCACATCAAGCATACCTCATCAATCAACTTGAGTCGCTTCAAAATCGAGCCACACCATTTATTCACTCCAAGTACTCTTACGACGTCAGCATATCGGCACTGAAAATAGAATCTGGCCTATCATTGCTTTCATCACGTCGCCCCATTTCTAGTCTTTGCCTTTTTCACAAGTTTTTTTATAGCTCACTCGGCAGGCCACCATACACTCTCCCTCCGGCACGCATCCCCCATCGCACCGGTCACCCGCAACAAGTTGCGCGTCCGCATACGCGCACCATCACATTTTCGTCCTGATTCTTTTTTCGTGCAGCAACAGACTGGAACGGCCTTTCTAATGAAATCACCGCTATAACCTGTCCTTCCACCTTTTTGAACACCGTAACAAATTACCATGCACTGTAATAAAATATGGCTTTCACGTTTTCATGTATGTACCCACCCCTTATGTAATACCCCTTCAATGGGGTCTTTAAGGAAATAAAATGAAATGAAATGAAATGAAACTTCCTGAAATCGGAAGGGTGGCGGTTCGTAGTATCGAAACTTGACACTACGATATGTGTCCCAGTCACGTGACCTGCAAATCTAGCAGCTACTGTAACTGTTGAAACGTTTATACACTTATTCAAAACCTTTTAACACAAGTATTTGTGCAAGGTTAAATTGTATATGTATTTTTAAACATTATTTTGAAAATTTTAAAGACACGCTGCTCGTCGTCGCTGGATAGCTCTCAGTGTGGCTAACTGAGCCTCCATGCCCAGAATCAACGGCAGCGTTCAGTAAACAGACCCGGTGAAGGAGTTTAGCGATTCTGCCTGAGTCAGGGGCATTTGTTATGCCAAAATATTTGATTTCAGTTTCCAAATGGGCCAACGGCAGCTTAAAAAAACGTCGCGCCCGAGGAGAATCGAACTTTCCACATCCACAGCGTGAAGCCAGATTCTACCTATCGTCTATCCCAACAGGTGGCGCATTCGTGCAAAATAGACCGTTGCATTAAAAACACACATAAAAGAACAAGAAAGCCTGCGATTCAAACTTTTTTAGCTGGGGACAAGTTTTTAAATATGGTTTTTCATTTCACATAGAGACAAAAGCATGTTGCCGAGCTACTCTATGTCATGGTTGCCAGCATTATTTTTGGGAGGGACACATACGGCTCGTAGATCTAACAATTTCGATTTAAAAAGTTCTAGGCGTTATCAGCAAAACCGTTTCTCGTCAAGGTGCTTTAAGTGATGCTTTTTCATTTGGGATAGAGAATATATACTCGACAAAAATCGGTTGTCTGTCCCTTTAACCAAACCAATGACACGGTTGTTTAGAAGCCTGTCCCATAAGAAAGAAAAATAGCGGAAAAAATTCTGTATGTTCATTGGCTCTCTCATGACATCAAGAGAGAGGTTTCCCGATATGGTGTGAACGTTGTGTTTATCATCATAATCCGCTATCGGGCAGGCCTTGCACTCACCTGGCGAGGTACAGTGCGAGGTACGAGGCCGAGGTACAGTGCGAGGTACACGGCCGTACACCTATTTTTGAAAAAAAAAACTATGATGTGTAGCCACAGGTGCTGGACGCAAAGGGAGATCTTGGAAGCTTGGAAAATCATCCGGCAGGGGTCGATGTGCATTTGTCATCCTTCGGTCAGTCTAAAAGACGCCGAGTTGGCGTTTCTGGGGCGACACATTATTCTTGAAAGGTTGCATTTTTTATGCTTAATGTTATTTTATTGATAATCTTTGTAGTAATGTTAATCATTTGGATTATGAGGGTCAGTGGAACTATAATAGTCATCATCATCATCATCATCACAGCCTATCTACGCTTACTGCAGGGCAAACGCCTTTCCCATGAATCTCCAATTATCCCGATCCTGTGCTAACTGCGATCAATCTAACCCCGCAATCTTCTTGATCTCACCTGCCCATCCAACGTTCTGCCGCCCCTTGCAACGCTTGCCTTCTGTAGGGATCCACTCCGTTAACCTTAATGACGAACGGTTATCTCGCCTTCACACTACATGCCCTGCCCACGTCAATTTATTCTTAATTTATACTATTATGCCCTTAACGCGCGTTTGTTTCCTGACCTCTCTGACCGCTTAATGTTACCCTCTTATCCCTTAATGTTACACCTATCATCTTCCGTTCCATTGGTCGCTGAGTCGTCTTCAATTGAAGTTGAACCCTTTTAGTAAGCCTCCAAGTTTCTGTCCCGTAGGTAAGTACCGGTAAGATGCAGCTGTCATACACTTTCTCATTTAGGGACAATGGTAGGGATCTATTCATTATCTGAGAACGTCTGCCGTACGCACTCCACCCCATTCTGGTCCTTCTGCCTCGTGGTTGGGGTCCAGGGTCACAACGTGGCCTAAGTAGATATATTGGCTGAGCAGTTCCACTGCCTCGCCACCTCTCTCAAATCACTGTGCTTTCGCGAGGTTAATCAGCGTTATTTAGTTTTTGCATACTTGTTTTCAGACCCATGATTTTACTCTGCTTGTCCAGTGCCGTAATCATGCTTTGCGATTAGTCGCCCCCGTTACTTAGCAAGAAAACGTCACCAGAAATTTTGGTGTTGCTGAGGTGTTCTCCATTAACCCTTACACCCACCTGTTCCCAATACAATGTTCGGAATACCTCTTGTATTCCAATACCTCTTGTATACCATTGGGACCCTTGATGCCGCTGCTGTCATTGGTGGGTCAATGAGTGGTCGTTGGTGACCAACGCGTCACCCACGCGCAGATGAACACACCGTAGGCCAAGGAACCCGCATGCGCTATACCGACCAGGAACCCGCCTTCTAAAATAGCTGGTGACTTACCAAAGAACGACTCGTGAGTCACGCAGGCCTACGCGACCCACAGGAGCATCACGTGACCCGGGTGGCGGTGTTCGGGTGGGAAAGAGGAGAGAAGGGGAAGGGCGAGGAGTTTAGAATGGGGAAGTGGACGAGAGAGAAGAATGGGGAAGAGGGATTGTATGTATAGTGTAATAAGTGGAGGAGGAAAATGAGAAAGGAGGGCTGAGGGAAAATAAGACTTGCAGAACGGAAGGAGAATGTGCAATAGGGAGGAGAAGCAGAGGAGGCAGAGAGGGAGAGCACTGAAGACAGCAATGGGTGGGAGGGAAACGGATAGGAGGCCAACGAGGAGCGAGAGGGTGGGAACGTGATTAGAATAGGAGGAGAGAGAGAGAGGAGTAAAAGGGGGATGTAGAAATATGGGAAAGGGTAATAATGGGTATGGAAGGATCATTGGATCGGCTAGGTTGTGCGAGAGGGAAATGTGGGGGACGAAGAACGAGCGGAATGTGCGACGAGGAGGGGAAGAATAGATGGGCGCACGACGGACATCGTAGGAGCAGCAGAGGAGGAGAGAATGGGGAAGAATAGAGTGTAATGAGAGGACAAGAGCGTCAAGACTGGGCGGGAGATCAGAAGGGCGACAGTGGTGGAACAACGCTGACCTCGTCCGATAGAATTTGTAGCGACAAATGCTGATGACGGTTTTTTTTCAAACTCCACAAAACATAATGTCGTAATTACGGCTCATGTCATGCCAAACAACATAACCTCTTAAATCCCACGAACGCAATGAAAGCATGGTCCCCTTGTTCCGCTAACACTACGTTTTTTCTTCTTTCAGTGATGGTGCCGTTGACTGTAGGATTAGACGAAGCTATGGAAATTGAGAAGGGTAAGTGAACTACGTTTTTGCACGCTTGTGACTATTCAGTAGTAGCATACACTAGTCTTTTCCATCACGGCAATCAAGCGAAGTTACTACTAGTATTATTTCTTGGCGTCTGGCTCTACAATTGGTAAATTTTGTTGCAACTCTAAATGAGTGGTAGAGCCAATGGAGAGGGCGAATCGCAGTCGTGGGCGTGAAGAAAATCAATATTAAATGTACCCTCACAGTGCAGATGCCAGCAACGCATCAATGGGTGACCCATGGCTATGTAGACGTCGCGGAAAAGCGAAGCTTTGAGTGCTATTTACAGTCTCAATTATGTCAGGTTTCCGAACGGTAGCGTGAAGTTCAAGAACAGCCGTTCGAAATGATTGCACATGCGTCATGGCAAAAGTGCTTGAGACGAAGCTGCCCGTTTCCTTTTAAGTGCAAAGCGTGTTAGGGGGCCTCGTCTCATCGCCGTAGCTCTCTGTAACTATCGATGTCAAGCGACAGGCAGAATGAGGCGGTAGGGTGAGATAACTGACCCACGTAGAGCCCGGTGTACAGCCGTCAGGGTGTCCCAAAGGGGCTTCGAAAACCAAGTCGTTTCTAAAGTTACAACCAATCGAAACTGGTGAACCGTTGGCGCTTGTCATATATCTCCCCGTTGTTTGCGCAAAGAAAACTGCAGGTACATTTGATGCTAAATATACGTAATTTACCGGCAGCACACGCGTTCAGTAGGTTCGGAACGCTCGTTGGGTTGGCTTTTGCCAAGTAAAAAACAGTGGCAGACCAACCCCTGTGCATGCGGAAGGAAAAGCAAGCACAAAAAAGTGGCTCCAATGCACGCTAGGGAGGTTGTTTGAAATAAAAGCTTCAAACGACACCTACAACAACTGCCCATGAGACGTTATTTGAATTCCCAGACATACACTTGCTCTACAAAGAGTAAAACGAGAAATTCTGCAGCCGTTACTTCGAATTCACGGGGGCGGCATCCCGAACCCATCAGCCTCAGCCACGGTTAGGTAGAGCGGTGGATGCCGCCGCCGTAGCCCGGCCGTGCATCTGCAGAAAGAAAACCGAGAGGAGCTTCTTTCGAAGGGTGAGACAGTTGAACCCTAGCCGTCGTGATGTGCTAGATCGGGGCGACACCACCGTGCGACACAAGCGCGGACACCGAGACAATTCGGCACGTGAGCTTAGTGACTCGTATTAGATGCGACACACCTCATTCACTCGCCTTGTCCCTGCATCCATCCGGCGTTGTTGTCGGCGTTAACGGCGTCTACCCCTCCCTCATTCTCCTCGCCGCGCCAGCTGCGCTCTCCGCCGCTCACCCCCTCACCTCTCCGATAGCGAACACTCTCTCGTGAGTGGCATTGGATTGAATTCAATTGGCGTGGCTTGGCTTGGCTTGGATTGGATTGGAACTCTGCGATGCTTCGCATCACCTCAGGGTTCCCCTCGGGAAGACGGTGTAATTTTTTTATACCGATTTAACCAGCTAGTTTAGCAAGCTTGAGAATTGCGAGAAAGCTAAGGGAAATTTTGTAATCGCTGTTGATCAGGACCGGTATCTCATTCCGCCTTTTGTAACACCTCCTAAAACACAACCGAAAATGGTAGTCATCAATTTAGAAAATGGAGTCCCATTCATGGCAAGCAGTGCGCAAAAAGTAGCGTTCCTGTAGCGGCCAGATGTCTGTGTGGGCTCTCTACATTTTGTTTCCCCACCCTTCAAACCAATCCTTAACGTATTTTTGCCCTACGACCACTTAATTCCGTCCGGTACGGGTAACCCAGGAGGTGCTGTCGAAAAAGTTCAAACCATGTTAAGGTAGCGCGCAGTGCAAGCGAAGCCACGCCAAAACAGGCCCAAAACTATCGTCGCTAAAGCAGATGACAAAGCCGTACCGCGAGCAGGCACCTCCGTGTGGGGAACGCTGGGTAAATTCGCCGCGCCATCTACAGTGGACTCCGTGAGCGAAACCCTCCACCGTCCCCCTCTCCCGGGACGCTACCTCTGCGGTGTTGGGAATTTCTCGCCCGGCACGCCGCGAAAGAACCGTTGGCTGGTAGAGGTAGAAAGCTTTGCTTTAAAAAGAACAGAACTCCGGCTGACTCTGTTTCAAGCAAGGGGCACGCCAGCACTGCGAAGGCGGGAAATTGGAATTGCACTGGATGGTAACAGGGAGCGGATAACGGCACCACAGCCCATTATGGCGAATTACTTCTCTGCACTTTCGAAAACTTGCAAGTTGAGTCGAATGGTTTTAATTTTTGTTCGCCCGTCTCATCTTGTCGTAGTTCTCCCAGCGCTCGTAGAGTACTTCATTGCCGCGACGCGTTGTTGCGCGTCTTCGAGCCATAAATAACCACCATACAGGCATTCCTCTTTTAACGAACATGTTCCTGTTCTGCACTATGCTTCGTTTGGGGCCTGGATGATCTGGACGGTGGGGCAACGTTTCTGACTATTTTTTGGGCGCCTGTTCTCGTACTCTTTCGTATTCTTTTCCAGCACGCCAGCAGTGAGTGCATGGCAACGCAGACACTGGCAGGAGCTCCGCCGTGGAGATTAGCGGGCCATCTGCTGTTTTTGCGAAAAATGCAGTATATAATTAGGCGTTGCTTTGAAGAAAATGAAAGATGAATGAAGTTCTTTGCGGATATAATTGAACGCGTCAGGGAGCTCGCCTGCATCCATCCAAGTGCGGAGGAGCGGAGTAGAGGTGTATGGCAAGGGTGAAGCAGGTAGCATTAAAAAGAGAGCGAGATAGATGCTCCGTCACCCACTGCAGCGGCGGGCGAGGAGCAGCCGCCGGGCACAGGCGGCGCATTTCAACCTTGAAGAAGCATTGAGCGGCATCCACTTAAAAAGCCGCCAAAGAGACGAATAAAGCCTATTGGAAAGAATAAAAGGGGCAACCACCATACTACGACCATACTACGACAAAGAGTAAGGCCGCAGCCCCATGCAGCGTATTTCAACCGTTTGGAAGCGTCCACATCACCTCGCGCCGTCAAAATGCATGGAGACGCGAGCTGACCCAAGAGAAACAGCCATTTCTAGACTCGCCAAGTATTGCCGTTGGGGCATAGCTAAGAACCGTCGGAAACCGGGCAGCAGAGTCCTGGTTTCATGTTGATCTCGTGGACTGGGTATTTCCTTTCAGAAGAAAACAATCATTTTTTGAGCCTGTGGTAATCCCATACCGTCACTTAAATTGGAAGCTATTTCTGTTTGCAAGCTTGTATTCCATTCGGAGCTTGCTTGGATATCTTTAGGAATTCGAAGTTCCTTTTTACGAGTTAGATAAGGGAGCTGTGCCTGCATCGATTCAAGCATAAGCATGATGGGACTTGTCTGCAAGATCGGGGCCAGAGACCGAGGTTAGTGATGAAGGTTCAAAGTCCGTATGAAGTACAATGTGTTTTTGTTTACTCTTGAAAGGAGCGGCGGTTTCATGTATTGAACAAAACGACAATATTTTTGGCTGAATGCGGCACGAAGTTCTTTCGCCTTAATGACCGCAGTGAGGACTAAAATGAGATACAGTCGAGCCCGCTTATAATGAACACAACGGGAAGCCGAAATCACTTCGTTATATCCGCTTTTCGCTATATCTAGACGGAAAATCTATGTATACTAATGGTAACCGGAAACGAAGAGTTGTTCGTTATAGCCGCTATTTCGTTAAAACCGGGTTCGCTATGAGTGGACTATACTGTACCATCAAGTGCCAAATTAAAAAAAAAAACGAAAATAAATAGCCATGTATTTGTCCGCTTTGCTACGAATTCCTCCAAACACCATAGCCTTTTGCCGCCCGTGCCAATAGACCATATGCAAAAACTGGCGCCCTCTTGCGGGAACCGCGTACGCTTCCGCCATGTTGGGGGATTCCCGGATCTCCCGATACCGCTGTATGCATGATAGCCCGGGGTGAGCGACGCTCACGTCGGCATTTATCGTTGTCCAAGATGCCCAAATACTGCCGTGTAACTTGCTGTGCTCAAAGATGATACGAGGACGACCACGGAAATAGTGTACACATCTTCGTTGTAATTTTATTTCTCAGCGGAAGCGTGACCCGAGTCCTGCGTGAAGTCGCTTGCGGGTGTCGACTTCCCTTCGCGCAGTAATATTATAGCTAGATCGCATGCATAGTCAGAAAACGAATAATATGTGCAGGACTAAAAAGGTCCCAAAGTGAGCTGCTTTCAAACCCTGTATTTGCCGAGGAGCACTCCTCCCTGCTGGTAGGTAAGGCGCACTGCATCGGTCAGCTCGTACTTTATCGTGCGGGTATAGTTTTGAGCCTGCCGTTCGTGCTTTGCGCGCCCGCATTTTCTGTTTATTCTGGACGTTCGGTAGGCTTTTATGGAAGTACTACGCATTCTTTTGTTTGCCCAACGTCACAGGAAATAAGGGATTCGCGAAAGTTGCAACCTTCACGTAGCGCCATGAGTAGCGCAAGTAACTTACGTAGTAACCCGTGTATCGGTCATTTACCGCTCGTCGCCTGCTGTTCAGCCGTAGCCTATTTTCCCAAGATGAAATTTTTCAATCGGAATTTTCTAAGCGGTAGCGTGCACCCAGTTTTGTTGTCCACGGCGCAAGCAAAGGGCGCTCAGCGGTCGCCGCGAGGGACGCGCTCATCAGCGCTGGGCATTTTCTCGCTCTTTAAGGCTTTCGCAGTTTTCTTTTTTCTAAAGCCTTTGCATGTGCTGGGGACGCTCAGCGGTTGCCGCGAGGCACGCGCTCACGAGCGCTCGGCCTTTTCTCGCTCTTGAAGGCTTTCGCAGTTTTTTTTGCTAAAGCCTTTGCATGTGCTGGGGACGCTCAGCGGTCACCCCGAGGCATGCGCTCATCAGCGCTCGGAAATTTATTGGTAATTTAATTATTAATCGGAAATGTATTGGTAATTTATTAGCAATGTTTAAAGCGTTACACGCCACACACGTTACGCGCTACACATGACGGCCAGCTACAACAGCTCCGCTGTTAAAAAATGCTAGTTATGTAATTTATTTTTATGTGTTTTTTTTTCGTTCGCAGGTTTCCTCTGCGTTCCAGAGGATCCTTAGCGTATAGCTATATCGCGAGTGCCCGCCTCCCCCATTTCAACCCTAGGACAGCCCGAAAGTTTCGAAGCGTTTCAGGAATGACCTCCTGAGAAACCCGCAGGACGCGAACCGACACGGACGTACTTTCAGAGCCCCCCCAAAAAAAGAGAAATATGACAGCCTCCAACAGGCTCCCTGCCAGTGCCTCCCTGACTGCTTTTTCGATGCATAATGCAGATTTACGAAGTCGCCCGCAAATGTGGGCAACAGAGAAAGGCCTACCGATCACTCGTCGCTCATTTTGATGCGCTTAAATCTTAATATAAAAGGATCGCCAAGCCGAGAAAGCCCCTCACACGCTCCGTACCAAGCAATACCGCGACCGTCATCCACCAACATCGCGTCGCGTGCTCGTTGCGTTTTTATTCCGGTAGATGGCGGCACTTTTCCATATGGTCTATTAAGCCCCTGTTCTTCCCACAATGCACAACGCACGCTGTTCCCCTCCTTGCTCGGTCCTCCCATTATAAACGCGATGTAGTTGTGCAGAATTCAATTTAATTTTTCTGCTTTTGCACTCCTGGTGCTTGATCTCATGGAACCGTTTGTTACTTTGGCTTGGTGCTTGAGCGAACCACAAGCTGGAAGCTCGAGCTGGAGCCCTTTTTATTTTGTGGTGAAAATATTGCTTTTATCCCGTTTGCGTTTCCCATAGCAAATAATAAACCCATGAGTTTATTCATAATAAATAGCCGTGCTATTATCAGTTAGTTCTTTATGTTTTGGTTCAAGTATGCCTAATGTTTTCGTTTTGCTGGAAATATATAGTATTCATCCAGGATGAGTAGTATGGAAGTGTTTGGCCTGTATAAACAACTCTTGAAAAACCCTGAAAGAAATATTTCGTCCGGGGGGATGAATCGACGGTCAGCCATACAAACGGACACAAAGATAGATCGTCCAAGAATGTCAGCTTTCTGAGCAGATGAAAAAAGACTATCTTGTTTCAAAACAGGTATTTTCGAATAATGTTCACTGCTTTGTGTCACCAGCTCCCGGATCATACATGTCCCATGGCTTGGGTAATCGTAAATCCAGTGCGATTTAAACCTTAATAATACCTTAACTCCCTCTACTGCATCTATTTCTAAACGCGTCAGTGGCTTAGTGGCTAGAATGTCCATACTGAATTTGATTGTATTGAGTTGAGTTTCTTTACAACCTCGTAGCAGGAAGACCATGCAAATAGCGGTTGCAGCATCCCGAACGGCCCTAGCCACTCTACACACAGAACAGCAAGTCGAGCATGACGAGAGTAATTACAAAACAAGTGTCGTGCATTTAAAAGATAGGTGTAAAATTTTTACTCTAGTACCAAACAACTGCAGTAAAGAATAAGCACCGTTTCAGTTCCCAATACAAATCAGAGCAATTAGAAAGGTCTGGCCGAGCCCGAAAAGAGATCTCATTGCAGTAAAGTGGCTAGTTGGGTAAGTAAGTACGGGTTCATGGCGTGGCACAGGGCAAATGACAACAGACGAAATAAAGGAACGCAGTAAAGGCGCTGATCTTCAACTGAAGTTCATTGGTTAAGTATTGTATTTATACGAGAAGCAATCATCCATCTGCGCATCTGCGAGCCAAGAAAGTCACATAAATAGGTATTTTAAATACAAACAGAAAGAAGAAATTCACGTAGATAAAATGTAACCCATAAATTACAAGAACTACCGGGCACCGTTGCTTCTTATCACCGTAGTGTCTTCTGTAGCAATCCGATTTCTGCATTTCTCGGGGCTAACGATGGCTTGCGTTGCGACCGGGGAGGCCGACCCGAGCCGAGCCCCTCGCCCCCGACATACGTGTTGTTGCGTGGTTTGAAGTGAACGGCCATCCGCTGTTGCAGCCGTGAAGAAGTCTCGAAGCCGTAGGCTAACGTAACTGTTTACTTCATAGCGAGAGGTGAGCCTAAGCCAAAGAACAATGTCCCAACGGGCGAGGGGACAGTACAGGACTCGAGCAGAGTGACTGCATTGATTCACTGCTCAAACAGGAATAAAACTACAGCGCTTGGGCGAGGTGTATTTATACCCAAAGCGCTAACGGTCAAAACAAGCGTTCCCTCTAGATTGTGCACACTCCCCGAACGTCACAGACACACACAACACTCCAGAGTTCGTGAGCAGTCGGTAGTAGCGGCGCACGCTGAGTCTAAGAGAGGGGAGAGAGGGGGACTCCGCTGAGGGCGAGGGGCCTCCGTGTCCTTGGGACAGGTCTCTGCTTGTTGCGTCAGCACGCCGTGGAGGCTTCGCCGCACAGCCGAGGAGTGTTGCAGGAAAGTACTCGTGGCGGGACAAATCGTAACACTTGCTAATGCACGCGGGCTTCATTCTCTGAATGTCAAAGGCCTCTACAATCTCTGGGTATTTTTTGATTAATGGCGGGATAGTACCTTCGTGTCGTGCGGTAATTTAATGCCGCTTCTGGCTACTCGCTCAAAAAGTCGCTAAATACGTTACAGGTTATCGATTGTCAAAATGAACGCGTGAGTTAGCCAAAAAGTAACGAGTTACATTTCACGGTACTATGATAAATAACTGGACAACTGTTGTGTTTCATGCTTCATTATTTGCTTTCTAGTAGTCCTTGCACTTTATTGTTAATGTTTCCCGGTTTCCTCGAAAAAAACATCTCCAGTGACGCTGAACAGTCATTCTACCGAGGCGCTCGAAGGAACAGCGGTGTTGTGCTTCAGAAAGACCTGGTGACTATTCGGTAACTTCGCGTTCATTGAGATCACCGGGTACCCATTCGGCACAAGAAAAAATCCTGGCGCGTTCAAATGGAAAACTAAAAAAGTCTACCGCTAGATCAGGTTTCTCTGGGCGCGTGGTTCCATCCTTGCTTCCGTGGAATTTTGAGAAGTGCTCTTTCACCATGATTGTAGTCTTAGAGCGTTGTGAGCTATCTGTGGTCCGGTCCGGCATCGTTCACAATAGAAATGACTTCCCGAACCAACAGAGTGGAGAAAATGGCGCTGCTGCTTTCGAGGAAAACATCACCGCAAATGCCTATAAACCCGTGCACGGGTTAGAAAAAGAAGGCCGTTTGATAGGTGTTGAACACGTTACTCCTCAGTTGTAATCATTACTCGTTACTCCGCCTTACAAGTAACTGAATACGTTACCAGTTCCTTTTTTGAAAAGTAACTATATGTTACTAGTTGCCATAAATAGTAACTAGGTAGAAGTAACTCGTTCCTTGCAACGCGTTACGTACATGTCTGTACGGGATTGCAGCCATAGTCCTGGCAGTCCGTAGCAAGAAGGGAAGTCCCAGACTTGCCTTACAACGCCATATGCTCTCTCAGCCTGGGGCTGAGGCACCTTTCCGTCTGGCCAACGTACCATGACCCACAGTTGAGGGTAATCTGAAACACGACGCCTCACCGCATCGGACGAACGGTGACTCGAACGGTGACTCGTGTTTTATGCCGCAGCCATTGCGCGCAGGTGGTGGTGGTGGTGATTTATTAACAAAGAAGGCAAGAGAAAAGAACTGGGGATATTGTTGAACTCAACGGGCAGCTCACCCTAATACAACCCAATCCAGGGAAGGCGGGTGGGTTTCAAAGGATAGAAAGGGATAGAGGTGTAAGAAAAGAGTGGCAGGAGATCGGGCGACATTCTATGTCGCGTTCGTTTCGTCAACGACTCGATGGCTACACATGTAGCGCTAGTCCTGTCATAACCAGGAAGTTCAGTACGTGGTGGAAGACCTCACTTCGGGTGGCGTCCTGTCCCATGGGGAACAGGAGGTCTTCCAGCGTGTTGCTTGGTGCACCGAGTCGCTGAAGTGCGGCTCGGATTTCCGCTCTCGCGGTGCCGTGTTGTAGGAGCATCCATGCCTGCACTCTTGCTCTCCACTGCTGCACATACTCTTGACATTTTCAAGGGAGAGGAACATTTTCAAGGGAGACGACCTTTACCCCATAGCTGGCAGCAACATTTTTCAAACCATGTTATATTCAACAATGGACAATATTCACAGGATCAATCAGGTGATAGAGAAGTGCGCGAAGTATACTGAACCCCTATATATAGCCTTCATAGATTATGAGAAAGCATTTGACTCGGTCGAAACCACAGCAGTCATTCAAGCATTGCGAAACCAGGGTGTAGACTAGAATTATGTAATAATACTACAGAATATCTACAATGTGTTTACAGCTACCATCATCCTCCATAAGGAGAGCAGTAAAATACCTATCAGGAAGGGCGTTAGAGAAGGAAACACAATCTACAGAATGCCATTCAAAGCATGTTTGCAAGAAGTATTCAAAACATTGGATTGGGAACAGGTGGGAGTAAGGGTTAATGTAGAATACCTCAGTAACCTCAGATTTGCTGATGACGTTGCCTTGTTAAGTAACTCGGGGTAGGAATTGCAAAACATGCTTACCGCACTGGACAAACAAAGTTGAACCGTGCACCTGAAAATTAATATGCAGAAAACTAAAGTAATCATCAATAACCTCGGGATAGCACAGCGGTTTGAGATTGGTGGCGAGGCAGTGGAAGTGGTAAGCGAATATATCTACTTAGGCCAAGTTGTGACCCCGGATTCCAACCATAAGGCAGAGGTAATTTGAAGTATAAGAATGGGCTGGAGTGCATTGGGCAGGCATTCTCAAATAATGAATGGCAGCCTACCATTGTCCCTTAAGAAGAAAGTATGACAGCTGCATCTTACCGGTTCTCACCTACGGGGCAGAAATGTGGGGGCTCACTAAGAGGGTTTAACTTAAATTGAGAACGACTCAGCGGGAAATGGAGCGGAAGATGATAGGTGTAACATTAAGGGACAAGAAGACAGCGGAGTGGGTCAGGGAACAAACGCGTGTTAAGGACATATTAGTATAAATTAAGAAGAAATGGACATGGGCAGGGAATGTAATGCGAAGGCAAGATAACCGTTGGTCATTAAGGGTAACAGAGTGGATTCATAGATAAGGCAAGCGTTGCAGGGGGCGACAGAACGTTAGATGGGCAGATGAGATCAAGAAGTTTGTGGGGATACGTTGGTCGCAGTTAGCACAGGACCGGGGTAATGGAGAATAATGGGAGAGGTCTTTGCCCTGCAGTGGACGTAGATAGGCTGATGATGAAGATGAAGGTGATAATGATGATGATTATGGTATGCGGTGACCTTAACGCAGCGCAACCTTCTTTTTTCTTCTTTCTGCGATGGCTTTTTTCTATATCAATCAGTTGCAGTCATTTCACTACTCTCAGAAGCTGATCACGAGGCGCTCGAAGGACGTTGTTATTGGGTAACCCGCTGACCGCAGCCTGGCCACATGCTCATGGCAGCACTCTTTGATCGTGTGGTGGCATGACTTCATCTTAGACGAACGCATTACGTAGTACGCAAGGCCGCTCTCTTTTAGCAAGTTTGAATGGCTTTTATTAAAAGCCTCGAACCGGCTACGTAGCCTACGGCTTGGGCAGTCGGCAAAACGCTTGTCTATAACGCTCGAGCGGCGTACTCCGGACAGCGCGGGAGACACCAAGTTATAACGCCTGGTTTCAGACCGGTAGAATGTGAGCATGCGTGACCCGCATTAGCGAAAGGCTGTTTTACTTGTCGCTGTGCCCGTCTCCATGAACTCCACACATTCTTTCGCCGTCAGAAGTACTGCCGGGCCGGGAAGCAAAAGTGGAGATTAGCGAATGTAAGTACAGCGTTGGCTGCGTTTAACTACTTGCAAAGCTTACTTTCCGCGGCGCCCCACGGAATGTAAGCAGGTGTTTGTTTCTGTATGCGCGAACACGGAGAAAAATCACCGAAAACGTATCGCTGCCGGTGTTATAGAGTGACTAGATATCGGTCTGTGACCACTTGGATAGGGGTGCACGCGGTACACATGCAACGTATTGGCACAACAATGACGCAATAAATAGCTGTGCGCCCATACTAATGCAGCGCGCGCTAAGGCGGCTAAGGCGGGTAATCTCCGCTATTGTTTCCAGGCCCGGCAGCGCAGGCATGCAGCGCTTATCTCTGTCAATGAAGTGCGAAGCATACACGACAGGCGCAGCGACAAGGGAAAAAGCCAATGCGCTGGTGCGGGTCGCGCTTGCTCGCATTAGACCGGTCTCAATTTAGGCGTTATCACTAGGTGTCTCCCGAGAAGACCGGAACACGCCGTTCGAGTGCTATAGACAAGCATTTTGATGAGTGTACAACCGACACAGATGTTCCTCCCACAACTTGGATGTAATGTCCAAGAGCTGGAATTCATGGTTGCTTGGAATTCAACTGTAAACCTCAACCCAAGACTATAATGACAAAAAAACCTTCAGGATGTCGCTGCGGAATCGAGTCAACCATTTGTCGTCTATAAGACAAGATAATTGTCACAACTTGCGCCGCATTCGTGAACGTGGGAGGATCGCTGTACCCTCGAGCCGAGTGACGACCCCCAACCTACTGCTGGTGACCGTGACTGACCGAAGCTGCTGTGCTCGTGGGTGATTACTGGCCAATCAAGCAGTGTTGCTTACCGTACCTTGCGGGGCCTCCGAACTTAGCGGCCAACGAAAAATAGGGTAGGGGTGTGGGTGCCCCATACTTCTCGCACCCCTTCCCCTTAGTTGGTTCAATGCGAACGCAAAACTACGCCCGTTACACCGCCGAGTGACGGTTCGGCGGTCTCCGTGGTCACGGACTCGCAGGTATCGATGTAGGTGTGCCGCCTTCGGGTGCTGCCTGTGCCAATCTCACGCCCTCCGAAGGGACCGCAGGTGTTGACCTTTCAGGTGGCACCAGACTTGCGAGTGGCGCCACAGTGGCGCGAGTAGCACCAGCCCCTGGTGCTTCGTGGCAGCGACCGGTAAACGTCTTGGCTCCCCTGCCGGCTGACTTCTTTAAGGGGCGGCTGAGCGCGCCAGGCGAGGCCTCATATGGTCAGCGTGCCGGTGACACGTGGTCCCGTCCGACATGCGGACGAGCAGCGACGATGCACTGGCAGGAGAGACCACATGCTTGGCGCACCATGGTGGACCAGGCCCGAATTTGGTGGCAAAGAGCGGAGCTCCAGACTCCGGTAAAGGCCCACGATGGCAACCTCAGTCAGCAGCCGGCTCTGCTTGAGCTGGATCAGGTGTGATGTGGACCGGAGGTCTGAATGCAACACGTCGAACAGTGTGTTCACCATCCCGCCCAACAGCAGCTCGGATGGGGCACGGCACGTGACGTCGTGGGGTGGGGTCCGACACTGAAAGGGGACGCGGGCAACCTGTGTCCGGAAATCTCCAGGCTTGCTCTTCTTGAGCTTGTGCTTCACAGTTCGCACCACCTACTCGGCAGGATCATTTGACGCAGGGTGGTATGGTGGAACCATTATCCGTTGGATTCCGTTCTTCGTCAGCCAGTGCAGGTACTCCGCGCTTGCGAAAGCGGGAACGTTGTGGGACACGATGACTTTCGGCGAGCCCTGGGCTGCGAAGACTTACCGCAGCGTCCCAATGGTTGCTATTGCCGACGGAGCGGTGACTAGCAGTACCTCTACCCACTTTGAGAAGGCGTCCACCACCACCAGGAAGTCGTGGCTCTTGAAGCGCCATCCCAAATCAACGTGCAGGCGGACCAGGGTCTTTCCGGGAATGGCAAGGGGTGATCTCCACAAGACGCGAGGCTCGCTGGTTCTCATGGCAGACTTTAAAGCTGTGCACCATGCGAGCAATGCCCTTGTCCAGGCCAGGCCACCAAACGTGGGACCGGGCCATTTCCTTGGTTTTCTTCACGCCTGGATGACCCGTGTGCAGCAACTTAGGACCCTGGACCACAGGCTCTGTGGAACCATCACTGTGGAACCCCACAGCAGTTAGCCCTGCTACAGGCTCAGCTCGGCGGCCTTGTGGCTGTACGTCCGCTCCGCCAACTCAACCCATCGGGACACCACCTTGACCACTTGTGACAGGACTGGGTCCCGGCGGTTCGCCGCGACACTGCCTATCTCTACAGGGTTTCCGGGTAAGCGTGCTCCAGCATGAACACTTCGGCAAGCTCAGGAACAGAAGCAGGCACCTCTGGCGGCGGCAGTTGGCTCAGGGCATCAGCAGCGGCCAGGTCTCTTCCCGGGCGGTAGAACAGCTGGTAATCTCAAAGCCCAGCACACCAATGGAGGTGGTGGCTCCACTGGAACCGCTTTGTCAAGCCCCAGCAGCTTGTGGTCCGTGACTGCCTAGAACGTTCGGCCCCACAGGTACTGTTGGAAGCGCTCGACCCCGAACATGAGGGCCAGGCCTTCCTTGTTCCGCTGGCTGTACGGCTGTTCTGCAGCATGAAGCCGACAGGACGCTAACGACACAGGGCATTCCCGGACATTCTTGTCCAGGTGGGCAAGGATGGCTCCCACACCATACGGGGACGCATCTACGGTCAGGACGACAGGTTTGGATAGATCAAACTGCACCACCACTGGAGCCTTGGTGATCAGCTTCTTGCTGCGCTGGAAAGCCAAGTCCTGATCCTTCTTCCAGGCCCACTGCTGTCCATCTCCAAGCATGACAGCTTCGACACGAAACAATTGCAGAAGTTGACACCGAGGCAGCTTTGCAGCTCCTCCTTGTTCTGAAGCTTGAACGCCTTCAGCACAGCATTCACCTCGTGGGATGCTGGAGCCAGGCCAGCCTGGTAAAAGACATGACCCAGGTACTCGATTCTGGAAGCCAATAAAATTTATTTCTTCAGTTTGAGGTTCAGCCCGGCATCCCGCAACCGTACAACTACGTTGTGGAGGTTCTGCAGGTTGTCCTCATCGTCTCTGCCGGTCACAAGAATGTCGTACAAGTACACCACCACGTGCCTCATGTCTATGAACAGGTTGTCTACGTCCATCTGGAAAATGGCAGGTGCTAAAGCTGCACCGAAGGGTAAGCACGTGTACTAGAACAGTCCTAGCGTTGTAGATATGGCAACATACCTCCGTGACGACTACTGGAGCACCAGCGGCTGGCAAGCATCTCTGCGGTCGAGCTCTGTGAACTTCGGTACCCGGACAAATCTGACCGGATATCAATATTCGGATGATTACTTTTTCACCATAGCGGCGGGGTTGATGGTGATCTTGAAGTCCCAGTAGATCCTAGCACTACCGTCTTGCTTGAGGACTGGCACGATAGAAGCTGCCCACTCCGACGAATTGACGGACACCAGAATGTCCTCTCGCTGCAACCATTGCAGCTCCTGAGTGACCCCACCCTTCAAGGCGAAGAGCAGCGTGCGTGGCTTGATAAACTGAAGTTGGGCTGCCTCCGGGACATGGATGCTCGGCTCCGTGACGATGAATGCACCCAACCTGGCTGGAACAGGGCCTTGAAATCGGTCAGGAGGCCAGGGACATTTCAACTACATGTACTGCTTTCAACCACATGTAGGGCCACCGCACGCCCAACGCCTGGATCCAGTTCCGGCCCAGCAGCGGCGGTGACGGCCCCTTGGTTAAGTACAGGGGCAGAGTTGCCTCCCTGTTGCCAAAGCGAACACCGACCTGGGCATGACTCTCGAACTGGGCGATCTGTACGAAGTAGCTGCGCAGCATGACGGGCGAAGCGTCGACGGACACGCCAGGGAAGGTGCGCTTGAAGACGTCCCCGGCCATGACCGACACGCAGGCCCCTTTGTCCAGCTCCATGGAAAACGGGTTTCGCGCTGACTTCGACGGTCACCATATACGCTGGCGCAGGTGACTGAACTATGCCCGTGTGCCACGTGTCGAAAACCTGCGGGTGTTCCACCACTACGTGAAGTCTGGCCGTTGAGGAACCTGAAGCTGTTGCTGCACGTCACCGCCGCCTATCCTTCCGCCGGCTGCCTTGGCCGCGGGCTTCCGTGGAACATCTGGTTCGTGCAAGCACTCGGCTTGCACGAACTAGCACTGTGTGTGTGTGTTTTGGGGAGGGGGGGGGTGACTGCAGCTGCCATCCGTGTCGGCATCTTTTTCACTGCCGATTCCGTTGACGGTGGGCCACCCATACATGCTCTATCGCCTACATCCTTGGCCGCAGCGTAGATCGCCAGGGCTGCCTTCATGGCGTCGTCCAGCGAGGGGTAAGGAAGCTCCTGGAGTCACGTCTGCATGGCGGGGTCGTTTATGCTGCAGATGAAATGGTCCCGGAGCAGCGAGTCGAGCTGGTTCCCGAAGGCGGGCACTCGCTAACCCTCGCAGCTCTGCGACGAACTTCCCAAGCGTCTCTCCTTCTCGGCGGCTCTGGTTGTTGAAGCGGAAGCGCTCCATTAACGTGGACGGGACCGGGCTTAAGTGCGAACGTATCGTCGCTAGCAGCTCACCCAGCGACTTGTCATGCTGTGCGGCCGGCTTACGGAGGTCGAGCAGGAGGTCAAAGATGCGGGTCCGGGAGGTGGCCAGGAAAAAGTCGCGCTGCGTTGCCTACGGTGTGTCGTGCGCCCGGAAAAACACGCCGACTTGTTTCTTGTAGACAGGCCAGGTGGACCCTTCACCCTCAAGCAGCTCGAGCCGCACGTACAGCGCCACGGCGCTAATGCCGGCAGGTGTGGGGGGCGGTGTCTCGGCGCTCTCGGTGACTTCGATCGGTGACTTCGGTCGCTTTCTTCCCTCTTTGCCAATGTCACGTTTTGCGGCGCATTCGTGACCATGGGAGAATTGTGGGACCCTCCAGACGAGTGACGAGATGACCCGCAGCCTGGTGATGGTGACGTTGACTGACCGCAAGCTGCTGCGCTCGTCGGTGTTTATTGGCCAGTCAAACATAGTGGTGCTTAGCGAGCCTTGCGGGGCCACCAAACGTAGCGGCCAACTAAGATTAGGGTCGGGGGAGGGGGGGGGGGGGGCCCTACATGTCACAATCATCAACGAAGCACGAGTCACCGTTCGTCCGATGCGGTGAGGGCGTCGTGTATAAGCTTACCTATATGTATAAGCTTAAGCTATAAGGTGCCCCAAAACCCGCCTCAGAGAGCATACGGCGTTGTTAGGCAAGTCTAGGCCTTCTCTTCTTGCTCCGCACTGCCAGGAGCATGGCTGGAAGCGCGTACCGCATGACACGAAGACACTATCACACCATTGGTCGCGAAAATACCGAGAGATTGTAGAGGCCTTTCACATTCACAGAACAAAGCACGCGTGCCTTTAGCAAGCCATCGTTAGCGCTGAGGAAACCAGAAATTAGATTTCCAGAGAAGACACTACTGCGATAAGAAGCAAGGCTGCCTGCTAGTTTTTGTAAAAGGTTACCATTTCCTTTATAACGATTCATTGTATGTCTTTATTTTTTGTTTTTTATGTGAATTTCGTGCTTTCCACACGCGCTAAGGGATGATTGCTTCTTGTATAAATAAATTACTTAACCAATGGGCTCAGTTGTGGGCCAGCGCTCGTCCTGCGTTCCTTGCTTCCCGATCTTGTCATTTGCGCTGTGCAACGCCATGAAATCTCATTACGATTCATTTGGTTTGCAGGCCGTATCACGCTAGTGTTTAGTTTAAAGCGTCGGAACGACAACTTTCCTTTTAAAGAGAACAGTATTAACCATTTGAAGCAATAAGTACTCTATCGTGTGTGTCCCGTAGTTTGTGAGGAATTTCTTGACGTTCCAAGGTTCTATCCTACTACGGGCCTTGTAGACTTCAGTGTTTTATTTTTACCCGCAAGCCTTGGTATTTCTCCGTAAATATGATTATACCTAATTTGAAACACCGAAGTATATTACAGATATTTATGGAATAATTCGCAACAATGGTATTATCAGTATGAGAGAGATAAAAAAAGTTTACAAGAAAAACAAATAACTCGGTTTAACAAAACTGCGAGCTTGCGCGAGTTTTTATTCTTAGTAATTCCAAAACGAGCTCCATAGCTAAACAAAGACGAATAGAATAAGTTATACAGAAGCATATTGCTTGATATTGGAAGATAAAAACAGTGGCCACATATAAAGCCGATTGTTCTAAACCATTTGTCTACAATGCATGTATATCCTCTTCCCATATCATATTTTCATTAATGAATTCCTCAAGTGTTTCAAAAGGTCTTAATACATCTATTTGTGTGCCGTTTATTTTAAATGGAAAGTAACCCAATGATTTTGTTGCAGAGGTGAAAGAAAGTACCCTTAGTTGTATGGACATTTATTGGTAGACAATTACCAACGGCAGAATAATAACATTGGTTAGCGCTTCATTTCGCTATATAGTTGCAAGGGCGGTACTAGAGCTACCCGCAAAGAACACACTCGAATCATCAGCATATATTGTATATTTTGCCGTTTGGGCAATGTTTATTACCACATGAATATGGAGTAAAAGAGAAACGGCCCTAAAATGCTTCCTTGAGGACCGCCTCCAGTAACTGGCTTTACCTGCGAAAAGCCATTTGCGGTGGGAACAAATTGCGCGGTGTTTAAAACCAGAAATTGACGCATGAGCTACGCCTCTAAAACAAAATAGTTGAGCTTTTCCAGTAAAAGTTCATAATCGATAATATCAAATCCCTGCGGAAAGATTCGGAGCTGAAGGGCCCAAATTCTTTCCCGTCTACGGGTATAAATTTTTTAATGGATGCGAAAAAAGCAAACCCTGTGTGTCCACACTTGAGCAATCGTTATAGTTACCCAGAAACTTCACGATTATTCTGAGCCCGCCGCTTTGGGGCGTGAAAGCTTCAAACATTAATTTCGTTCTGCTTAATTTTGTAGGTACCCCCCAAGAGTAAGTATATCCTTGCCCAATTCCTGGAAGCACTGGGATTGCCGGGAGCATACAATCCCTTTCACCGTGAAAATTTGAAATGACTTCGTAGGGGCAGAAAAGAGCCCTACATTGGCTATAATGACGAAACTCCCGAAGGCGTCGCTTGTACTGGGAGAAAAGTATTGGTTAGGCCTGGTAGACGTTTTATTAAGGCGTTAAAGTATCAGTGGTTTTCTTTTCCACGAAGCCGTAAGATGAGCTGTTGGCCCTCCCAGTGAGAGTCAGAATTTATTCTCACGGGCCTGGCTACAACCTTGTCGCTGATCTGTGTGGTCGCGCTGAGGGGGAGCGCGAGCACTGCGAAGGCGGGAAATTTGAAATACCTTGAACAAACCTCCATTGAATTCATCAGGAGAGGAACGAGACAGGATGGCGAAGAGCGTGATGGGTGGTAAGAGTGAGCGGATAATGGCAAGAGTAAGTAAGGTCGTACGCTGCTTTAGGAAGCAGTGTTTGTTCACCCTCATGAGCCGTCCTTATCGCTTTTTCCTGTGTTCTGAATGCACGCAAAAAGTTTGTGCCGAAAGCGAAATAAGAACTTCGCTGTGGCTGTACACGCCCGGTCGAGGCGGCAAATATGGCTCTTACGCACGCTCAGAAGTCTGTGCGTTGGTGCATTCGGCGAATGCAGCTTATCGCGCACGTGGCAGTAAAAATGTATAACCATGGCCTCCTGCTGTCAGCGCGGGAACTTTTTGCCATTTATTGCGTGCTCTCAAACCTCATGCTGAGCTGGTCGCTAAGCCAGAGCCTGAAATATTGTTTTTAGCTGCGCAGGTCGGATACGTTACAAGCCCATAATAATAAAATTTGTTTTAGCAATATTTACCGCCGCATAACACTAGTTCCTGCTGTTAAAAGAGGATACGTCTTATATACCCCAAGATTTCACTGCCATTTGCTTGCTTAAAATACCGTTTCCGTTTCTGCGCCGGGTGGGAACCGCGAACAGCTTTTTTGCGTACACGACCGGGCGTGCTCCGCCACCGTGAGACTCCTATTTCGCGATTACCCAATAGCGGTGGAACTTAAGGGACGCAGGAAATTTTTGCGGCGAATAGGCTCCGCACATGCGGTCGCTGGTTTTGTGGAGGTCCACTTCACACGTTTTTGGATGAGAACTTTGCGTTTATGCTGATTTTTAGTGCAGCCGACAACGGCGTAATGCCACCCGGACGAGTACCTTCTGTACATCGCCAAGCAATGCCTATAACGGCAACCTGCCCGGATTTAAGAAAATATACATCACTTGGTGATGATGTCGGGCATCCTGGTGCCACAGTGAACCATAGCCTCGTAGGAAACCCCCGTCAGGACAAAACACGTGTGGAGTGGCCCGTTGCCTTAGCGGGTTGGGAACGGAATGTATGGGCAAACATGACAGCTCCCGCACACTTGGAACGTTCTCATTTAAGCACTGTTGGATTTGTCGCTGCTGATATACCGAATAAAAATGACACCAATTTTCCATGCCGCTTGGACATCTGATGTCCACGCACGGCACGGAGCAGCAGCGTGTGAATGCTGCGTCGTCTGCTCGCCCGCAGTCTCCAGAAAATTCCCGCAAGGCAGCGCACGAGTCGCCGAAAAATGGCCGACCAGTGAAAATTCTGGCCTATAGACCGTTTGGTGGAGCACAAAGCTCTGATATGACCTCCGTACATGACGACGCTGTAAATCCGGGCGTCTATTGTGTCAAAATGGTTACTTGATAACCGGAAAAAAGGAACGGTTCTGGATAAGACAACGCACGCATCGATCATGAAGGAGTGCAAAGTATACGTTTACATGATACACCACGTATCAGTGTACATTTACATCTCCCGTAGATGCATTTACTGATTGCGCGAAGATCGTCGCCTGGGGTCGTTGCCGTTGGCTATTTGGGTGTGACGATCGACAGGACGCACGTTCGGAGAATGTTGGAGGCACTTTTACATGAAGGTTCTGACGCAATTTTGATGGAGTTTTGATCTGAGAAAGTTTTCGCGCTTCTGTAAACTTTCTTACTGAAGGGTTCGTAATGTTTTTCATAAGTTTAACCTTACAGGGAACAGGTTTCTGCACAGGGGCTAAGCCTACTACGGAGAGAGGGTGACACGATACCACTAGAAACTGCCGTCTAGGCCATTGCTGGAAGAGCTCCGCTTAAAAAATTAGCAGTGGCTCAGCTCGGCTGTGCCAGGATATACGTAGCGTGAGCTGAAGTTCAGCTGGTTCTTCTTAGGTTTCCTTGTTGTCTAGGATTAGCTGATTGTCATGCTTACTGCTGCTAAAACGATTTCTAATCCAATCTAATCCAGTCGAGTCCCGTCACTTCTCCTCGCGCATGAGTAGCATGGCTCTCCAGGAGCCACGCGATACGGCTATCAAGCGGCTCCGGCGCAGTGACAGACTTGGCTACTGCACAACGGAGCCGACAGCTGGGAACGCGCCAGCGCCATTGCGTCTGCCACGGCTATGACGTCACTCCTCTGCAATGCGCAGACTGGCGAATGTGGAGACCCAATTCTCTACACCCCCGCACTACAATGGAATTCAATGTCTAATACAATCCAAATAAATCTAATCCAATCCAAATCCAATCCAATCCAATCCAAGCCAAGCCAATCCGATACGATCCAAACCAATCTAATGCTCCTCGCGCTTGCGCAGAACGGCCCTTTAATGCACACGCGAAACTGCTCAGCCTCGGGAAGTGTAGCTTACGCTACAAAAAATATCTCCCACTTTCAGCAGCCAACGAACAATACTTCGATTGGGATCACTCAGCGGCTAATTCGTAAGCATGTGACCACACGTGGGCGGAGTGTTTGGTCCCTGCATTCAAGTGATGGATGTAGCAATATCGGATCCAAATGTTGCGCAATGCACCTGTGTACTTATTTCCTGTTGGAGGCGCTAACGACACACGCTGTTCGCACACACCCGTTCTTAACTCCATTTTTTTTTCACACTGTGTAATATTTTAACTCGTTTACCTGGTTTACGAAAGCTTTCAAATCTGCCAATCTGGCCTGCGAACCGCCTAGGCACACGGTTTAGTTAAACCGAAATTCGAGCGTAAAAAAAAAAGAATTGCTTATACATCCCGCCCTGCTCACGCACTGGTTGTCGTCGACTCCAAATCTGTCAATGTTACCTCCCTCAGCATTCTCCACGCAAGCACCACGACGGCTGAAGAGAGAGCCATCGCTCTAGCAGCGACCACGGCTTCCTCTAACTACGTGGCAATCCTCACAGATTCGCAACAGGCTTGCCGTAACTACTGTACAGGCCGCATCTCTCCCTCAGCGCTGAAGATACTATCATCAATCAAGGATCCACCCCACATCCAGATTGTATGGACACCAGGTCATTCTTCCCTCGAGAGAAACGAGGCGGCACATGCCGCTGCCCGCGCTCTTACATTCCGGGCGTTTTCGTCGACGGAAGAGGACCTTTCCGAACCCTCCATCTATCCCCCGGTCTCTCCCCGATACACTGAAATCCTATATCGTTATCGCCAACAGCGGCTTCAATACCCTCCTCCTCACCCATCCCTCAGCACACAGGCGGCTCGCATTTGGCGTCGACTGCAGACCAACACATTCTACAACACCACGATACTCCACCACATATCTCCCTCCACTTACCCCTACAACTGCCCATCTTGCTCCGTCCCAAACACTACCTACCACCTAGTCTGGGAATGCCCCTACGCGCCAAACCCCCTCCCTTCCCCATCCCCTGAGCAGTGGGAGCGCGAGCTGGCTAGCTCACGGTGCGAGGACCAAGAACGCCTCATCACTCGCGCCCAAGCAGCTGCGCTAGCTCGCGGCTATCTGGACTGAGAAAGCCACCCACTTTTATGCTCATTAAATGTTTTCTAATCCAAAAATACCTCGAACCTCGCCGTAAGCAAGCTTTTTTGCATTTCTGCTCGGCTCCATGTGGCCTGGGTCTGTGCTGTCGGAGGGGAAGTCTCTATTTGTATTTGAGTGATCAAGTCACTTGGAATATGCGCCGCTATTGAAATACCTCTAGACAGTTTCGGGCATGAGGTTAGCATTTATTCATTTTCGCTCGCCGCATTTTAGACTCTTGAGAAGACTGTTTCGTGAAGCGACTTCCCTAAACGTGGGAAAATACTGAATTCAGAGCACTTCAACAGGAACCATCTGTGTATTGCATCTTCATCTCGTTATTGTTGGTATGTGCTCACGATTCCAGGAACATGTCTGGGATCAATTCTTGGTCATCTACGCTCGTATGCGTATCCGCCTTTGCGACAGATTTGAGCTGAACTAATTTTATTTCAGAAACCTTGTCCCCCTGTCACCTTTCACTCAGTTCACCCTCCTTGCGGTGTCGACCTTGGGTTCACTTGCGCCGAAGCTTCAGGCTGCTTCAAATAACGCCAGGTTTTTATCCAGTGCAGTATGACACGTCGCCTTGATGGATACCGCACACGGGTATACATTACATCGAATGTCGGATGACTACAGCAGCACCACGCAGCATGTTTCAAACACCGCTACACGAGCGTTTAGAGTGACTTGGGGTCTAGAAGGGTTTCGATATGTGCAATCTTCGCCATTTGAAATTGCTGGGCCCATTTCTCTCATGTGTTATTCCAACGTCGTTTCGAACACCCAGGTATCACGTGGTATAATAATAGAAGGTTAGCTGAAAAAAATCTTTCTTGGTGTTTATCGCAAAATTTCTGAACGGTGGAGTAAAAAGGGGAACGCAGAAATTGGTCGATAAGGAAGAAACTTTATTTTGCCCAAAGTGGGAAAGGCTAGAGGACGAAATGGGAGTGGTCGACGGCCCTTCCCCGTCAAATGGCGGCCCTCGTTTCGCGAGAACATTAGCCATTGGTAACGATATTCCGCAGATACGCGAAAGTAATGCATACATTACTTCAGTAAGCATAACACTTCAGTAAGTAAGCCGTAACACTGCGAGGTGGCTAGCCACTTTTTTATCCATCACGTCAAAATACTGGAACCGTCTTCTTGGCGAGTCCCGGGGGCTCAAGTTTTGAAACTTTACGCTCGTGTTGTGCTTGGCTTTCTGCGTCATTTCATCCGGGTTAATCCGTGCACTTCTTCCCCTTGTAGGAATGCCGCCACAGGGACACGCTTGGTGGCAACTGTGGGGATGGCGCTGCTCCTTGTAATGACCATAGGAGCGGTCATCCTGGCACTCCTGTACTCAGGGGGTAAGTTCCTGGAACTAATATTGAAATTGGGGAAACTGATTTTAAGATTTCGCAATAGAATATGAATACAGCATCATATGCAATCTACAAACGCAGCAAAAATTGAGATAAGCCAGTGTTTGACTAATCTCGAAACGCATTACAGTCGGGTCTCATGGATGTGCAGTAAACTAATACTTCATCTGCTGAAATCACGCGGCATTATTATAATAAATATTGTCCGGAAGACAGCGGGAACTGCCAGCAAGAAAAAAGTTCGTTTATAATGGTATTGGTGGTGGTAATATCAAGGATTAGTTTGCAGATTTGTAGGCGAAAGTCGCTCGGTCTATAAATTAACACATTGAGCGAAGAAACGATCCTTCAAATATAGAAAGCGCACACCGCCATGTACACCATTCGTCTGAATCTTTCCGTAACGTAAATAAAAAGTTCAGTCATTTAAATTCAAACGGCGAGTTCGCGAGAAATATGACACCGCCTGTTTCTGCGCGCATCAGTTTGAGTAAAAGTTAAGGCGATCAAAGCACTGAGGCCGCGCATAGGTGTTGAATATTTCCAGATGCCACAGTGAAATTTTAATAATAAAATTGCAGTCACTGACCAAGTCGAAAGAATAAAATTGACGTTTCGGATCCCCTACGGAATCCTTGTTTACAATGAGGCGGGGCAAGACGTCGTCGCGGTTTTCATGCTGTCAAGATGCGTCGTAATGATCGTGCGTAGATACCGGGCATGTTGCCCTCTGTCCGGTTGGTGGTATCTGATGTCGCTTGTAGGGAGCGCGAATGCAGGAGTTCGCAGCAGAGGAAGCTGGAAGCGTTACGCCCAAAGGCCACGGAAGAGGGACGGCGCAACGTCGTGAACCTCTCCTAGTACGAGCCTACCTCAGCCGAGTTGTCCGTTCTACAGCGAGGCCTCAACTTCAACATGGACACTGCACCAGACCCGATTAAGGTAATCAGTGCTGTGGAAAAAGCCGTCTGTCAACTCCCGCCAAGCGTGCGGGACGAGGCCCGCATTCGGGCAATTGGAGTGCTCTCGAAATGGCGAAAACAAAGATTGTCCAGCACAGGATTCCAAGCTGCCGAAAAGCGTGCCATACGAAGCCTTCAGGACAACAGCGATGTGGTAGTCCTTCCAGCCGACAAAGGGAACGCCACCGTGCTTCTAAACAGGAGTGACTACAAAACAAAAATGATGTCTCTACTGAACGACAGCCCAACGTACGTGGGTTTGCCCAAGGACCCGACAACAAGCGTGCAAAGTAAGCTTCAAGGGCTTCTTGCTGATCTTTTCAAGCTAGTGCCTCCTGAACAAAAGAAGCTGTATTACCGACTTCTATGCACCAACGGTTCAGCCCCGCCATTTATGGAGTACCTAAGATACACAAGCAAGGATGTCCTCTCCGCCCAATAGTAGACTTTACAAGATCGCCACTGCACCGCCTTTCTGGATACCTGCACCAAGTGCTGAGTCCCGTAGCGGGTAAAACATCGACGCACATCCAAACGGATCCCACTTTGCTGAGAGAGTGCGACTTGTGACCTTGAGTCCCGACGACGCTATGGTGTCCTTTCACGTGACATCCCTCTTTACCAGCGTCCCTGTGGACCTTGCTGTGCCCGCTTGCCGGGATGTTTTGAACCGTGACAGCACACTCGCCGACCGCACCCCATTTGACGTGCTTGAGCTCTGCAAGCTGCTCGACTTCTGTTTGAGCAACACGTACTTCACGTATTGCAACAAATTCTACAAGCAGGCCCGCGGCACGGCGATGGGAGCTTCAATATCGGTAACTACAGCTAACCTTGTGATGGAGGCCATAGAAGAAAAAGCTGTGAGTTCTTTCGCGCCCGCCCCAAAAGTTTTCTACCGTTACGTGGACGATTGCTTTTGTGTTCTCCGAAAGGATGACGTTACAAGATTTCAGCAATGCTTGAATTCCGTGGAACCCAGTATCCAGTTTACTGTTGAACAAGAAGAAAATGGATGCCTACTCTTTCTTGACGTTCTCGTGAGGCGCACAGATAATGGACTCGCCTTTTCTGTGCACAGGAAGGCGACCCACACAGGGCAGTACCTTAACTTTGCCTCCTGCCACCCCATTGGCCACAAGACATCTGTTGTTTCCTCCTTGGTAAACTGCGCCAAGCGCATTTGCACCGTGGAGAAGCAAATAGATGGAGAACTAAAGAAGATTCAACAAGAACTATCTCAGAACGGGTACCTGCGGAAATTCATCAAGCCAATCGAACAGCGAAGTTTGCATCCTGCCGAAGATGCACCGAGGCGAACATTCCACTCCAGGGCGGCAATCCCTTACGTCGCCGGCGTCAGCGAAGCCCTTTCCAGGGTATTTTCCAATTATGTCTTGCGGGTTGCCCACGTGCCCTGCGCAAAAGTTCGTGGCAAGCTAGTGAACGGGAAGGACAAGCTCCAGAAACAAAAGTACCCTGGTGTCATTTTCAAGATCCCGTGTGGCGACTGCAACTGCGTATACGTTGCTGGAAAGTTCCCGAGACGCCTCAAGGAACACCAGCGTGACGTAAACAAAAAGAACGTCACTGCGAATGCTCTCGCAGAACACACGGAAGCCCATAATCACCAAATTGACTGGGACAGTGTCAAAATCATCGAAAAGAAAGAAACGCAACAACCAGGCTCCTCGTTGTATCACTTTTTATTCAAACGACATCAGATACCATCAACCGGACAGAGGGCAATATGCCCGGTTTTTACGCACGATCATTACGACGCATCTTGACCGCATTCTATTCTTTTGACTTGGTCAGTGACCGCAATTTTATTATGAACTTACCACCTGACCAGACGGACTTCCGTCGAACCCTGGACTACGTACAAGTGAAATTTTAAGATTAAAATTAATGTGACCGGCCCATTTTAAATACGGAGAAAGATGGTGTGTGTGTTGTAAAATCTACATCTAGGTAATCGTGTACTGTAAGATTTTTTATGGCATGGATAGAGGGCAGACTTCGACCTCCTTGAATGTAAGTTTGTTTAAATTTCACGCTACCCTCAACACTAAACAAAAGATAAAAATATCGGCAAAATTATTGTTTTTCTGTCCTCCCAATGCAAAGATACTAACACTCATAAGCCTAAATGAACTTAATTTAAAAAAATGGCCTGTCTGCTGACTTCGGTGCAAATGCCGTCGAAGGACAATAGCCGTCCGGTGGCGCTACCAGGTCAATGCCTCTTCTCTCTCTCTCTCTCACTCCCATTCGCATGCTCTTCCCCCTACCGTCTCGCTGTTCCCACGATAAATAGTGTACGTTTGCTCAAGTCATTTGCATTTCTTTGCGTGCTTCGGCTCGAGTGCTGTCTACTGGGACCTTTTGTCATCGTTGGCCCTCTCGGAAAGTTGCGACGAGGGGCCGCCAGCGCCTTTTTGTTTTTCTGGGTGGAAACATTGTTTTTAAAAGTCATTTTCGTAGTTGATAAAGCGCAAATCGAGTGCTCGGACACGCTTTTTAAATTTACATAACACCGCAAATACCGCTGTTGTATCATCTTTTGCAAAAAATATGCCCAAGGCTTCCTTTTTTTGCCGAGGAATGCTCGCGCGAACGAAACACGGTTCCAGAGTTAGTGGTTGAGACGAGTTTTGCCTACATAGACCCTTCGCTGAAGTGTCATTTTGAGTTTGATTCTGAACCATCGTCTGATAACGCGACTAAGTAAGGTGAGGTTCTGGCGATAAAGATGCCGAAAGTGAAGGATGACGGCATTTACGGGAGCTGACGCACGGCGCATTGGCTAGGTAGAGGCCCTGTGACATGGGGCTTGAGCAAGTGGCAGACTGAAACAGTGCAATTTCTGTGTGTAGGTAGCCCCCTAAAAACTGCGCTTTTAGAATATAAAACCCTTCCTTTTTCCAGGATGGACGAGCGATACAACGGAACCTACATATCCGGGGGAGAGTAAGAATGTGTTCTTCGTTTTAAACCTTTAAGGTCATGTACACAACCAGATTTTTATGTCCGAGAACTTCTCAACCTCTGTCAGCGACGCAAAACATCGGCTGCAGAATCAAGTTTAAGCATTTTACATTGAGCTAGGTGAGAGTAGATTCATCGACATCTGAAGAATATTGCGCGGACCTATGAGGATATGATTAAATACTGGTCAGAGTAAATTTATCTGGGGACGCAAACAATGACGAGAGACGAAGCACAAGCGCTGACACTACCAACTGAATTTTTATTACGCCTCGCCTTGTACATTTATACCCTCTAGCCACGTGGTCCCGGAGCAACAGTGCGCAGAAATAGTTTTTCTTTATCGGTTAGCGCAACCGACGTAGTACTGACACAATCATCGGCGCTCTCTTCAATTTCCATAGCTACGATGATTAAGCGCGCCAGCGTATTGTTGTTTTTATGCATTGTAATGACACCATGCAAGTCAGCTTCACACTTGGGGCAATCTCGGAGGTGCATGGCCAAATGTCCTGACTGGACGTTCTTTGTTGAGGCCTTGTGCTGTCGAACTCGGTCGTTGATACAACGGCCGGGCTGGCCAATTCCCGCACGATAATGGTAGCCTGTACACAACCCCCTGCACACATGCTGCGTACCTGGTACGGTGGTTGGTTGTGCACTGGCTCGCCATCGTTGGGTGGTAGACGCGGCGGCACATGCCATACCCTTTGTTTGAGGTTGAGCACACAACTGTTACCCTTTCTCTGGCCGCTATCTTCTTAATGTTGTGTGCTATTCTGTGCAGGTAGGGCACAACCGCAAGCTTGCTCCTTTCAATGGCCTCTCTTGAACCCTCGGGGACTTTTCCTTTTTTGTTTTTAAGAAATGACTCGCAGATCGACACCAGGACCGCATTTGGATAGCCTGCATTGCGCAGCTTCGAGATTTCGTCCGTGAAGCTCCTCTCCATTTTGTGGCAGCATGACCGGCTTAAAGCCGAGTTCAGGGCACTGTTCGCCAAACCGGGCTTGACATTCTTCGAATGCGCAGAGTCAAAGGGCAGAAGACTCTTCCCTTCCCGCGGTGCGTATCTCTAGCACGTGAGATCGGTCCTGAAGTGCAGTATTAGGTCTAGAAACTTTATTGTTTCTTCGACTGCCATCTCGTGAGTGGAAGTGAGTGCTGGGCATGCACCTTTGAATGCGTCCAAAACCCTTTCGACGGATTCTTCTTGTTCCGCTGCTGGGCTATGAGTGCACAAAACTAAAATGTCGTCGACATACCGGTAGATCACGAGCGCTCTCTCTTCACCAAGCATATCTTTGACCTGCCTTCCGAAGAAGGGCAGAAAAATGTCGCACAAATACGGCGCAACTCGTGAGCCAATGCAGAGTCCACTGCGTTGCGTGTAGTCTTTATCTTCGAACGACACAATTGTGGCTCCAAGGTATGCAGCTAGAAGCTCAAGGAAGGTGTCGACAGACACACCTGCTGAATTTTGGAATGCCATGGTCCCGTCCTCTTCGATTGCAGTTTATTGTTTATTGTTTATTGTTTATTGGGTGGTGCCCACCAACAGCACTAGGCCTTCTTGGGTGGTGCACACAAAAAGGATAGGGCGACACACAGATAAACAAACGGTAAAACATGGAGACTGGTTATGAAGTGCAGGGATCACAAAGTACATAGTACCACCGCACACGCGCGTGCTCGCAGGCACGCACACGCACTCACACACGCGTAAGCACGCACGCATGCGCGCACGCACACGCACACACACACACACGCACACACACACACGCACACACACACACGCACACGCACACGCACACGCACACGCACGCACGCACGCACACACACACACACGCACGCACACACACACACACACGCACACACACACACACACACACACACACACACTCAGTGTATACATTTAAGGAATTGAGATTACAGTCAGGTACATTAGGACGCGCTGAGACAGGGCTTGTGACAAGGTATACTACAAAGTACATTGGCATACACGCAAGTTCAGTACAATCCACCATCGTAACTTACTGGGGAACATGGATACTGGTAATAAGTACATATAAAGCAAAATTTATATGTATGCACGGCACATACGCTCGTGAGTGCAAACAAAACATACATACACGCAGTACTCAAAACAGGTAGCAGTTCATCGTGCGGTAGGAGTAATACATGTCCTTAATGTCTATTAAGAACCCTGATGTGATGCTTGACCCGTGATGCTCCTGAAACTGGCATACAGATGCTGAGTTCGGTATCTTGAATGGGTCCTGCGGCTTCTCTCTTGCAAGCTGTCTTTCTAGAAAGCTTGAAACTTGCACTTTCCAAGTATGCCGTTTTGAGATAATAACTATGAGCGGTACATCGGGTTTATCGTTTTGGCACTGAAGAAAACCGACAGGCAATTCTCTTTGATGGCTTTTACCCTGCTGAATAATGTTTTCAGGTTGGCTTTCTGCAGGAGCTTAACGACCTCAAATTTCGCCTCCTTCGGCCGGGACTTGTTCACTGCTGTGAAATCTTTCAATAGAGCGTTGAGTGCTTTCGTGCCATAAATGCTTTCGTCCATAACTACAAACCCTCCTTCTTTGTCAGAAATGCAAAGTCTGAGGTCTTTCTCCTTCAGTTCTTGAACAGCCGAAGCAAAACTAACGCTGTTTGTTCGTCGGCGGTTATTTATAGACTGGACACCGTAACTTTCTCAAATTATTCGCTGCGCTTACTCCTCTCCGGTTTTCATGGCGACCCTACGAAGCTGACAAGGTAGCCCCGGTTTTAGGGTCACCATGAAAGGCCGAGAGGAGTCAGCGCAGCGAATAATTTCAGAAGGATGCCGTGTCCTGTCCAGAAATAACCGCAGTCTTGTTGCAACTAGATTCGTGCAAGAGGGAGCGAGTGGTCGTCTATGCTAGTCGCACGCTGACGTCCGTAGAACCAAATACAATCACGGAGCAGGAATGCCTTGCTGTTGTGTGGGCCATCCAAAAGTTCCGCCCTTACTTGTACGGTCAACATTTGACTGTAGTCACTGACCATCACCCATTGTGTTGGCTGTCGACGTAGAAGAACCTCTCCGGCCGCGTCGGCCGTTGGGTTGTATCATTTTACCATCACGTACAAGTCCGGCAAAAAGCATTTAGATGCAGATGCCTCTCAGGCTGTCCCTTATCGCAATCGGCCGTCTGCTTCTCGCCGGCAAGCAGGCCTGCTTTACCCATGGCCCCCATTCCTTACTCCACGGCTGATGACATCATTCTCTCCGCCATACAGCGTGACGATACTTTTTTTTGTCGCAGAATACTCGACCGGATAGACGGCTCCGCGCGACCTCCCAACAGCCGGTTACGTCGCCAACTCCAGAAGTTTCGGCTTGAAAACAGGGTTCTGCATCGTTACAGCAACCACCCTACAGGGGCCAGGTGGGTCCCTGTCCTACCTCAGGAGCTACGCGCAGCTGTGTTAGAGGCATTTCACAATGATCCGGCAGCAGGACGTCTCGGATTTGACAAAACCTACGACCGCATTCGTTGTCGCTTTTTTTGGCCCGGGATGTCGACAAGTGTAGCGAAATACATTTCTTCATGCACCAAATGCCAGCACCGAAAATGCACTACGACTCCGCCAGCCGGCTTGCTACAACCGGCACATTGTCCTTCGGTGCCCTTCGAGGCTGTGGGCATTGCTCTGAGCGGCCCGCTTCCCAGCACACCAAACGGCTATCGCTGGATAGTGACTGCTGTCGACCATCTAACCAGGTACACCGAGACGGCCCCTATACGATCTGAATGCGCCCAAGAACTCGTTGACTTTCTGCTGCAGAATGTCATCTTGCGCCACGGTGCACCCCGCGTCCTTTTAAGAGACCGCGGGAAGGCCTTCTTGTCCCGAATTGTGGCGGAAGTGCTTCTAGCGGCAAATACGATTCATAAAACAACCAGCAGCTATCATCCTCAGACGAACGGCCTCACTGAACGTTTTCACCGGACTCTCTCCGACATGCTCTCTATGTATATCAAACCAGACCACACCAACTGGGACCAAATTCTTCCGTTTGTAACCATTGCCTACAACACCCCAATTCAGCGCACCACTAGCTACTCACAATTTTTTCTGGTTTTTGGCAGTCCCCCTTCCTTCTTTATTGATACCGCTGCACCGGTCTCTCCCGTTACATCGTTTTCTGACCAGTTCATCTCCCGGATTAACCACTGTCGACACCTAGCCCGCGTCCACACTGAAACAATGCAGCAGGAGCGAAAAGCCCATTACAATGCCTAGCACCGCAGCATCAATTTTCAACCCGCTGAAGAAGTGCTTTGGTGAACCCCGACACGATCGCCAGGTCTGTGCGAGAAGTTTCTGCACCTCTATATTGGCCCATAAACTGTCATTCCTGAGGAAAGCAAGTTCTCTTTGCTGAAACGTAGGCCACAATCGTGCTTTTACCTTGTTCGAAGTTTTTCTTCTCTTGTGTTCTCTACCATCTTCAAAGTTCTACTACTCCCTATATATATATATATATATATATATATATATATATATATATATATATATATATATATATATATATATATTGTGACGGGGCAATCCCTGTTCGCGCCAAACATGCGGTGGTGGGCGCTGCGCCGCTGATGGAAGACGACGAGAACGACAAAGCTTGGCCCCGGACTCAGGCTGCTGCCTTATCCAGTACTTCCCAGTTTATTCTCATTTGTAAATAGCTCCAACGTACGTGTCTTTGCCACGTAACGTCCTTGGTGGAGTTTGCGGTGTTCGAGTCAACAACTCATCCCGTACCCTCGCCCGAGTGTGCTCCACCTGCTCCACCCACCACGGAGCTTCGTAGTGGACGCTCGGTTCCTCGTGTCACCATGCCGGCCGATGGAGCGACGGTGTCGACGACACCCCTCGTCATCGTGTCTCATACACGGGAGCCTGGCCTATTTACCGGAACAGACGACGTTGATGTCGATGACTGGCTCAGCCTCTTTGAGCGTGTCAGCGCTCACAACAGGTGGGGCCCTACCATCATGCTGGCGAATGCGGTCTTCTACCTGAAAGAGGAAAGCGCCGCTCGCAAGTGGTTTGAGACGCACGAGACTGAAATGACCAGTTGGGAGGGGTTCAAAACGAAGCTGCGAGCGGTATTCGGAAAGCCTCTCGGCCGTCAGCTTTCTGCCTGAAAGGATCTCGTATCGCGCGCCCAGACGTCGACCGAATCTTACGTCGCCTATATCCAGGAAGTCTTGACCGTTTGCTCGAAGGCTGACAGTACCATGGCGGAGTCCGGTAAAGTAGGCGACATACTGAGGGGCATTGCGGATGGCGCATTCCACCTTCCTATGTGCAAAGATTGTGCCACAGTGGAGTCCATCATTGCAGAATGTCGCCGATTCGAAGATGCCAAAGCATGCAGTATCGCCCACAACTTCACAAGGCTTCCGCACACAGCAGCCATATCTTCATGTGAAGATGGAAGTCCTCCAGCCCATATTTCACGCCTACAAGGGCCCGTTACGCCGTCGGCAGATATAACGAAAATCATGCGCCGAGAACTGGAGGCTATGGCCCCTACTACTACGGTGCCATACGGGCCGGATCGGAACGAGCTCCACACCGTTTCTGCCTTCCAAGCCATTGTCTACGACGAAATAGTCCAGCTCGAACTTCACTCTGTGTGCGTGATTGGCTCTACTTTCCAACGACAGTTTAGGTCTCCCGGTCCCAACATCGACCACCCTCCTCCACGCTAACCCCACCGGAACCCCGCTGAGTGGCGTACCTCGGACGACAAACCGACTTTAAGTTGCTCTGGAGTCGGCCACATTGCCCGGTACTGTCGCAACCGCAGGATCCCGTCCTTCCGCAACGGCTATGCCAACTACAGTCCTCGACCACCCTTTGGCTACTCCAATGACCAGCAAAACTGCTTCTCTTCCCGCACTGACTTCAACCCGCCCAACTCTACCAGTCCCAACACCAGATTGAACCGATCGCCGTCGCCGCGACGCCGCCAGTCCCGATCACCGCAGCCTCGCCGCCCCTCCCCCATTGCCGACTACTCTCGACCCCCTCCGGAAAACTAAGTCATGCAGCTCAAGGAGGTGACGCTGCATCAATGACCCGGCCCGTAATTCCCCTAGTGGCTTTGCCGACTATACACAATTTACTTGAAATCCTTGTCGATGGAGTTGTAGTGCGAACTCTTTTTGACACCGGTGCGCAGATTTCCGTTATGAGTTCTAGCCTTCATCGCCGTCTCCACAAAGTCCTTACGCCACCAGCGTCCCGTGTAATTCGAGTCGCCGACGGCAGCGCGCCTCCAGTCGTCGGAATGTGCACATCTCGTATACGAATCGCTGACCAAGAAACAGCCGTTCGGTTTACCGTAATTGAACACTGTCCTGACGACCTCATTCTGGGCCTCGATTTTCTCTCTGAGGATACCGCTCTCATCGACTGTTCTACTGGACTCCTCCGCCTCCAATTTCCTCTCCCTAGTTCTTCCGAAGCACTCCAGCTTCGCTGTTGCAACACCGAACACGTTCGTTTGCCGCCAAACGCTGTTAGTTACATCTCCTTATCCCTGTCCTCCCTTGTTGCAAACGGCGACTACGTCGTTTCACCTATTCTGGATGTGCTTTTGACACGCAATGTTACTATGCCGCATATTATAGTAACAATTCTTGGCAACAAGACGTGTCTCCCGTTGCTCAACTTCGGTTCCTTCCCTCAAGTTTTGCCGAAAGGATTGGCACTTTCATCACTGTGCCCTTTGGAAGCACATACCGCCACTACCCCGTTAGAGCCCGTGACGCCTTGTTTGGGTCCCACTGTGCAGTCATCACTCCCAGCGAATGAAGTCGCCGCGATGATCGCACCCGATCTTTCAAAAATGGACGCCGACGCTCTTCGCTGTCTCTTGACGTCCTATAAAGACATCTTTGATCTGGGCAGCCGTCCCCTGAGTACGACACACGCTGTGACGCACCGCATTATCAGTGGGGATGCAGCACTGGTGCGAAGACGGCCATATCGCTTATCTCATTCTGAACGCCTGGTGATCCAACAAGAGGTCGAGAAAATGCTCAGCAAGGATATCATTGAACCGTCTTCTAGTCCGTGGGCATCCCCTGTCGCTTTAGTCAAGAAGAAAGACGGCACGTGGCGTTTTGCGTGGATTATCAGCATTTAAATAAGATCACGAGAAGAGATGTCTATCCGCTTCCGCGCATTGACAATGCTCTCGACTGCCTGCATGGTCCCAGATACTGTTCGTCGATTGACCTCAGATCTGTTTACTGGCAGATAGCCGTTGATGAGAAAGACCGCAAAAAGAATGCATTCGTGACCCCTGATAGCCTTTACCAATTCCGGGTTATGTCATTTGGTCCGTGCAACGCTCCGGCCACATTCGAGAGAATGATGGACTCCCTTTTTCCGCGGTTTTAAGTGGACCACGTGCTTATTTTATCTAGACGACGTAATCTTCTTCTCACCAACATTTGAGACACACCTGGAGCACCTGTCAGATATCCTTGAACTATTTCGACGCGCTGGTCTCCAACTAAATTCGAAGAAGTGTCGCTGTGGCCACCGCCAGATAACAATTCTTGGGCACCTGGTCGACTCCTCTGGAGTTCAGCCCGACCCTGAAAAAGTTCGAGCCGTCACCGGTTTCCCCGTGCCGCACTCGACTCGCGATGTCCGGAGCTTTGTCGGACTTTGCTCCTATTTTGGCCGTTTTATAGAAAATTTTGCCCACGTAGTTCGTCCTCTCACGGACCTTTCGAAGAACGGTGCCACTTTTACATGGGGTCCCGATCAAGCCTAAGCATTCAGCACTTTGATTTTTCTCCTTTCGCCATCCCCGATTTCGGGACACTTCGACGCTTCCGCTCCCACCGAAGTGCGTACCGACGCAGGCGGCCACGGGATCGGCGCCGTGTTTGCCCAATCGCAAGCCGGTCAAAACCGCGTGATTGCGTACACGAGCCGTTTGCTGTCAAGTCCGAGCGCAACTATTCAATTACAGAGCGCGAGTGCCTTGCTCTTGTCTGGTCCCTCGCAAAATTTCCTCCGTATTTGCACGGCAGACATTTTACAGTCGTCACAGATCACCATGCGCTGTGCTGGCTTACCAACTTGAAAGACCCCACTGGACGGCTTGGTCGCTGGGCATTACGTCTGCAGGAATGTACGTTTTTCCTTTCCTATAAGTACGGTCGCTTGCATAAAGACACTGACACCCTCTCACGTCACCCTGTTGAGCCCCCTGAGACCACCCCACCTGCTGACGTCGCTTGCGTGTTCGCAATACCTGACTTTCTCCACATCGGTGACTAGCAGCGCCGTGACCCGTCGCTCCGTTTCCTCATTCAGCGCCTGGCCTGTTCATCACTAGTGTAATAAAACTCAATTTCTTGCAGGCAACAAAATGTTGCTTGAGTTTGTGCAATAAAAAAGTGTTTTGACTTACTAACGATCACAGTCTAAAAGCAATGAGTTTTAATTGACTTTTTATTGACTCTATAGAAACACAATAAGATGTATATTAAAACGTAACGTCCATTTTCATAAGGAGTCTTATGCCAAAACAGCCACAAAGCATGCCACGATTGGCTTTGATAACGCGAATACCTTCCCAAAGCTAGAAAACGAGCACATACACACTGCAAAAAACGAGTGGCTGCATGTTTGTCGCTTTGATGCAACATATACTGGCGAACGAGGTCTCCCGCCTTACATTTTTGACCTGCAGAACGAAAACTCTAAATTATCGCCGGTAAATATGAGAGCGACAAGGAACAGGCATACGAAAAGGTAAAGCGGCAACAATTTCAAGGACGGAGTATTTTTTCACGCATTTTTTGAAAAGCGCGGTGCGGGGTGGCTGCACAAGCGTTGATCTAAACAGAACCCCCCTCTACAAATCATATAAATGCGGACGCACTGTATAGCTTTACGCACCAAATGAAAACCCGAATATAGAAGACACTATATGGATTTTTCAATCCCCTGAACAAATAAAGCGAATGTCAGTCCACCGTCATCAGACGACAAGGGAGGTCGGCGTCGTGTCTAGTGGCCGTACAGCGCCCGGGTGCGCCACTTGCAGACACTCACGCCGACTGCGCAGTCTGTTACAGGACCGCCTGTTTCTTTATCTGTCTGCTCAAAACAGTTGTGGGGCGGTATTCGCGTGTTTTGTCCCCTTTGTTTCCCTTTCAGAAGTGTCCCGTTTGAGCAAGCCCTAAAGCAAACAACCCGTTCTGACGTAACGCAAGCGCGGAGGACCTACTGCGTTTGACCGCGGCTTCTTCGAACAAGCGGTTTGAAATTTGAACAGACGGTTTTTGGAAGCAGTCATGAACACAGCTCTTCGATGTAGGCAGTTGCGAAACTCCGCCTCGAAGAACGGCCCTCACCTGGACCCCGCTCCCAGCTTTGGATCGTGCTGACTCGCCACTGCGGCCGCCGCATGCACTTTCCAAAAAGATACTAATTATTAAAACTAACAATTTATAGTTAAATTTTGTTTTAAAGTGTATAATTCTTTTTTTGGGATTTCGTAAGTTGTTGATTGCAATCTTAACTCCGGTTTTTAGGTTGCGATTGTTTCTGCGTCCGCGCATCTGCCTCGACCTATTGACGCTTGTGCGGGCACTCCGGCACAACATACGTCCGAACTGAAGTACTAAATTTGGAGTTATCCTTTGGCCTACAGCCCATTATATGCCTCAACTAATCTAGTAGCCTATCAAGCGGCTCTAAATAATCAATTTCAGCTTGCCGTCGAAAAGCGACTTATTTAATTTTTTGCCGCCGGAAGACCGAAGAGGACGTGCAGCACACGACAGTGCGCAAGCGACGGTTGACCCCATGCTCGCATTTCTTTTTACTACTTTTTCATCGTATGGTAATAAAACACTCGCATAGTTGAGCACTTTGGGCTGCTTAGGGATAACAAATTTACGTAAGTACTCAAATACCTTTTTTCGCCCAGGTCGTCGAGCGGCGAAGCAAGTTGTATAGTTTGTTTTGTCATCAAAAGATGGCGCCACTGTAAAACAAGATACAAAGCAGTGGATCAAGCGTAGGGCCACTTTTTGATGCATGGGGACTATGGGGATTTTCGCAACTCGTATATCAAATAACTCTGCTCATGAATGCGCCGATTATCGCCTTGTTGTGGGCTCGCCGGCCGAACAAGCGTTTGAGAAGCAATGTAAACGCGTTCGATATGCCCGAGCAGCATTCCGCCAGCATTTCCGCCTCTGAAAGAGGACCTTGCAGTGGCGGTGCGATGAGCTCCGGGACGAACTTGGTTGGCGGACACGCTGGCTCCGCGCGAGGAACAAGCGTTATGTGCTCCTCGTTTCTTCGCTACCGGTGGCTTTGAGTCAGCGGCCGGTAAAGAAGAAACGATATCGCTGTCGCAGCCCTCCGTGAGCCTGTGCATCATACGCTGCCACCAAAAAATGAAAAAAAGGATCGTCTGCGAGCTAGCTAACGGTCAGCAGGTGCAATAAAATAAACGATCGTCTGCAAGCTTGATAGCTGTCGAGCAGACGAACAAAATTACACAAACACTCCGCATAATATTTATAACCTGTTATTGGCACTTTACGCATACACATACCCACTTAACGTTCGTAGATTTCTCGCGCAACGTGTACGTCGTGAAGAAACGAAACCGCCCCCTCTTACACATGTTTTCACTCGTAGAGCACCACAAAAATATCAACGACGTAAAGCACCATTCCAGGTCCTTGGGAAATCCCGTGTCGGCGTGCCGCATGCCACAAGTGCGTCTATGCCAGGATACGTAACTGCACGGTTATCGTGATGCATGGGCATTGTCCCGGACCTCAAAACGGCATCCAACCGCGAAAAACTGAGTAGCCGCAGCATTGTTAGCACTTGACTTTCACAAAGAAAAGCTGACTGCAGCTTCTATCTTTGGACGTTCCTCCCCTTGCGGTGAAAACTTACAACGTTGTAACAAAGAAATCAGGTCGGGTTTAGTTTTTCAAAATACGTTCAAATAAACTGGTAGAAGATACTCTGATACGGTTTTAGTTCTTTAAAATGCGTTTGCAAGAACAGTTACGGAATTTGAATCAAAGGCCCCGTGCTTAACCGGAAGTACGTCATGATGAAAGGGACGCAAAAGGGACGTTTTCAAAAGGGACAGTTACGAGAATACCGGCCCCGAGTACGTCCAAGCAGCTTCGTATTTTATTTGCCCGTAAAAAGCCTATGACGGGAGCAATTTCGGGCTGCTCTGAGCAGGCAAAATAAGAGAGACCGTACATTTCCATTGTGCCTGGAAGTGACCTTCGCAAGCGCTGTAGCCCGCCCCCTCCCCTAGAAATGCCCCTGTCGCCACTGGTTTTCCCCGGAGAGGAAACTCAGCTCTGCAAAAAAAGGTCTTTTCCGCGGATCATAGGACCGAATAAATTGGTACTGTTTCCTACGTCGAGAACGACTACAACAGCCCTCAGATAAACAAGAATTCTAAAGTACGTCTTTTCGACGTATTGCGAATCGAAAATAAATCGGTCTCCGAAATCGTATTGGGCATCTAATTTGATCGGAAAATCTGTTTCTACCAATTATCTTCAAAATCGACGTTTTTAAAAAAAATTGTTCTAGCTGGGAGTGAGTGAGTGAGTGAGTGAGTGAGTGAGTGAGTGAGTGAGTGAGTGAGTGAGTGAGTGAGTGAGTGAGTGAGTGAGTGAGTGAGTGAGTGAGTGAGTGAGTGAGTGAGTGAGTGAGTGAGTGAGTGAGTGAGTGAGTGAGTGAGTCAGTCAGTCAGTCAGTCAGTCAATCAGTCAGTAAGTCAGTAATTCGGTCGGTCGGTTAGTCAGTCAGTCAGTCAGTCAGTCAGTCAGTCAGTCAGTCAGTCAGTCAGTCAGTCAGTCAGTCAGTCAGTCAGTCGTCCGTTCGGTCGGTGCGGCTCTTTTCTTTATAGGTATAGATCTGAAAATGCTTCAAGGCATCTCTAACTTGTAAAAGTAATATACAAGTTTACTTGTATATTTCCAGAAACTACTCCGTGTTTTTTTTTTCAGTGAAGTAATGAGTCGAACGATTCACTTGTACAACTATAGGCAATTGACACAGTTCCGTGCTTTTTCGACTCTACCGCTCATTGTATTCCTGAAAAAGTTGGTATTTTTATTGGTTACTCATACCTAACACGTATGTTAGAAAAAAGAACTAACTTTATCAGTTTTCTCGCAGTTCCGGATATTACCAGGAGACCACAGTACACCCCAGGTGAGTTTTTTTACACGAGTTTTATGACTGTATCGGCCTTTGTCCTTTTTAAGTGGTGTTCCAATACGCCCACAGCGTGGTACACAGCTTAGGTAGCAGCCCAAGTGGACGTCTAAAGTAACAAGAATTAGAAGGGTGCATCGGCCATCCCTGCAAACGAAGTTCTCGAAACAGTCACGCCAGCAAGCGCAAACCACAGTTTCGTACAAAATCGCATTGCGATTTTGCACGTTACGCCCATTAAAAATCACCAAAAGCCCTGCCACTACTAATTAAATATGCAAAATATTTAGGTTAAACAAGAAGTCGGTTTGCCACATCATATTGTGAAAGGTAGTGCTTGTATTGTTCTTTTTTAGTTTCAACAGTACGGTAGCCTGCATTGTTGTTAACTTCGGTGCCATCTCCGCGAAGCTGTCTCCGTTGCTGGCTTCGATCGAGTTGGAGCAGGGTTTAATATGGCGGTCAGTCCGCTAAGACAACAGCGAAGCCATCTGAAGGGTAGACTGCAATGCAGCCTGAAACACGGGGACGCTTTCAGAACGGTCGAATAGTACGTTTTACACGTTAGCAAAAAAGCTCAAACTCTTGGAACGTACAGTCGCGCTCACTATGACGTACACCGCTCATTAGTATTCACAGCTTTATATGACCTTTGTCTGGCACCCGGGGTTAAAGACCAAGTGCGCATTAGGAGAACAACGTCCTAATGAATCAAGCCTTGTCCTAACGTATATGCCCATAGTCACTGTTTTGACGATATAATCGTCTGAATACTAATGAGCGGTGTAGGTCATAGTGAGCGCGACTGTAGGTGCATTTTTAAGAAAAGAAAGTGGCCTTCCTCTGGCAATAGTTGCAAGCCAGTGTGGAAACTGCGGTTCAAGGGCGGCAGCTCCTGGCGTGTCTTTGGAGCACGTGAAGTGAAGACAAAATTCGTTAAGATACATCTTCTAAAAGGAAGGAACTGCTGCATGTTCAAGCATTTGTGCCATCTAATCTAGTCTGTTCCTCTAGGCTCGGTGTCAACTTCGCCTTCACCGCCACTTCCTTGGCAAAGATAAGCAAAGCCACTGGAGGATGCCGCTTGAAACCGCCTTCACAAAACTGTTCAACGAAGCCAGCAACTAAGAATGCGCTGCTCAAGTACAGACGAAAAAGGACACCGCCGGATAAACAGGGCCTCGCGTAGTGCGATTTGACTTTGGGTGCTGAAGCCAGCAAATCTGACAGGAACTTTCAGCACTCTGTGCGCCGCCGTTCATAGGAGCAAAAAAGTGAACCCAGTTCCACCCAGTCTGAAATATGCTGAAACAGCGGAGTTGTGGATAGCCTTTACGAAGAGTCCGATTTGCCTCGTATTCTTTCGTCTGCTTAATGCTAGACACGCTTAGCGGCTAGTTCTAATTTAAATGCTTTACGAATAGTTCCGTTAAACCAACAGTCATTGCTGTTTTATGCAATCATACTGTTTCCGTAGACGCCCACGTAACCAGTGTTGTATTGTCACTGTGAACCAAGTATGACAGATGAATGCAACTGGGCTTAATGGTACAGTGGTCTTAGCGGGTAATTGTCATAAAGTCTTTTTACTCTTGCGATAACACAAGAGTTTAGCTGTTGTTTCTTATCATTCTCTGTAGATGTCCGCTTAACTGCACTAGAAGCCATTTGAGAAACCAGTTTAAAAATTAAAGTTACGCTGATAGTGGAGTCATAGTGGAGTTCACCTCGAAGCGCAAGTGCGTTTCTGGGGAAATATTTATCTAAGAGTAGTAAAAGCTGTGTTATATGAGATAATGAAGGGCCTGGGGACTTTCCCTATAAATTTTTCTATATTGGGAACGGCTTCCGGGCGGCGCACGAACCTACTCCAGAGATGGCGTGACAAGATGCCAGCGCAGACTGTCGCCAATGCCAGGAGGAAGGTGTCGGCAGCAATGTGAAATGAGTGGCAGCCGACGCAGTCGGCCTGCATCGAGCAATTAACATGTTTTTCCTTCGCAAAGTTGTGATACTTGCTGAAGTCACTGGGCTAATATGACAATTTCAACGCATTGGCCTTCCAGTCATTTTTGCGAATTGGATCGTGAATTATTTGACTAACCGGAAACACTATGTGGCCATAAGTGATCACCAATCAGCATCTCTTCATGTTACATCTTGTATGCCCGTTGCTAACCTTAGGGTCCAATACTGTTCCTTGTGTACACCAATGACATCATGAATGTTGTTTATTTCTGGTTGCAGGTGAGACTGTTTGCTGGCGACTGTGTTCTATTTTGGGAAATGAACTGCCGTTGTGGTGATCAAACTTAACTGGGCAAACTTAACTTAACTGGGCCTTGTAAAAATTTCTAAATGGTGTAGTATGTAGGAAATGGTCCTAAATACTCATAAAAAGCATCTGTATACAGTTTATGCAAAAGGAACGCCGATTAGACGTGCATACAAACTAGAAAGTGAAATTTTACAAGAGATCATATTCATTATCATCATCATCAGCCTGACTACGCTATTGCAGAGGTAAATACAAACACCTCGGGATAACGATAAGTAATACGCTGTCTTGGAACCTACACATAGGAAACTTGTGCTCAGCCTCTTTTAGAAAGCTTGGTTTGTTGAAGCGCAAACTGCGCCATACTCCATCAAATGAAAACCTCGTGCGTTATCATATATCATATATCATTTGTAATTTGTGAGGCTTAAACTGGAATACGTAAAAATCGTACGGCACCCGCACACAAAAACAAGCATTAATAACTTGAAATATTACCAAGGAGGGTAATTCAATTTATCCACTCCAAATACTCGCCGACCAAATCCCCATCCCAGCTTATGTCTGATAATGGCAGCCAGGCAAAGCAGTCACGCAGACGTGACGTAGGACTTGATTTTCGTTTCTTGTTACCGTTGATGGACCCATCCCCGCATTTTTTTCTTCCGACCAGACAAACAGGGCACTTGTATTCCAACTTACCCGTTTTTTTCAGAGCTAATAAGTTTATTCTTTTTCCCACGAACAGTGTCAGAGTGTAACGCGTTAAGTGAACCATCTACAGCACGCATTGCGTAACTCCATTGTATATATTGTTGTACTTGAGTTATTATTTTGTACACCTGTCATATGCCCCGCCAGCTTGGATCAAGTGGGGTCCCCAGTATGTACTAAATAGATAAAACAATAACTAAAAAACTTAATAACTAAATAAAGAGAAAAAGGTGATTCAGACCGAAGCGCTCCAGTACTTTAGGGTGGATGACGGACGCACCACGTTGGAAGGACTGAAAAAGCACCACCGCAAAAAACGCTCTACTAGGAGCGTACAATGTAAGATTAAGGCAAAGGATTGGTGCTGTCAGATTGACAGGTGGTGATGACACAGAGTGCCGACAAATGCTACAACAGATTCTTCAGAGTGTTAGAAAGGGGGGAGGAATGTGAAGCTGCTAGTGAGGCCAGCGGTAAGCATGATGGCCCGGTAACAGCAGTTTGGAATCCACGCTTCAGAAGTAGCTTCGCCGCATCCAAGCATTCGATAGGCAGGTGATAAAAACACCGCCGCAGTAATTGAAAGCTGACTGACTAGTGAGGACATTTTCCCAAACCTTGAAGCTGGCGTGTACTGGAAAGGGAGGTTTTGTGTCTTGGAAGGGCTTCATTGGGATGGTTTAAACACTGTTGATGTGCCAACAAGCAGTCTACGCAGACGTTCAATATCACACTTATCCCTCCGTGGGGCGGGTATTCGGCAACTTCCCGAATAAACAGATTGGCATAGTTGTCGCCAACGTCAAGAAGTTTACTCGCACAGTTATTGCGCTAGTGTCGTGATGTTTCCTTACACATTGTTTCAAAACCCTATTGCATCCACTTAACCCCACTTCTGACCTTATCGCGTATTGTCCTTTTTAGAGGAACACATCATAACGTGGGGTGTTACAAGAGATCACACCAATCCGGGTAAGTAGAGATTACTTATTTTTACTCAATCAGGAGGATGGCTCTATAACCTTGTTGACATACCTCGGTGAAACCATAACTCGGAAAAACTGGATTCCACTCGCTCACACTCTCAGAGACAACTATATTTTCCCTCGTGCACTCACTCACACTCGCGATCACTAGTCACCCACACCACTCCCACTGACTCGCTCTTGCGCTCACCTCTCACCATCAACACTCGCACTCACTTGCGCCCGCATTCACCATTATTTCTTACCAATCGCACTCACTCACGCTCCTCTTTTGCCGTCACCACTTGCCCTGACTCGTACTCCCGCTAATCATTCGTCGTCACCCATTGCACGCTAATATGCGCCGCAGACCGTTCATGAGGTATTAAGCGGAACAGTATGAGTGCATTACGGTGTCAGAAGTCCATCCAAATCAAATTCCTGAATCAACACCTCACAAGACAGTCAATTCTACTTTTCCACATAGCAGGAGCTCAGTTACGACATATTTCCGAAGCTAGAAGCAACCGCGCTGTAAACAACCATCACGGCGAGCGGCTCCTGCGACGAATGGCCAACGGCCAGTACAAGCGCAATAGTAGCGCTCACCGCGGTATGCCCCGCAAATCGCGCAAGTAAAGCGAGGGCACTTGGGAGTGGGGAGCGGGGCTCAGTACTCGGAAATGGTGAATGGGACTCTCTGCGATTGGGGCTCGCACTCAGTCGCGCTCGCAGTCGCCATTTCAAAACGATTGCGCGGCTCACTCACCGCTCACTCGTCAGTGGTGAGGGTGGGGGCTGGGTCAGTGCAGTCATGAGTGAGCCTGTCGACCTATGGGTGGATCCCTTGGGTCACCGGATGTGTTTAGTACCTGTTCCATGGATTTTATTTATTCCCGGTGTTGTCACCGCTGTTCGAAGTATACAACCATGCCAAGGTGCTTGTCTTTTCTTACTGCTGTGTTTATGGCGCCGAAGCTGCATCTGGGCACGCTAAACTCGCAGGCTCCGGATTAATTTGCACCACCTTGGGATCTTTAACGCACGCCGAGCCAGCGTCACGGATCCCTTGTGGAACCTAAGGGAAGGGGACAGCTAACTTTCTACCGCAAAACGGGGCTTCAAGCATCATATACTTAGTTCCTACGGCTACTTTCTGGTACAGTAAAGTGCTGGGACTTTCTCTGCAACCTTAAAAGGGTAATGCAGTCAGTGCTCAACCACATGTTAATTAGACGCCGGGGGAACAGCCTTCATACATATTCCCTCTCCATATCACGTACGTGCGTACACACCTGCCTGCCTTCTTCCCTTTACATTCCTTGCGTCTGAATTCTAATTAACAAATCCTAAATGCTGTCGTAAAAGATCGAAGGCCCCGGTAGCAGTATACTAACCGTAACTGGGCGGAGCCTGATTCGTTCATCAATAGGTGATGACTGCGCCCTTGATTGGGACCATTTTACTGACCGCGTACTTGCGCTTCAGTTCAATCTACCCAACTTCTTCTCTGCAAAAAAGCACCAGCCAGTGAGACGCGGAGGCAGAAGCTCTGGGCATGCAGGCCATCCTTACAATTTTACCGGACGCAGCCATCTGTGGAGGTGTCGTCTTTTGATATAACGTCATTTGTTAGTTGGCCGTCTTGTCGAATATACTACTAACCGCCAACGTTCGTATGAATAACCATGAGCAGGTCAATCGACTTATTTTAGGGTTTTTAGCGGGTTTTCGAAAAAGCCGCCAGGAGACCGCGGCGTGTGGGCACACTTGGCATATGCTTCCGTGTTTTTCGAGAATTGTCCCTGCCTTGTGCCTCCAGCCAGCGAGAAAGCGACGTCATAGGAACCGCTAACCGGAGAGAAAGCCGTCGACATTGGATTATGAGAGGTTGCAGGCCAGAAAGCAGGACGAAGCGAGGCAAACTTGAACAAGAGACACACAGAACAAAACACACAGACGAAAGGGTGACTTCTCTACAGGAAAAGGACAGGGCTCACAAGAAAACCAAGAATTATCCTTGGTAAGAAGCTCAAATGGACGAAATGCTCGAATATGGCGAGTGACCCCTCATGTACCCCAAAGCCCCTAGTGCGGAAATTTCCCAAACTTCAAATTTGGCAATGAACGTTCAGAAAGTTTACACCGAAAACAAGGATTTCGGCAAATCAGCTCAATAGAGAGAGAGAGAGAGAAAATGACATTTATTGAAAATTTCCGGCGGGGAGGCGGGTCAGGCCACGCAGGGCTTCGCCACCCCCTGTCTATGTACTAAGCAGACCCCGAAGCTATGCCTGGGCACCGGTTCAGGCTACTCGGCGAGTCCCCTCCCGAAGGAGGGTCTCCTTTTCGCCTTTGCCGGGCCAGAGCAGCCTCGAGCCGCTGGACTGCCAGCAGTTGCCTCTCGTATTCGGGCGAGCTCACGAGTCCTATAATGTCCGGTGGTAGCTCTTTTGGGCTCCCCACTGCACTGTGTCTTTCACATCCGCACATGATGTGGGCCAGGTCTGCAGTCACCAACGCGCACACACTGCACACTGCACTTTCGTAAGTTCCAGGGCACACGTGGCGCGCGAGCGCTGGTGTCAGCACGGATCCAGTCTGTAGTTGACGGAGGAGGACGGCTTCGCCCCTCTTGAGCCTCGGGTGAGGTGGGGGCAGGGCGCGTCTTCCCGCACGATGCCAGTGAAGGATGTCCCCGTAGTTGGTCAGGGGCTCCATGATCTCCGCCGCAGACGATGGGCAGGGGGGCACCGCACGGTGCGCGAGCTCGCGTGCGATGGCGTCCGCCTCCTCGTTGCGGTTGACGGTGCCACCCGCAATGCCCCCCACGTGTGCGGGGAACCAGCGGATGTACGTTGTAGTCTCCTTGCGCTCGGGGAGCAGGCTCGCTGCAGTCCCGCACACGGCGTTCCTAAAAAGCAGATGTCAAGCTGACACCATTAGGAAGCTCAAGCTGAAACCATTAGCCTGAATGGCTACGACACGCATATCGCCGAGGGCATGACCCGAAGTGCCATCCATACCCTGAATCAGTGGATCACACAGTTGCACCCCATCTAACACAGGATCGAGTCCTCCCTTGTGCAGATCGTACGCGACAGGAAGCGTGATACATTGTAAGAAAAAGGTTGTCGAAAGAGAGTCCTGGCCACCACGACTACCTTTTACGCTTGGTGAGTCTAGACAGAGTCGCAGTACAGAGGCGTGATTGCTGCGACCCTTTTACATAAAAAGCAGCTGTCGGAGAGATCAACAAAGCTTTTCTTATTAGAAGGAACGAGGGCAAGTGCATGAGTGTTCCATCTGTCATTACTTGACAAGAAATTTCAATTTCTTATCCGCTAGCAATTGTGCAACTTCTTGGATGCCGGACTTCGTCGCGTTCCACACTGTTTAAAGATGACAATTTGTTGTCACTCACACGCTTTGTCTGTGTTATCTGTTGACACAATAGTATGGTTTTTTTGTGTATAAATACGTGTTTTCTTTCTAATAAACTTTCAGTTGCGACTTCAGCGCTCTCCGTCGTCCAATCTTCTTCGGTCTCTGTGTTCCTTGCGCTGCTTTTCACCATGAATCTAATTTGCACCAACTAGCCCGACTTGCCATCTTACTTCTCACCCTTTTTCGACTGGGTTCGCGGCACCACATTGCGGGAAAGAGGAACTTATACGAGGAGCGTAGAAAACAAAAAAAAGATGCCACTCTTATTGGTCGCCGCAGGTGTGACGTCAGGCGTCTCGCGTTCCCCGCGAGTAGGCATCGTGTCATCGACATGCACGGGGAGTGGAATGTTTTGACCTACCTGCGTGCTCCACCAGAAGGGCGTTCTTTGTGTTGTGGGTGTTAGGGTTGTGCTTCGTAAGTACAGTGTGTTGCTACGGTAATTGAACACTTTAAAATTTTTTCCTGAGCGAACCGCCGCTCTGTTCGCGCTCAAACTTCACACGAAGGTCGCATTTTGTGGTCTATCTTGTTTGACACCGGGAACAACAACGGTACTTACCTGTTTATCCTGAAAATAAATAAAAACGATTTTCGCCTATGGGAAAATGGCGGCGATTTGGACGTGCGCGCCCGAAAACCGGATTTTCAGATCGTCTGTTAGCTCATTTCTAGGTGCATTTTCTGATCGTCTGCTGCACCATTTGGCTCCGTACGTGAATCCCAAACATGCGTTTCACTCTACAGGTGGTTCCGTCGTTCCAACATAAACTTGCGCTGGCTCGCACGTCCAAATCAGCGGCCATTTTCCCACAGGCGAAAATCGTTTTGATTTATTTTCAGAATACACATGTAAGTACCATTATTGCTCCCGGTATAAAACAAAATAGACCACAAATTGCGACCTTCGTGGCAAGTTTGAGCGCGAACAGAGCGGCGGATCGCTCAGGAAAATAATTTAAAGTGTTCCAATTATCGTCGCAACACCCTGTACGTGGTCTCGCTGGTCCGTGTTGAGAGGACTTTAGTGCTTTTGCTGTGCTCTACATGAGGACAGCGTCTGCGATAATGGAAGATATTCGGACGGAGCTGCGGCAACACAGCAACTGCATCTGATAGAGGTAAGTGAAGTATTCACCGCGGCGAGCGATTTTCCCTCGTGAAAAAACTTCGTGCGCTATCTCTGCAAAGAACGCTCAAGTGTGTAAGAAGGACTCTGGGGCGGTATTCTCGTAACTGTCTCTTTTGAAAACGTCCCTTTTGCGTCCCTTTCATCGTGACGTACTTCCGGTTAAGAAGTGGACGTTGGCAGCATGGAGCAAGGGTGGCAGTAGGTCTGCCGCGCTTGCGTTACGTCACTTCCGGTTGTTTGCTTTCAGCCAATCAGGGCTGGCCAAAAGGGACACTTTTGAAAGGGACGCAAAAGGGACAAAACTCGAGAATACCGCCCCTGGTGTGAGATTTGCTGCTTGAATACTATGCCGACAGTTGTGTCAGAAACGTCCAACCTTATTTCCGCGTGAGTGGCAGGTTTTCGTCAGCCTCAGTCTGCGAACAGGGCTGCATGACGTTGCGCGAGCCGCCGCCGATGGCTCACCGACGATAAAACTGCGACCTTGAACGCGCTGTCCGCTTGACGGCCAAGGTGCAGTGAAATATTGTTTTACTTCCTGTGGCGCTTTTGAACCGGAACACGAAATGCTGAGTGCGCTTTGATGAGTTTGCCTCAGGCTGACAGAAGGGCGAAATGTCAACATGAAAAAAAATGTTCGACAGCGGCTTATATCGGCGCCCGAGCAGCTGTCATTTGGTACAAATTCGGGACGCATATGTATTGGTAGCAAATACCTTTCCGCTTACCAATGCTGTTGATGGTGTGGAGGCGGGGAGACGTGTTGTGCAGACTCTTATCGGGTCCTGATAGAGCAGAATGCGAGCAAACCTGACAGGGCAACAGCTTTTACATGCACGTATACTTTTCGAGACTGTGTTTTCGCGTGTCGTTGTGCTTGTGCAAAGTACGTGAAGATGAAACTCGAAATCGTTGCATCGCCCATTCAACTGCTACGGAAGTGCAGTAAGTTTTTCACCATGCAGGCTCCAAGATTGTTGATACCCAGCGGGTGTTCATAGCAGTCGATGGACACGACAGCATCACCACCACGACAGCATCACATCTTGAAGTAGCACAGGAGATACAGACACGAGAAGTCGAAAATGGACAGACGACAGCGCTTTTAAATGGTCCGGCGCAACATGGTATTAACTGTGTAACTTGCCCTCTTGTAATTTGCTAGTGCGTGACCTAGGTCCCTATCACCTGAAACAAAATTTAGTTCCACAATTTGTGCGCTCCAAAAACGTTTTGCTGTGTTAGCTGTGTGCCATGTGGTAAAGTTGAGCCTAGCGAAAGAGTGAGCAAAAAGAAAATGCTTAGGGTGGCGCAGAGCATTTTCTGAAGGAGGACATTTTCTGAAGGAAACTGCACGGCTGTTATAAGTGAACAAAGAAGCAACGAATGTAAATGGAAGGGTCGGGGGTAGCTCAGCGTTTTTTCGGTCTCTTCAGTTATTTTGATCTTATCACCAGGCGTGAGTGGCATTTGTGGCATTCGTTTGCTGTGCTCAGCGAGAAAAATTAAAAATTGACCTTGTGCGCTTTGCGCACCCTCACCAATTGTGAACTAACATAAAAACAGGCAAAAGCGGCTGCAGTTGCGAATGCTTCAGATAATTGCGTGAGCAGACTGGGGTAGGAAAGAAACGAGTAGAAAAAGAGCGGTGCCACAAACAGACAAGCGGGGAGGTAGTGTAATAATTAAGAGAAATGTGGCAAGAAAAGCAGCTTGAAAGGTAGGAAGTATGCAGATTTTTTAACCGCAATGGGGTTTTCAGGTTGCGAGTCATGCATCACATGAGGCTAGCTGCGTGTACTTGTGCGTTATACAACCGGTGTACTTAATGCGCAGGTTTTAAGCGTAGGTTGCTGCGACCCCAATGATTAATCATAGGAAACGGGTCTTCGATAAGCGGTGTCTTCGATACTATAATCGAGCTTTCCCTGTAACTTATTATCGCAGGTATTTTCTTTCTCAGTTTATGTGTCATAGTAAAGACAATCACTGTAATAATTTATACATATTGATGTCTGTCCACATATATTACTTTTTTACAGCAACTAAATTTCAGAGTTTTTGTCTTTTTTTACAGGACTCAGATACTGCATATTCGTACCCGACGCTAGTGTACACGGGGAGCAGCCCACTCGGATCTTACTTGATAAAGGTGGTCTACGAGCATGTCTCCATCTACGTTTTGGACTTCACGTCAGGAATTGCTCTTTCATTTGCAATGTACTGGGCGTACAACCTCCAATGAGTAAAGTCTGCAAAGCAGACCCTTAGCGTTTTGGAAGACCTGATGGGGGTGCGAAACAACACATGCACATGTGCGAAACAGCACATGCACGAGCACCGTAGTGACAGAGGCAAAGCTAATCACTACAGTGAGAGCTCGCGCAGGGGCAGCCAGGGCATAAATACATTTTACAATGCCAGCACACCAAATGTTGGGTGTTGCAAGATCGCAACTGTCAATGTAGCCTCCGAGTACGTTTCTGTAAACTTCTAAAATCAACAAAAAATTTTCCCAGGGAAAATATAACAATCATCATTTAAGATTTTCATAACACCTTTTTTTTAAATGTTCATTTGCATTGGGTATGGTCAAAGGAGCGGTTTCATTACGCCAAACCGAGCTGTATGCCCAAAATACGAATGTGTTCAAGGTTACAATTTAATTAAGCATGAATACTCCCCGAACTATGTTTTGTGTATTTTATTGTCCTATTTTGATTTGTGAGTTTCATTGTATGAAGTTTTTTCACTTGAGATGGCCAATGTCGCATTTCTGATTGATTGATTTTGATTGATTGTGAGGTTTAACGCGCCGACGCAACGCAGGCGATGAGGCGCGCCGTAGTGGAGGGCTCCGGACTAATTTTGACCACCTGGGGAGCTTTATTGTGCGCCGAAATCTCGTACACACGGGCGTTTTTGCTTTTCGCCTCCATCAGAAAAGTGGCCGCCGCGGCCGGGAATCGAACCCGCGACCTCGTGCTCAGCAGCGCAACGCCTTAGCCACTGAGCCACCGCGGCGGGTAATGTGGCATTTCTAAATATTTGTTTAAATGAGGTTGTAAGAAAATTTGTTGTCATATTCACTTATTATATCGTTAAGTTGTTGAGCCAGCAGCTGATGGCTGATTACTGATGTAAGGTTGTGTTTTGTATATGTGAGCTCAAGTGTTGCTTGACCCTCGAATGTTACAAGTTTTTATTTCAAACACAAATGTTGTCTAAGGTGATAATTTTGAATCTTGTATTTCTAACGTCTCTTCTTGTCGTGTATATGTTGTCTAACACAAAAACTCGTGATTTTTATTTCGTATCAAATTTTTTCTAGTCATTGAGGCAATGCCTAATTTAAAACGGTTGTAGGCTTTATTTCAATAAAATAGCTGCTTTGGTACTTTGCATTGATGTTTCTTGCATGTATGCATAGCTGACCTTGTAGGGTCATAGTAGCATATCTATAGTATTTTTTTACCCTGTCAACTCTGAAGGGATTCTGTTTGCTCGAGTCGCAAAATAGTGGACTAGGCTTTTTCTTTGCAGATTTTGATTCTAAGTGACTGTGCTGCAGAGTCGTGCATGCTCTATCTCAGGGGTCACGGGGCTCCCTTTCAGCACGTCAGGGTGGCTCTTCGCTGGGGTCATGTAGCAGCAAAAGTAGCCAACCGGACTCTCTTTGTTCGCAGATTCGGAGTCGGTATGACTACTTTCTACCGAGTACTGCATACCCGTCTTTGACTCGATCTAACAGAGTCACAAGACTCTTTTCAAAACAGAGTCAGGACGACTCTTATTACTTGGGTCATAAAGTAGTCAAGCGGATTCTTCTTCTTTACTATTTCGGAGTCACAGTGACATCTTCAGGAGTCCTGCAGACTCGCTTTTGACTCTTTGTCAAGACTCCCTTCCTAAGAGTCCCAGGACGGTTTGAAAAAGAGTCTGGTGACCCTCTCCATCAGAGTCCAAAGGTAGTCAATTCTGTAGCAAGTCAATGACTCTGTAAAATGAGTCAGTACGACCTCCCTTTTTTCTTAGAGTGTAGGAACGTCGACATATTTTTTCAGATGGTCCTAAAACTGACCGTGGGCCACAAGGTGCTAGTGGTAGGAGGCTTTGTTGTCCCCCACGTGGCATGGGAGTATAAAAGGTCGTTAAAAAAGAGAAAACATGCACAACCTGGCTAAAGAATACCGCCTTAATCTATGGAATGATCTACAATATTCTACCCGCACGGGCAACAGTGTGTTGCGATACCCATCCCTGACTTCACTTTCACGAGGCGTACCATCCGTGCTGAATGGCAGAGACTGGACAACAGTCTCTCTAGAGACCACTACGTTGTTGAAATAGAAATTGACCATAGGCGAAAACTCGTGAAGCCATGAAAATCTAGAATCACAGAATGTGAATCCTCCAGATAAGGAAATGGCCAATAATAAATGGATAGCAAGATGAGCCAGAAGAATGAATGACGCAAGTTATTAAAAAGGCCAACAAATTCACGCATAAGAATAAATTATTATTATATCGAAATACTGAAGTGAACCCTCAAATTCTGCACATTTGGGAGGCTCGCTGAAGCCTTGCATGTAAGTAGGCAGCGTAAAATGTTAACAACAGCTGCAGAAATGCATTGCCTGGTTAACAAAGTACCAGAAAAGTAGACCCGACACGTAGGAAGGCAGAATTGGAACGAGTTACACGACCCTTTACACTGGACACTCAGCGCCCACAGAATGTGGAATATTTCGAATTCACTCATCCCCAACACTGCATCCAAGAACACAAGTGGCCGACACAGAGAGCCTCACCCATAATGTCCGAAGGTTTGAGGAGGATGTTCTTAAAGCGTCAAAAAAGAAACTCATTCGTGACCGCGACGAACTTGTACCCGTTTCCCATCCTGAATAAAGAGGGCTATCAAACCGCGGCTGTTAAACCACGTTTATCACTTCCGTTCAAGATGCAAAGCTTGATAAGCTCACAAGGAACATTGCGTGAGCAGCGACCAGATTAAGAAAAGACTACTCCGCAACATCCCAGAAAAAGACAATGAGAATCTTTGTTAGAGAATGGACAAAGTTTGGGAGAGTGGCAGTATACAGTGCCTTGTAATCATGCCAACGTTACCATGATTCTAAGGCCCAACAAGCCTATCAGCATGTCTATCCTCAGACCAATTTTAGTGATCTTGGGGAACAGCGCGAACTAACAGGGACACAAAAAGAAAGAAGTGGACAGGACTAGCGCTGACTTTCAACTCGATTTATTGGAAAAGACGTAACTACTTATACATACACCGAATCCTCCTCCCCCACCACGCCACGTACACCAACTCGCCCAACTCGCCACCCTGCTACAATTTTAGTGACCTCGTGCTTAGGGAAATTCGCGGAGCACATGATCCTGAATCGCCTAAACATTCACATGGAGGAAAAGAACAAAATAACAATTCCAGACACCATGCACGGTTTCCGGCCAATCAAATCGACGCAATATACATCGCCTCAAATCAAGCAAAAGGCCATTTACAACCTCAGCAGGTCACAAGAAAGCGCCCTCTTACCGCTTGGACGTCAAAGGGGCGCTTGGTATGGAATCGCAACAGTCCAGTCAGAACAACCCACAATACTTTCCCTGTAGGGTGAGGGCCTATAACTACATTCGATACTTCCTTCGTCTTGGACGGCGACAGTGGCACTAAACAAGCTTCGGAGTGGCAAATTCCCAGTCCCTACAAACGTCACCGCGCAGGGCTCGGTATTCTCGCGATTACTTTGTATAACGGCTATGATCAAACTATCCGACAAGCAGAATACATGGGCTGAAACATGCTATCTACACAGATCACCTATCGGTCTGGAGAACCATAGGATTAACGGCAAACCAATTGCATTCCCTGCAAGAATTTGTACATCATACCAAGGCTTATCTTAAGCTGTGTGGACTTTCCCTCGCCTCACAAAATTCGCAACTTCTGGCACTCAAAACGAGGACGAGAGTCACTGGATGCACAGGAGGTTCACAGAAAAGGACAGTAAGTTCAAAAATAACAAAGAACCTCAAGAAGTGAAGGAACGAAATCAAAAACATTAAGCTGAAACGATGCAAAACAAAAAAGCTCCCAAGACACTCGTGAGGACGCAAAAACGGCATGAAAACTGACCAATCCCGGAATGCACTGAATTTTTACAAAATTCGCACAATGGTTGCAGCGAGTCATTTATTGCTTACGATAGTGTAATTGGAAATGAGTAGTCCAAAATGTTTTAAGAAATAGTTTACGCAAAACAATATAAATGTCGGATTGAAGGTACATAATCGCTATTATAGTGTATTTGCGCATCAGTGTCGAAACAAAACAAAGCGATATTTTGAAACAATGAAATAATCCCAGGTATTTGGCCCCTTCGAGTGAAATCTGCCTATGAACGATTCACAATAAAAACAAGTGGAGTAAGAGCGCTGACGCAGTATTTAATATTTTTGGAAATTCCTGCAAATCTTCCATCAGGGACAGTCCCGCCTGGTATCTTTTGGCGTTTCTTTTGGCGTGTGAATCCCGCATCTCGTAAAAAAACGTTGCAAAAAGCTGTTACGAAGGTACTAAGGAGTGTTGCTGCGTCATTTCTGTCATAAATTACTCGTTACTGGACGGTGCACTTTTGTTTTTAGAGGAAGAAATCTCCACGACACCTAAGGCAGTGGATCAGCCAACTTCGCCGCCTACAAGTAAGTAACAGTTGCCAATTTCGACAGAATCAGTGGGGCTGTTCAATTCGCTTGTCGCTTGCTCTTGGTGTAAGCGTTGGCGAGGTTAAACGAACCGACAGCTAATCTTGCTGTGAATAAGGGCGCAATAGCACTGACGCATTATGTAATAATTTTTCCAAGTTCTGACATATCTTTTCATAAGAGATATTTGCCGCCTGGCAATGTTAGAGCGCCTCTTTTGGCATGTGCATTCCGCATCTCACGTAAAAAACGTTGGAAAAAGCTGTTACGAATGCACTATGATGATGATGATAATTGGGTTTTATTGGTGCAAGGCCGACTATGGGCAAAGAGCGCCAAAAAGAAGTTACTGAATTGTGATGAGACCGTAAATACTACAACATGTGACTAAAAGACAATAAAGTGATGCAAAACAAAACAATGGAGATGGCTGGTGTATAGGGCCAGGATAATTACACTTGATATGACAAGAGCTGCAGAAAGTTAACATCAGGTAAAAACTTAAAAACACGCTGAATAGAAAACATTGGTTCGTCGGCTAAAAAATATGATGGGTGCAAAGGAATGTGTCGTCTGTATAATTCAGGGAAATGTTTGTGTCGTGTTGTGTCAAGTGCTCTGCATGTGATTAGTATGTGGACTACGGATAGGCCCTTTCCACACCTGCTACACGTAGGTCCCGAAGTTCCAGTGAGCAGGTGGGAGTGCGTCGCATGTGTGTGGCCTATCCGCAGCCTAGCCAGGGCGACTTCAGTGTATCTGTTGTGTGAGTCAGTTATGTAGCGTCCCAGTTGTGGTTTTATTACGTGTAATTTGTTGTCTGTTTGTTGACTCAAGTGTAGTTGCCACGTGTTACGAAGCTGTCGTCTGATGTGTGTCTTTAGGTTGGTGTAAGGTACTGTTGTTATGTCAACTGTGGTCATGAGAGCAGCAGCACTAGCCATTTGAGCAGCGGTCTCATTGCCAGGGATCCCACAGTGACCTGGTACCCAGCATATGGTTATTTCTAAATCTGAAGCATATGCAGTCATTATGACCTTTAAAAGAACATTGATTACATAGTTTTTTGACGACCTTCCTGATGACAATGTCTGCACAACGCTTAGAGAATCTGTGTAGACGATGGACTTTGGAATCTTATGTTCGAGGATGTGATTTGACACGAGTAAAATGCCATACGCTTCTGCCGTGTAAATACTGCTGTGAAAATTTATTGTTTTGATATCTCTAAAATTTGGTCGGTGCGCTGCACAAGAGACAGTAGAATTAGTTTTGGACGCGTCGCTATAGAATTCTGCACACCTGTACTTGTCCTGCAGGAACAGGAAGTGCTGCTGAATTGCATTCCTGGGTACCCTATTTTTTCTACACGAGTGAATGACAGGTCGCATGTTACAGGACGAAGATGCCATGGTGCGATGAAATTATGAATTGGTGTCTTGTGCGTGTCTGAAAGGGGGACATTGAGTGCAGAAGCCTCCTCCCTAACTCTGAGAGAGAACGGTAAGGGAATAGATGGCCTGTTTAAAAAGAGTTGTAAATTTGATGTATCATTCATGATGGGATTAAAAGGATGGTTGGTCAGAGACACGATCTTGGATGCATACAACAGGTCAACATACTCCCGATGATGCCCTAGGCACAATTTGTCGCACTCGACATAAAGACTTTCAACAGGGCTAGTGCGGAATGCGCCACATAAGAGGTGAAGGCCAATATGCAGCACTGGGTCGAGCATTTTCAGTGCTGTTTTTGTAGCCGACCCATACACGACACTGCCGTAGTCGAGCCGAGACCCCACCAACGCTGTGTGGAGGCGCAGCAGGAGTTGTTTGTCGGCCCCATAAGATTGATGTGAGAGGACCTTAAGAATATTCATTGTTTTTAAGCATTTGCATTTGAGCTGTCTGATATGTGGGATGAATGTAAGTTTTTCGTCGAATAAAATACTTAAAAACTTGTGCTCCTTGTTCACAGGAATTGGCACATTCGTAAGAGTTATGTCTGGGTCCGGGTGGACGCCACGCCTCCTGGAGAACAGAACACAAGAGCTCTTCGCGGGATTAAGATTAAAGCCATTCTTGTCAGCCCAGCCGGCAAGTTTCTTGACGTCGAGCTGGACTTAACGTTCGCAGATGGACAGGTTACACGATTTAAAGGATATCTGCACGTCATCTACATACATAGAATAAGAGATTGTAGGTGGTAGTGGCTTTCCAAGAGAGTTCATCTTTACTATGAAGAGGGTGCAGCTCAACACTCCACCTTGCGGCACGCCATTTTCTTGCACGTGAACATTTGACAGTGCACAACCAACTCTGACGCGAAAGGTTCTCTCCGACATTTAACTACAAATGATGTTCAACATGTTGCCCGCAACACCGATTGACTTTAGGTCACTGAGGATACCGTACCGCCAAGCGGTGTCATAGGCTTTCTCTATGTCGAAAAACACCGTAAGACAAAATTGTTTATGCACAAAGGCATCCTTTATATATGTTTCATGAGCTACGAGTTGATCATTCGTTGATCGCCCCGCCCTGAAGCCTGCCTGGCAGCTCTCGAGAAGACCGTTGTACTCAAGGAAGTACACGAGCCTGTGATTTGTCATCTTCTCGAGGAGCTTGCACAGGCAACTGGCCAGGGCAATGGGCCGATAGCTAGCAGGAGAGGAAGGGTCCTTCCCTTCTTAAAAGAATGCTACAACTATGGCCTCCCTCCAAGATTTTGGAATGTGCCCCGAAAGAAATATTTTGTTGTAAAGGTGAAGAAGTGTTACAATAGTGTCTGTGTGTAAGTGCTGTATCATTGTGTATGTAATGTTGTCTGGGCCTGGAGCTGAGGGTTTACACGTGCTTAGAGCAGCCCTCAGCTCATGTAGTGAACACAGGGAGTTGTAAGAAGTCTGTGATTGGTTGTTGTCACGCAGGGACTTCTTTTCACAAGAGGCTTTATGTTTCAGGAAAGTGTTTGTGTAGTGTGCAGAGCTTGACACGTGTTGAAAGTGTTGCGCAAGTGTGTTAGCCTGATCTTCTAGTGTGTCCCCAGTCGTGCTGACCAAGGGCAGGCTATGTGTATGTTGTCCTTTAAGTTTACGTATTCGTGTCCATACCTTGCGTGTGTCTGTGTATGAATTTTCGGATGTTATGAAGGAGCGCCAACTATCCCGTTTTGCCTCACGGCGCACGCGCTTTCCCAAGGCCTTTGCTCTTTTAAAAGAAATTAATTTAGCCGACGTGGGGTACCGGCGAAGGACACCCCACGCCTTGTTCTGGGCAACTCGTGCTCGCCTGTAGTCCTCGTTCCACCAGGGCCTCCTTGAGGCCTGGGGAATGGACTTTGCGGCGGCGTCGAGGATGTGCGCCGTGAGCAGTTGGGTCGCCTCTTCTACGTGTAGGTGTTTTATGGATGTGTAGTGCAGTTTAGATGTTTCTGTGAATGTACTCCAGTTTGCTCTTCCCTCATTGAACCTTTTATGAGAGGGGGAAGTCTTTCTGCCTATGCCTATGTATGTCAATTTAGTGGGGAAGTGGTCACTACTATATAGGTTTGTGTCCACATGCCACTCAAGAAATGGGAAAAGAACTGCAGAGCCAAGAGCCAAGTCAAGATGTGAATAACTGCTTTGTCCTATGTTATAATATGTAGCTTGGTTTTTGTTAAAAAGGCATGCTCCCGATGATGTTAGAAATTTTTCAATTAGGCGACCTCGGGCATCTGTGCGGGAAGAGCCCCAGATTGAATTATGTGCATTGAGGTCGCCTAAGACTAAGTACGGTTCAGGTAGTTGATCTATCAGGGCCTCAAAATCAGTATTCGATAGTTGGTAATCCGGAGGGATGTAGAGAGAGCATACTGTTATTAACCTATCAAAAATAATTGTTCGAATCTCGACAGCTTCAAGCATGGTGTTAAGGTGGATGGTGTGACACGCTAAGGATTTTCGGGCTACTATGGCCACACCACCTGAAGAATAAGTGCAAGTGTGCCTGTCTTTTCGAAAAACCAAGTAGCTATTCAAGAAGTTAGTATCTTTACTATTTAGGTGTGTTTCCTGAAGACACATGAGACTTGGCTGATGTGAATGAAGTATCTCGTACACATAATCTAGCTTGTTGATAAGGCCTCTACAGTTCCATTGAATGATGTTGTCTGTTCCCATTATTTACATTTAAGAATGCCTGGAGTGTGTTTGTGTGTGTTCATGTGTCGTCCTTCGGGGCTGTTACTCTGGGATTGGGCTTTTTGCGCCTGTCTGTAGGCTTGCAAGTCGGTGGCCGCTCCTTGCGCTGCGTTGCAGGCAGGAACGGCCCGACATCCATCTCCTCGTCGGATGTCCGAGGGGTGCCCGACGGACCGGGCCCCCCGGAATTGGCCCCCCCTCGGGAGCCCTTCGTTTGAGCCGCCACCGCCGAGGGCGTCCGGGGCGCCAGAGATGGCACGGGTGGTGCGGTGGTGGTGGGAGCCGGTGCGGGGCCCGTGTTGTCCATCACCTTGGTACCCTCCAACGCACTGGAGGGTGGGGAGACAGAGGCGGGAGCGGCACCGGTCCCTACGGAAGACTTTGCCACCACAACCGCTGCTGCCTCAGCAAGCGGCGTGGTGGCGGGTTGGGCTGCCAGAGGCAACCCGAGGGGGGGGGGGGGGGGGGAGGGACCAGGTCAGACTCGCTGAACTGGGTCCCTGTGAACACCAGACGCCGCTCCGTCCCCCGGCGAGCCGCGTCGGCGTACCTCCCCAGAGGGAAAGAGGCGAACCTCTTTCGCGCCTCTGGGAAGGTGATGTTCTCAGTTACCTTTATGTTGATTATCTTTTTTTCCAGTAGGAATTTTTCACACTTGCGGGAGTACGCTGCATGCGGACCGCCGCAGTTCACACAACAGAGGGTGTCGGATGGACAGTTGTCAGTCGGATGATTGTGCGCCGCGCATTTTGCACACGTCGTTCGGCCACGGCAAGAGGTTGTACCGTGCCCGAACCGCTGGCACTTAAAACAGCGCCGCGGATTCGGGATGTACGGACGGATGGAGCAACGGATAAAACCTGCATGCATCTGTTGTGGAAGAACTGCGCGGTCAAAAGTCAAGAAAATGTGCTTGGTGGGAATCTCCCTGTCGTCTCTGCGGATAGTGATGCGTCTCACGGCAGTGACGCCCTGATCCTTCAAGCCGGCAAGGAGATCCGCATCCGTTTCGTTCAGGAGATCTGTTTCGGATATCACACCCTGCGAGCTGTTGAGGCTCCGATGGAGTGTGACCCTGATGTCGAGATTAGCCACTCTAGTCTGAGCTAGAAGCTTTGCAGACTGCTGCTTGTCATTTATTTCGATTAGGAGTTCACCAGACCTTTGTTTTTTGCACTTATACGATTTTACTATTATTGCTTCAAGATACTTGGCGATCAAGATTGACTGAGATGCTAGAGGGTGGGTTGGATTGAGGGACTCCATGACAAGAAATCGAGAGTAATCATCTGGTTCAGGAAATGTCAAAGATGGCAATGGAGGAAACCATACTTCGGTGCGGCCCCTTTTAGGGGGCCGATCACGGTTGGGGGGGGGGGGTTTAGATAATACCATACGGCATAGTATAAAAGCAGGGAGACTGGGGTACTTTCTTCTTCGACCTTACCCTGGAAGTCAAAGAGGTCTCGGAGCTCGCTGCGTGGTAGACAGGCAGGGAGCCCATCGGCCGGAGCTGGACCAAGGCTCCGACGGCCACCGTTAGAGGTTTCTACCCTTCACCTTAAAAACACATCACCACGGCAGGTCACAGCTTATGTTGGGGGGCTCGGGGTCCGCGGTATCGCCAGTACCGTCACCAAGATTACTCAAGGTGCCCCGTGCGGGGCCGAATGTACTAAACGTCGTTGCTGTATTATTTTTGTAAAAACTTATACGTCACCGCATGGCGCAATTTTGTTTTTAGAGGGAGAAATCTCAACGGCATCTCCGACAACTAAATGTAAGTAACAATTTCCTATCTCGACGCGATCAGTGGTGCGGTTCAATTCGCTTGTCGCATGCTCCTGGTGCTGGCGGTGGCAAGGTTAGACGAACCGGCAGCTAATATTTGTCTGAATAGGGACCTCTAAGCAAGGGATAATTATTTGTACGTGGGCAGTATATGGGTGTCATGATTAAGGGGCAATCCCCCCGTGGGAATACAGATGACGTGTCTAAGCGGAGCCAGAGGCTGACGAAGATGAAGACAAAGAAAGGATGCAAATTTCCCGCGAAGAGGGCGGACGAATGACGACGTGATGCGATGAAGGCACGTGGAGAAATACCCAATGTGGTGGTGACCCGTGCGGCGGGTACGGGCACAGCGAATACAAGAGTGCCGCGACGGCCGGGAAAAGGCTATTTGATCCCGTGGCACAGACCGGGAGGGGGAGGGAGATCACAAGAACGCCACAGCAGGAAGGACAGGTGGCGCGAGTCCGAGGAACAAGCCGGGCGTACGAGGCCACGCCATCGACCAGAGCCACGTCAGCCTGGGCCAGAGTGGACCGACGTGGCATCGGCTCCCACTTCCGCGTCGTACCACCAACCTGCGCTTTGTTGGCCCCAGCGGCGACGGTCGGGCGCCTGCGTAGAGCGAGCACGCACCGTCAACTAACGCCTTGGCGGTCCCGACGCGGCGACGTTCCCGGAGCTCCCCGGTGCTACCTGCTACCACGGCGACGGCCCCGAGGCCAGGGGCTGCTTCCTGCTACGAGGGCTACCACGAGGAGTTGCTGAAAAGCGGTCCACCGTGTGACTACAGCGCCCAACTACGTCGGTACCACCACCACCGGCACCGCGGCAGCGGGCAACTACGACTACCAGCGTGTAACGGCCACGGTACGAGTATGACACGTCAGCGCCGGAGGCAGCGGTAGGCCCGTCCGCTAGGGACTTGGTATCATCATATGACTATCGTTTCTAGGATTTTTAACATGGATGTTGTATAGACTGGAACTAGTACGGTTTGATTATTAGGGACTTCAGTGTAGCGACTTTTGGTTTGGTTTGTGGTGCCTGGGTTCTTGGATTTTCTGGGTTTTTGTTACCGATCAGTATTTAGGAATTGCTTCGGTTGAGTTCTTTGTTTGCTGTGTTGTTTATTTTGCTTAGGGGTTTTAGTTGTGCATAATAAATGTGTGCTGTGGTAAACGTGCCAACGATTCTCCCGTATCCATCTCTCTCATTATCATCATCATCATCATCTCTCTGAGCTGGTCGCGGCTCCCACTTCCGCGTCATACCACCAACCTGCGCTTTGGTGGCCCCAGCGGCGACGGTCGGGTGCCTGCGTACAGCGAGCACGAACCGTCAACTAACGCCTTGGCGGGGTCCCCACGCGGCGACGTTCCCGGAGATCCCCGGTGCTACCTGCTACCACGGCGATGGCCCTGAGGCCAGGGGTTGCTTCCTGCTACGAGGGCTGCCGCTGGACGACTCTGCTTTCCTGCGCCGGTTTCTGTTTTGATTATGTGCAGGCTTTTTCTTACAGCAGTGTGCCTCCGCTACCTTATTCAAAGCTTTCAACGACTTTTTGCCGGAGATCACTCGCCCCTGCACTGCCCTAATGTCCCATTGCTCTAGTTGTAGCTCTTCATCAACAGCACAGAGCTTGGACTGAGGGGGATGTCGTTGGTACGACACCCCGGTACTCGGCTGCGCCCTAATGACCGCGTACCCAATCTCAGACGCTGAGCTGCCCGCTTCACTGTCTAACGGCGTCGCACTGGCCTTTTCGAGGATTAATGTACTCTCACTAGCCGTAGACATTTTCCCCAAACCAGGATTCCGCCCTTCTGGCCGGATGCAATTCCTACCCGTACACGGAGCATCAGGTACCTCAGACTCAATCATTAATGGTTCAGGATCCTTGAAATAAACGGAGTCAGAGCTGCTAGACCGCAGCAAGCTGTCCTCACCTGGCGTCTTTTCAGTGCACTCATCTTCAAGTGCCTCCCTCGCGTCACCTCGTCATCCGTCCGCCCTCTTCGCGGGAAATTTGCATTCTCTTTCTTCGTCTTCATCTTCGTCGGCCTCTGGCTCCGCTATGACACGTCATCTTTATTCCCACGGGGCGATTGCTCCCTTAATCATGACAATAGGGAATATCGACAAATGTTTGCACCGCTAAAGTAAACAGAGCTAAAGAGAGGAAGCGAAGTAATATTAACTGGAAAAGCGCTTGGAGAGCGCTGTGCTCGAAAGTGCACAAAAGTGGTCTTTGGAAGGCTGGCAACGGTGCCATGAAACCGACAAGTCAATGCGGCGCAGTTGCAGCCCTTGTCTCGACAGTTCGTGTGAATTAGGCGACCGCTTGTACGCGTTGAATAATCGAGTCTGCAGCCAGTACAGGCGGCAAAAAAGCAAGGATGGTTATGAGGCGAACAAAACAACGATGACGCGGCCAACAAAAGCAAAAGACAGGCTGCCAAGCCGTTGCTCATGGTGTATCAAAGGCATGTTCATGATTTCCCTAGTTGTTTTGTTAATTATTTTCCAATTGATGTATTTTTAACTGAAATTGTAATGAAGGAGGTATCTAAATTTATGCTATGGTAACCATAAAAGGTGTTAGTTTTGCAAAATATGCCTTTTTGCAAACGCAGGGCTTTTCACGAAGGTAGGTGTCGTGGTTGTTAGTTTCGCAAAATGTGCTTTCTTTGCAAACGCAGGGCTTTTCAAAGAGGTAGGTGTCGTGGTACTGCGAAAGAAATTTTCGCATGCAAATTTCCTCTATAGAAGAATGCAAACAAAATAAAAATCAGAAAAACACACAAACCCCGTAGCAAACTTTATTAGCACGCATGTGGATAAGTTGCCTACTTAACACAACTGTTACAACAGGGAAATGTAGGCAATTATTCAAAGTAACTTCTAGAAAATAACTTATACAAAAAATGAAAAAAATCACTCTAGAGACGAACCAAATAATTCGCTAGTACTTCCCAAACGAAGGCACAAATAAAAAAGTAGCCTTAACAAGAGAGTCGACAACATGGGCAGGCAAGTCTGAAGTAGGACCAACCCTGTTATTCTAGGAATCAACAAAGAAATGCCAAGTTGAAGGAGTTCACGCATTTAGAATTTTATAGCATACATTGAGATGAATGGCAGAACAAAATCAGAAACACAAACACAGAAACGCAAAATGATAATATTGGTATAACGAAATTAAAACCCTGAACGTGATACACCTCCTACACAAATCATAAACACGAAAAACAAATTCCTTAAAGCAGGGAAACAGAAAATGTGTTTGCCTGAATCAACATGGCAATCAGCAGGGTAACTGAACGGCAGTAAAATACCCGAAGGTGTTTGGACACCTTAAGCCAAGTGTGTCGATAAGAGGTTCACAATCAAGACAATAGGCGCAACAATGCTGACGCATCAGGAGGCAATGATCTACATTCCTGTAAATTAGTTATTCAGTGCCCTTCCTTTGCCACTACAGGATAGATGCCAGTCTACTTTGTTGTGTGCATTCCGTACCTCCTGCCAAAACACGTTGCAAAGAGCTGCTGTCAACACAGTAAACATCGATGGCCCACTATGTCTGTAACGCCAGTGTACCCGCAGAACTTTATTTTTCAATATTTGGTGCCATTTTTATTTTAGGGAAAAAAGTTCCACTAGGTTCGCCTCCACCAATCAAGAAAAGTAAGTAAATGTGCTTGTTTTGACGCAGTCGGTGGACCGCTTTGGTTCACCTGTCAGTCGCTGTATTCGTGTTACGGTTTACGAGATTGAAAAAAAAACCCAGAAGCTGATATTGCTTCAAGAAGAGGAGGTGTCAGCTACAGCTCATCGAGATTGCCTTGGGAGTAGCGCTGCCATGCGGGCAAAAATTTTCAGGCCTGTGGTCATGTTCGCATAGCTCTGTCACCAGAACAAGCGATTGCAGAGCAATTAGTGATAGCATGGAGAGAGCGCGTGGAGAGAGGTGAGCTCGGAAGGCGAGAAAAATGTTTCCGAAATGCGGGCAATGCTGCCATGAAGACGAGAGGATGGCGCGGCACTGTGGCGTCCTCCGTCTCGGTTGGTCTTGTGAGTCCCGCATCTGCCCGCTGTAGATTGCAGTCTACAACTACTGCGGGCGACGAAAGAGAATAAAAAAAGGGTTTGACAACGACGAAATACCGATAATGGCGGGAACCTATACGGGCGACAGGCAGCCAAGGATGCTGCTCAAAAGTACAACCATGACGCTAGGCATGGTCGCCCATGCGGTCAATAAAGCTGCGAGATTGGGCATGCTGCGGACTTCTAGAGCGGGAGCACTGCGTGCGCATTTGGCGAGCCTTATGTTCAAGGAACGAGACGGTCTTGCCTTCCCAACGATTCACCAGTGCCCATTCAACTACATTGATCCACAATTTCTCACTGCCACGGGAGAATGCTAGGGCTTTATTTGGAACTCCAATTTAGAAATACCGCAGCAGCTCAGATAATTCCTACGTCGGTAAGGCGGGAATTAAATTTGGCTTTCTTAGTATCCACACTGTCTAACGCTCTTTATATAGCTTCCACGCACGCACGAACGCACCCGCACGCACACAACATAAACTAGCACGCATTTTTCTGCGTTCCACACAATTCGAAGGTCCTGTATCACTGAAATTCGAATTTACAAATTGGAGTTCCTGTCTTAACGAGTTTCGCACCCTTGCTACAGAGAAACTACCGTTCACAGCGCAAATTGTGGTTCGTTCTTCTCAAAAAGAATATTTGCACTTTCGATTTAACTCTTGCGCTAAGCGCCAACAAGCACTTGCGTATCCGTCCAACCTCTATACATAGCTCCACCACCCAACTAAGTTAAGATCCTTCGTGATCTCTAATGGCAGTCTCATAGCTCGCATCATTTTTTGCTAACTGAAGCCCACGTCCCTTCTCTGTATCCTAACTGTGCCGGTCCATGGAAACTCATCAGGGATGTGTCCAGCGTCGACCATTCTAACACCCGTGGATTAACACACTCAATACCCTCAAAAACCGAGTGACTAATTGTATGTAATGTAATCACAGCGAAAGCCACGGACAAGAATATCAAGCCTAACTGCCATTGAATAATGCGGCCATAACAACTACTCCGGCGCAAAGAAACCCTTCCCGTCTACTATGACCTGTTTATGTATGGCTGGCTGGAGTGATGCTGTTCCCCGTTCGTACACTACTGCTATGTCTCGTATTTGAGAGGCTGCTATTGTTGCGTTCTATATTAATACGCCTCTGCTACGGGATGGTTCTGGTGGATTGCCACGGTACCTCGTTCTCACAGGGTACCAGTTTGATAAAACGCCTCTGGTGTGCGTGTACGGAACTGGCCTGAACACGACTGCGCAATTCCCTGAAGATGGCATCTGCCAGCTGTTCATCTTCGACTCGCTCCACAAGGAAGGAAATAATCCATGGAATAATCCTGGAGCAGAACTTCAGGTCTTCCTTAAACAAGCCCGAAGTTACAGCAAATCTCAGTTCGGCTGCTCATTCGACTTTGAGTAAGTTCAAAAGCTACGCCAGGCCTAGCGCAACGTATTTGTAATAGAAACATGTCCCTGCATCACTGACTTAACGTCGCGAACGCTCATGTTAACAGTGAGGTTGCCTGGCGATCCGTAATCGTAACCTTTATAGAACTTCTCAATGCCAACAGATGGATTCACGTTCGGGCTAATTAACTTTTTGCTGTGTTCCACTGCTCACGCAATCTTCTGGAACCTTCTGTTAACTTTGAACATCTAATACTATGAGGAAAAGGTGCCTCGATGGCTTTTTGTTTTTTTAGGCGTAGTTTTTATTTGCTATCGCAGGAAATCAAGAAGCCGTGTATTTTTTTAAATAACAAAGCTAACACCACTCATTTGCTCGTGGCTTGCCTCAGATATGCGTAATGTTTCATTTTGCTCAACAGTGTTGGCAAGTATAAACATTGCCACAAGGCTGAGTAGTTTCGCAAGCTTTACCTAACCTATCTGAGAGGGTCGTTCAAGTATCCATTCAACTTGCTTCATGTTTGCTGGGAGCTGTCTCTGTTCCTCACTGCGCAGTGCCCTCTCCACGTCACAGCGACCGCGTTACCATGTTCTGTCCACTGAAAGCCTGGACCAAAAACAGCTTGGCTGTGAACAGTCGGCAGTCCTGTTACGAAGTGGAAAATTTGCTCGGCGAGGGTTTTCGTTCCCCGCTGGAGATTGAAGGAGAAAAGCTTTTTAGGAACAAATACACTGATTTCTCCAAATGAGGTTGCACAAAAGGGGCTTGAAAAAACCCTTATTATAAAAGTACCAATACGTCGTAGTTAGAGTTTCCGCAATTGTCGGGGTATATAGGATCAGTTAATCTAGTCAGCGTTAATCCGGAAAATGCAGTAGAAGGCGAATTTATGTGTTACTGCACCTTGAAAGCTTGTATAATCTGCCGGTCTGAAACATCGGTCGATGAAAAGCTTTCTTGCAATGTTAGGCACTTACGGCACAGAATATCCCGAACACGGGGAAGTAACAAAAATCGCACCCCGAAAACTCAGGGGGGACCGCAGTAAACCGATTATCGTGGAAAAGAATAACATTATGAGCTTCTGATGCTATTTGAAATGAGCGCTGTGTGCACTAGCAAAAGCGACTGTGCTGAGCGGTCGACGCGTTTCCATTAAGTTCGAGATGTAGCTCACACCGGTGCGGACGGTAGCATGCCGCACCGGGGCCTTGCCGAAACGAACACGTTTAAGTGCAGAGCACTTTAGCGGCTCAACTTGTCGTGCCTTCCTCGCTGTAACGCTCTTCGATGTCTAGCGACTGCCGGAATCAGGCAGCTCAACGAGATTACGGACCCAAGTAGGCACGTTTAAGTGCAGAGCACTTTAGGGGCTCAACTTGTCGTGCCTTCCTCGCTGTAACGCTCTTCGATGTCTAGCGACTGCCGGAATCAGGCAGCTCAACGAGATTACGGACCCAAGTAGAGCGCCACGCCGGAGCTCTCCTCACACCGTCCCACATACCTTCGAAAACCAAGCCGTTTATATAGTCATAACCGTTAATAACTCGTGAACCGCTGGCGCCTGTCACGCATCTAACCATTGTTTAGAGCAAACAAAACTGCAGGTAGGTTTGAGGCAAGATATGCGTACTTAACCCGCAGCCCCCGCGTTCATTTAGTTGGGAACGCCTGTTGGGTTTCCTTTTATGACAGTAAGCGGGAAAAAGTGGCAGTTAAAGAAAAAAATGGCGCGTTCCATACTGCGCAGTAAGGCACCGGCACTTGTGGGACAAAAAGCAAGCAAAAACCGAACACTCCCGCTCGCGCTTTTTTAGGCAGGGGGCGCGCGAGCACTGGGAAGGCGGGAAATTTGAAAGGCGCTTGACAAAACTCTCTTGAATTCATCAGGTGAGGAGCGACAAAGGGCGGCGAAGAACTTGATTGGTCGTGGAGGTGGGTGCATAAAGGCGCCACAATCCACTATGGCGAATCAGTGTTCTGCACTAGTGACAGCTTTCGCGTTAAGTGGGACGGCTTTAGTCTTTCCTTCCTTAATCTATGCGAGAAAGCGGTTGGCACTATAGTTCCGAACGGTGCCTTGCAGCTAACGTATCTTTTTACATGCGACGGCATCTCATTCACTCGCCTTGCACCTCCATACGGCTTTGTCGTTGTGCGTCCACACCCCTATCCCGTTCTCCTCGCCGCGCGAGCTGCGCTCTCCGCCGCTCACCCCCTCTCCTCTCCAATAGCGAACACTCTCTCGCGAATGGCATTGGATTGGATTCGATTGGATTGGCTTGGCTTGGCTTGGCTTGGATTGACTTGGATTGGCTTGTATTTGGATTGGATTGGATTGGATTGGATTAAATTTATTGTGTTGGGTTGTGTTGTCATAGCCGCGCCACGTTGCGTCATAGCCACGGCAGGGGGTTCACGGCACGTTTTACGCGATGGGAGAATCAACCTAACGGAAACAACAACGGAACCCCACTTGCGTCGCATCTACACAGGGGTTCCCGCGAGGGGGGGTGGCAGTAATTTTTGTTTTATAGTGGCAGCTGTCTGAGAGTAGAAATAGGTAAGCGAGAAATCAAGTAGGGCAGGTAAACATTATTGAGCCAAGCTTTTTTACGGGGACGTGGTGGCCGATGGTGGTGACAATGGCAGCCCGAGTCGTCAGGGAGGCTTGAACCAGCGTATCAGAGCTGCCCAGCACGCTCGCCCAGTGCTAAGTAGGGGGAGCGCACCAACGGCGGTTTGAGTCCACGGGGGTGCACTTATAGTGGGAGCGCCTGTTCCGTCGCGTTGTTCTATCTCGTGGGTTAGGAGAGGTGTGCGAGTCAGACCTTGGGTGTTTTGACCGAGAACATTGCACTGACCGCCTGTTTACGAAGGACACAGTGGAAGCCGCTGCCGGCGCTTAGCTTCCGTATTTGTAGGGTTCTTTTTTTGGACCTCTGCTCACGAAGCACGAAAGCTCTCTTGCGAAGTGTTGGCTGTGGTGTACACTGCTTGTGCCTTACATTTTAGTTTGGATGGTTTTGGTTGCTGTAGAAAATGTAGCTGGCTTTGGCATTTAGAATGCGACCCCGCCTTTCCGTATGACACTAACCTTTGTCCTTGTATCTGTTATTCCCATATTAGGCTTCGTGTCTATTTGCTGTTCTTTAACCGCATTTTTTGTCGTTTTACCACCTACCTATGCAATAACACCTTCGAAATAACAAATCGAAATACTAAATGCGATCATGAATTACTGCAACAGAGAAGTGAAAATCGCCGATCTGTTAGGCGTCTTGTGCGGCTTGCTTGGTTATCATTTAGCGCTGCACACTTTTAAATGCGTTCAAAAACAGTGTGATATGAAATATGAATATATATACACTACCTAGTACCAAGAAGAAGATTACACGATGCTTAATTGCGCCATCATTTGGTCGCATGTCAGTGTCTCATATTTGTCTCCTCATGCGCGGCGCCTTCCTAAGTCGTTTCGAGGTTATAATAAACGTCGTACACTTTCTGTACTGGTTGGCCCGGATGAGTGAGTGGTGGGTGCTAGTACACATCGACGGGCAGGACCTACTTTGTAGTTGGCGACTAGAAGTAGGCAGTCGGCGTGCGGCCAGCGCATAGAGTTAAAACTACGGACTCTAGAGAATAAGCTGCCTGGCCTGTCCGTGTATTGAAACCGTGCTAAAACCGAGCGCAGCCATGATGCCACCCCCACAGCGTTGCCTGCTGTCTTCTTGCCTACAAGAGTTGGCGGCAGTAGTGGGTATTCACCTAACAACCAACGATTTCATCATGGCAGCCTCCGTTGCAGGGAACGCAATGTGACAACCTTGGCGTCTAAAAACGTTGTGTGAAGTTTTTCCTGTGGTAGGCAGCAAACTTTTGTACCATGCTAACGTGTGATATGCAGTGTTCAATTGTCCGCAACTTCGAAGGGTAGCGCGTAGATTAGCGGGTTCTTCGTACGCTCGGAGAGCAGCCTTTGCGGATGCGTCGCGGGAGATGGGTCATCATTTCGGAGTTGAGCGGACTTATTTTTTCGCGCTTCTCTGCTTCGGGGGGACTTCATTTCGGCCGCCCGTTGTACGAGCGGGCCATCGGCCTGGATTTAAATGTCGCTCGGCTTTCGCTCTGCTGGTGTGGACGGTCAAGTGGCAGCTACTGCCCCTTCAGCACCCGTCTGTCGGCCGCACTCCAATCTAGCGAATTCCGAAGTGGTCGGGACCGCTGCAGACTTCGCTCCTTGTCACAGCAAGCTCGCATCCGCGCTTCACCGTTTCCTTCGAGGCTTCTGATCTCCGGGACGCAGCATTACGTCTGCCAACAGAGTTCGTGGTGTATTCTGTGCGACGTAATCGACTACCGTGGAACTACTCTTCTCTGCTGTTTCATCACGTTTCTAATCTTTAATTTTCTGCCTCCTATCCCATTTCCCCTACTATTCCCGATTCCAGACTGTGTTAAACACAGGTAAGCTCCCATGAGAGCTCAGTAATACACCCAGTCTATTTCTTATCCTCCTTTTTTTTAAACAAACCACTTCCCCTTGATTGTTTTCTTACGCTGATTTTTTTCCTGGTTCATTCCCTGCGTTCGCGCATGCGCTGTTTCTATAAGTATGCTTTTGCGCGTCGTAAAAACATTCAGTTGATATCCAGCACTAGTCCTATGTAGTCTTTTCTTTGTTGTCCCGTCTCCACAGCGCTATTTTACATGTTTAATGCGCATCATCCCCCCGCACCCCTCCCGGCTGCATCAGCTGATTGTCTTCGCGATCTGTTGAGGCGCTCTTTACAACTGCTTGCTTTTCTAGCGAAGGAAGTTCCAACTGGACAATGATTCCAACAAATTCGTGCAAATAAAAATCGTATTTGTTGCTGCACTTTATGCTAAACATTGTTGCTGAACTTTATGCTTTCTGAGATAGCGTAAGTGGCTGTGTTCGAGGCCCCTGCAGCAGGTGTGTCCTCTTTTTGTCTCCAATTGAAATGCCGTGATGTAGTGGCCCTTGCACTGGCTTATTATATTAAAAAAACACGAGATACCCACGCCTAATATTAATATGTTAAGTACATCGAGAAACTCACTCACGAGATTTTTCGTTTTTCTATGTAAGCTTAGCAGGTTGGGCATTGGTTGTTAAACTTGGTGACGTCACACATCATATAATAATAACGTTGCCAGGTGGCATTCGGGGCTAATTAATCTACTAAACACCAGCTTAAACAAAATCTCAACAGCCAACCAGAGACTTAAGGTATCAGGCAAAACTGGCAGTGACATTCTGGGTTAGTGGTAACAAATATTTTCAGTACTACAAACAGAGAGTAGTGTGTTCTTCAAAATTCCATGTCGTTTTCTCTTAAAATCAGGAAGGAGGAAAATAATGCGAGGAACTGACTTGCTCCAGCCAAGCCATGGCAGGTTTAAAGCTTTAAAGCCAGTAAACAGACAGGGTCACAAGCCAAAAACCTTTGGAAGGAAAACCAATTTGAATATAAAAACTTTTTGGGGTTGAGAAGAGGAGAAGAACGAAATAAAGTAGTAATAAACTCAACTAGACGCAGCTTGATTGAGAGGCATAAATTAGCGGCAGCATGAAAATACAAGTGCAATTCTAAGAGTCAGTTTGGCACAAGAGCCTGACAGAAAGGAGCAGCTCCACGTCAGGAAACAATGAAATTATGTACACTATCTGCATCAGGTACACAACGAACCCGTTATATTTAAGTTGTAGACTCGGTGCAGCGGAAGCAATCAAATCAATTCTCGTCTAGAAGGAGCAGATTGAAGTGCATAAGAGGGAAAAACACAGATAGATTGTGTTCTGTAGGGCGTTACCAGCGTTTAGCATCCTTCTTCTGCCAATTTTATCGTTTTTTCCATTTATTTTTATGTCGTGTCTTTTTTTGCCCGTGGGTGTCTTTGTACTTGCCCTTTTAACACCCTGTTTTTTATTTACTCCTTAATTTTGTTATAATTTATTTTATACCGGTGCTTTCTCTCCCTTTCAAGCCCCTTATTCCCTTTTGCAGGTGTAGCACAGCCAATCGGACATTTCTTCTCATTCTTTCCTTGAGTAACCTCCTTACCTTCCTTCTAATGTTTCTTTCTTTTTTTCGATCACCGCATTAGGTCATGTTGGACTTGCTGTTAGCAATAGAAACTTCCCCAAAGGCCTAGTGGGATTACTGGTGATTAAATAAAATTTGATGAGAATGGCTCGCAGATATGGGCCCGTTGCCTTTTCTGCGTTTCTTTTTGCTTGTTCTCTGAGCCAAAGTGTATGTTCTGTACTTATGAAAGGTAATGTAGCGTTGTATGTGTACAGGATTTTATTGGGTTCAGTTCACACAGGTAACTCAAACATAACGTGACGAGGAAGGAGAGGGCAAGATATCGAATTTGTCGTTCTTTCGTTGCCGGGATTGAAACACAGAATATTTTCTATGGTGTTACGTGCATGATACATACGGGCAGATGGCATTATCATGCCCCATTATTTTTTATGAAAATGAGAATTCTGGTGACTTCAAACTTTATTGAGCACTAGCTGAAACTCATAAAAATCAGCTACAGCATTACTGGCACCCAGCTCTGGCAGTGCAACTTCGTCATCGTTCTTGTTGCTGTGAGCTCGCTGGAAGTGTGGAAACTCGACACGGCTGGTCACGCGTTCGATGTTGGTATAAATAGAAAGGAGTGTGCCGCGCGTATCGGACTGCGACGTGGCTGGTTTATTATTCGTTCCTTCGAACGGATGTATTCAACTGAAGAACATCGCCAGGTGGTCCTGGCTGAACCGATACGCGCTAATGTAATTGTCGGAAATACAAAATTCAGAGTTTAATTTATGTTGTGCGATCTCAACGAAAGCTACATGCAATACATATTACGTATGAATACTCTACACTGGTCAATGATGATTTTTCTATCCTAAGCAATTTGACTCACCTTCTATAGTCATTTCGCAGCTGTTTCAACATTAACCACTATGATATAACTGATAAGACGCAACAAATAATTTGTAGGTACACTCAAATTCATCTACATATGAGGGGAGACATATATTCTTGGTCGGCTTTGCATTTCCCAAATGCATGACTGAAATTTCTGGCCAAAACCACAGGCATTTCAGGCAACACTGGGCGCGAACGGAAGCGGCCGTTTCCCTTCATTAGCGAAGGCGCACAGGGAAGGACAGAGTATTTTTTCAATCCCCAACGAGGCTGTCGCCCAGGCATATGCACCTAAGGCTCGCACGAATGAATTTAATTTTTGCGCCTCCTACCCTGCGCAGGTACATACGTTGGCCATATAAGAGCGGCAGTACAAGTAGACGAAAAAAATGTAACTTCACTGATCCATCGAGCATCGGTAATGTGTCATGCAAATCCTCAACAAGAGTGCGTACGGGTGCACTATATCTTTTAAAACTTTGAATTGCGTGTTTCAGTGATTGAAGGAGAATGCATCAATCAATAACTTGTACCTTTCTGCTTCACCTTATCCTCCAATAATAAACTATGCTTTTGTGCAATTAAACTTATTGTTATTATTACAATTATTTGGCACTCGTTTTATTTTTCACTCAAACAAAACAGCGTTTCGGGAGAGTATAACATCATACCTAAACGAGAGCCTAGTTTTACGCTAGATATAGTAAAATCTTTCGGACACTTGTTTCTTTTTTATTTGCGAATCATGTACACTCAAGGGGAGCCAATCTCCCAGAAATGTCTCACGTAACATGATATGACCGGCTCGTGGCGAGCTCAAATCCGCCGCAGCCCAGGCATGTAGGGAATGAGATTTTTGAAGATAGACGGGAGCGGCCTTATCCGTATAGTCTGCAGTGTGCGGGCTGCAACAAGGGTGCATGGGGGTAGATAAGATAGTTTCCCTGAGCGTCGAAATAACACAGTAGGTGGCGCCATGGTGCGCTAGTGTGAATCTTTATAAATTACTTCCACATGACTGACGCTACTCACAAAATACTAGAACTGAATATCGCGCCTCCGACCCCATTTGGTTTCGCTTAATATTTTATTTATTTTTGTTCACGAAACATGAATGCGTTGAGAGAACTGATAAAATCATAGAATACGTAGTAAACGTTCGCGTACGTTTACTTTAGGCACTAAATTTGTGCCTGATCTGCACCCGCCGCGGTGGCTCAGTGGCTAAGGCGTCGCGCTGCTGAGCACGAGGTCGCGGGTTCGATTCCCGGCCGCGGCGGCCGCTTTTCTGATGGAGGCGAAAAGCAAAAACGCCCGTGTGTACGAGATTTCGGCGCACGTTAAAGATCCCCAGGTGGTAAAAATTAATCCGGAGCCATCCACTACGGCACGCCTCATCGCCTGCGTTGCGTCGGCGCGTTAAACCCTACTATCAATGTGCCTGATCTGCGAAAAAATGTCAAGTACAGCTTTAACTAGACATCTGGCAACTACAGCATGGCACCATGGCGGAACCGGTGTTTAGACACTTTTGAGAGCCATGTTTACCCGCCGCGGCCAGCGCGAGTGATGGGGAGCAGAAGGCAGCGGAGTGACGAGGCCCTCTGCCGTTTTCACTATTTGTGTCTCAGTTGATTTACATGCAGTGCGCAGGTATTGCAAATGTAAAATTTCAGGGGGAATTGTATTGAAGGCTGTGAGTGTACCGCGATTTTCTGAGTTCAAAAAATTGGTTGTAATTGCAGTAAATGTATGGTAGCATTAATTACCAATACAGAGATCGCATTGGGAAATTTAGGGCATTGCAGTGTACAGAATTTCTTTCATGTTAATCATAGGAACAGAAATTATCATTTGATCGTTTGAACATGTAGAAGGAAATGGGTAAAACGCGCCGCACAAGACGATACACCGCCTAAGAAGGTGTAGCTTTTGACGAATTTGTAGTTCGTAATGAGCGTTCACTTGCGGGAAACGGCCGCGACAACAGAAAACACACAATAGAAAGCGCAATATGTCATGTGTTTTGTTGTCGTCTTTTCGCACAAGTGAATTTTCATTCAGAAATATTACACAAAAAATGCTTTTCAGGTATTATCTAAATGAAGACGTGGAAGTGATTTAGAAACAGCGGTAAAATTTTCCAGTTGTATGTGAATATTAAGGTAGCAGACATCTGGGTGTAGTTACTTTGATCACGTGGTCCTTACCAAAACTCAATTTGATGCAAACGTCGCATTATTATGGTTCCCCCAGAGGCTGGGGTCAATAAAACTCAAGTGAAGTTTGAAACACATGCCTATGGTATTGAAACCGCTCTTTAAATCATTACACATCGTCATGAGGCAAAAATGGCATTGAACTTAACATTGCTTCTGGGTTTCCTGCGAATGACTTCATTTTCTGTGTGATGTGTTTATGAGATATGAAAAATGTATGCTTCCGCAGGCTGCGATCCCGTAGTATAAATATTAGGAATGCAAGGAATGTGAAGTGACAAAATATAAAGAACGGCAGACGAACTTTATGGCCCTAATTCCGTAACGTCATGATATTATTTCGCTGTTTGTGGCAGAAATCGCCTAAAACTCCATCAAGCACTCAGTGACGGTACTGCTGTGAGCAACGTGGGAAAGTACTGGAACGACAACATTCATCACTACGGAATGCTTGACATCTCTCCCTACCACGAGACTGAAGCCGACGTGCTGGAGGCAATTGAACTTTTCAAGGTAAAATGCCCAAGGCCTGATTACCCGTACCAATACCAGTTGATGTTCCTTTTGTGTTATTACTACATTTTGCTTAACATTTTATTGTGGCGAACGCATACACCGAATTGGCAAGACAAACTCCACGCGAGAGCGGCCTGTTGTGATTAAACTTTACGATTTTACAGAAAAAATGGCCGTGCTACACAATTGTTTTAAGTTGAAGGGCTCTGACGTACCTGTTTCGGAGGGTTTTTCATTAGCTCTCCTGGAAACGCGTCGGAAGCTGTGGCAGTCGGCAAAAGGTAACCGCGACAACGGTGATAAAGTTACTCTTGTGTATGACAAACTGAAAGTAAACAAAACGTTGTATGTTTGGAATCATGCGCAGGATAAGCGAGTGCAACTGAAGAAATCCAATTATGATTTACCCGAAGATGTCGGAGCTTCCGAAGCGTGATGCATCAGGAATGGTACAACGCTTTCCTTGCTGTGTTCTAATGCGAGAAGTAATGTTAACAAATTAGAAAAGTTAGAAGACTTGTTAGTGCTTTACTCCCCTGATATAGTCGTCATAACAGAAACTTGGCTAAATTGTAACATACATGATTCCGAAGTAATTCCCCCGTCTTATACCCTGCTTCGAGCGGATCGTCACAGTCGCGGAGGGGGCTTAGCCTTTGCAATAAAAAAACGGACTAACATTTTTTGCCCACGAAGGCAACCCTAACCATAAAATTATGTGGTGTATAATTAAGGTTAATGATGCTTCTATTCTGGTAGGTGGAATGTATCAAAAACCAAACGCCCCTGAAAGTTACCTTATGCAAATTCACGATTTCCTTCACCAATATATAAACGACCGCACTAAAGTTGTCATGCTAGGTGATTTCAACTTGGGAGGCATTGATTGGGACCAGCTTACAACTAATAGCCACGAATTAAGCAGCTGTGAGTGGCTTTTAAACATAATGTATAGTTTCTCCTTGTCACAGTTGGTAAAAGATCCCACGCGCATACAAGGAAGTGTCCATTCAGTACTTGATCTTGCGTTTGTATCGCGTAATTTCCCATACAAAAATGCCTTATGGGCGTCTAAAGAAAAATGTACGGCGAGCTATGGCCGCCTATGGGTCCCTATGGTCACTCATAAAAGTGCATAAATTAGGCTATAGCCAGCTATTGAAGTTTTTATGCATCCTGCACTAAAGAATGTAAACCATACAATTCTCTTTAGACGACTGTAGAACATACATCCTAGTGTGGTTAGTCTATAGAGTCACAGCTATTAGGCTGCTGTAGCCAGCTAAAGAAAAATCTGTGGCTTTAGTTCTATAGACGAGCCGCGACAAAGCTCTTTTGGCTGGCTATAGACCATTGTTTAGCTTTAAGTCTACACACTTGAAACCATTCAGCTGTCTTTTGCCAGCTATTGAAAAGAGTTCGTGCAAAAGCTAAAGAAAGAAAACCATAAAAGCTCATTTGGCTGGCTATAGGCTGTTGTTTAGCTCTAACTCTACAGACGCAAAACCAATGAGCCGTCTTTTGCCAGCTATTGAAAAAAATTCGTCCTAAAGCTAAAGCGAGAAAGCCATAAAAGCTCATTTGTTTGGCTATAGGCCGTTGCTTAGCTCTAACTCTACAGACTCAAAACCATTGAGCTGTCTTTTGCCAGCTATTGAAAAGAATTCGTCCTAAAGCTAAAGGAGAAAGCCATAAAAGCTCATTTGACTGGATATAGGTCATTGTCTAGATCTAAGTCTACACACTTGAAACCATTCAGCTGTCTTTTGCCAGCTATTGAAAAGAGTTCGTGCAAAAGCTAAAGAAAGAAAACCATAAAAGCTCATTTGGCTGGCTATAGGCTGTTGTTTAGCTCTAACTCTACAGACGCAAAACCATTGAGCCGTCTTTTGTCAGCTATTGAAAAAAATTCGTCCTAAAGCTAAAGCGAGAAAGCCATAAAAGCTCATTTGTTTGGCTATAGGCCGTTGCTTAGCTCTAACTCTACAGACTCAAAACCATTGAGCTGTCTTTTGCCAGCTATTGAAAAGAATTCGTCCTAAAGCTAAAGGAGAAAGCCATAAAAGCTCATTTGACTGGATATAGGTCATTGTCTAGATCTAAGTCTACATACTTGGAACCATTCAGCTGTCTTCTGCCAGCTATTGGAGAGAATCTGCCCTAAAGCTGAAGAGAGGCACCCATAAAAGCTTCTGCGGCTGGCTACAGCGCAATATATAACTGTAAACCTTTGGACGTGTGACAATTAAGGAACATTCAGCCGGAATTAGGAAAGCGTTTGGCGCAGAATTTACAGGCCTGCATCCATAAAAGCTTCCTTAGCTAACTACATAGTGACATAAGGCTCCAAGTCTCCAGCCGCTAATAAAAAAAGTGTTAGCTTATAAAGGTATAATTCGAGCAACCATTAAATCCTATTCTGCTGGTCTCAATATGACTTATGACGCGTAATTTATACACTCATGATTTACCTAGCTACATCTACAGCACAGACTGAATAACGATGATGAGGTTCATCGGCTGCTTATATGAAAGTATTTGTTCAATGACGTTAGGTACTTATTATACCAACAATACAGGAAAAGTACAATTAAAAGCAGCTACAGACAGATTAACGCTCAAATTCAGGTTGCAACTTTGGATACTGTGCGTCGGCAAAACTTGCAAATGAACGTCCACCGAAAGACATATAAGTTCAGAGAATTCTTCCTCTGGGGCCCTTCGCTGCCGCAGTCAAGTAAAAAAGCAGGCTTCTCTGAAAACGGCCCTCTCAGCGTCGAAGCAAATTGGAAAGAACTTTTGCGGCCCCCGGTACGTGCGGGCGCAGTCAGAAATATGCTGGCATCTGCGAACAACCGCATTCCTTCTCCTGTGGAGCCCACTTTGAAATTAGTCATTGGGAAAGGGGGAGAGCTACCCAAGCCGGACCAAAGGAGGCACGGAAAGGAAATTCTGGGAAGCGTTGAAAAGGTAAAGGGGCACGACCGGCCGGGGAGGGACGGCGTGAGTGCCGCACGCGTCGACGCTGGAGCCCGGTCGTGCGAAGGGAAGTTTTCGTTGAAAAAAGGGTCAGGCGTTCCGTGCTGTGTTAGTATTCGTGCGCGCAGCAATGATAGTGACAGACAATTCTCCCTGAGTACTGAAACAGATAGTTTTTTCGGATGAAGAAAACAAAACGTTACGCGATGTTGTATTTGCCAAATAAAATAATTACCAGAAAAGAAGTTAGAAAAAGGTCGAAAGATGGGCACGTATCTCCGCACTATTTGTTAGCGCGATGGACCTGCTTATACCAGGATGTACTCACTCAGCCACATCTCGTCTCCTTGCTCATGTGCGCGGGCATGGCACGTGTTGCCTAATGCTGGGAATTCACGACTCGACTGCAATGTGTTCGTGTTGATGGTGTGACGCCAAGCAAATGTGCCGCTTTTCGCTGTCGGAAATTTCGGTGTTTACGGTGACAGTGTTACGATTAATTCAACATCAACTCGAAGTAATGGGAAAATGGATACCTGCGATACCGCGACAGGAATTTCATCGTACGCAAAACACCAGGGTGAGTGATCTTTAACTGAAGAGGCTGTATAGTGCGAGAAATGCAGGACTTTTTTTGGTGTTCAAGAATACGTTTCCAAGCTACCCTGCACCACATGGGCATTGCAATGTACACAGAAGTGAAGATTTCGCCGCGGTGATGAGACAAGGATAATTATTTTTTCGCGAACTCAGAAAACTTACAAGGAACTAATTGAACTGACTTGGAAAACGTTTTTAGGGGCGAAGCTCCTTAAGGCGTGGGTCTGTCCATCCTCAACGTATGTATGTAGCCACCTCTAGTTTAGTTCTTGGATTGTTTACTAGATGGCGTGGCGACCTCTAGTTTAGTTCCTGGATTGTTTACTAGATGTCGGTACTTGTATATGATGAAAAGATGCGCTTGGATGGTTTACTAGATGGCGTGGCTACCTCTAGTTTAGTTCTTGGATTGTTTACTAGATGGCGGGGAGCGTTGTAATAAAATCCGTTCGCTGTTGGCGCGCGCTCGGAGTCGCCCGATGGATAAGGCTGCAGATGTGCGAGCCCGCGAGGTAGAAGCACTCCGTGAAGCTGCTCGACGCCGCCGCCAAGATCCTGCCGTACGAGAGCGGGAGGCCGAAGCGTGTCGTCTGGCTGCGCGACGACGCCGCCAAGATCCCAGCGTTCGAGAACGAGAGGCCCAAGCGTCACGGCAACGGCGCGAGGACCCTGCCGTACGCGAAGCGGCACGGCTGCGGCGCGAAGAGGATCTCCAAAACGTCAGAGAACGGGAAGCGGCGAGAAAGCGCGCGTATCGGCAGGCAGACCCCGATGCAGTGAGAGCTCGTGAGGCGTCTGGAAAACGCATCAGGCGAGCTCAACCACAAGGTGCCGACGCGCGGTTTAAGCGAGACTTTCTAGACGTTACGTTCGGACACAGATGTAGCGGGCGAACTTTCACTGAAGAGTCACGGTTTTACCGATGATTTCCCCTCAGGAGCTTCGCCCACTCATGATCATTCACCCCGTGGATATGCTGTGAATTTTTTTATTATTGCATTATGTGCAACCGTCTTCATTGTTTAATTAAGAGTGCATTTCCATTTTAGCCACCATACTTGCAACTTTGTGCATTAAGTACTGAGTGAAATGAACGACTTCTGAGTGTTCTATTTTCTGTGGACTACCCAGCACCTATAGGTATATGTGTCTCGGTGGGCGTTCGTGGAATATGTGCCGCGTAGTGTGGCTGTCGAGCGAATGATGTAAGCGTGAGCCAGAGTGTTGGAATGCCTGTGCTGTGTGTTTCGATCGGCGTATGTGAACAAGTTTACAGGCGGCGAAGTAGCGTAGACAGTAGCCTTTTATGTAATGAATGGGATGAATAAACCCCTTGGTTTTGCTTTCCTTGTTTGCCTGTGTTTAGGCCTTTTGTAATTAAAAACTGGCGACGTGTTTGCAATCGCAACCTTGCGCTCCCCCTATAACGCTGAAGTGTTCATGGAGCATATATTACAGAATGCAGATAGCCACACAACCTAAGTACCACAGGAGAAGTTCTAGAGATCCGCAAGGCTATATGTCGGCATGGCAGCGTGTTAATAATTTCTCAGAGGCTGCTGCTGTCGCTGTGTTTCAAGTAGTGGTAATTCTCTTCTTGCTGCAGCCAATGCAAAAATGTCGTATAGTCGGCTATTGAAAATCCTTCTTATGGTTGTCTTTAGCTATTTGGCCCAATTATCTTTAGACGTTTCTATGGCTGTCTTTAGCCATTCCTGTGGATATTCCTATGGGTTTCTTTACCTTCTTCTATAGCCATAGCGATATCGAAAGCAGACCTAAAGAAAGTCATAGAACCGGCTATAGAAGAAGCTAAAGACACCCATAGAAATGTCGATACGAATAGCTAAAGACAACCATAGAACCGGTTATAGAAGAAGCTAGACACCCATAGGAATGTCGATACGAATATCTAAATACAACCACAGAACTGGCTATAAAAGACGCTAAAGACACCCATAGGAATGGCGATACGATTCGCTAGACACCCATAGAAACGTCTAAAGAATATTGGGCCAAATAGCTAAAGCCGATCATTAAAAGGATTTTCTATACCCGACCATGCAATATTTATGTATGGGTTAACTCCTGGATTCAGTGTAGAAGATGGTATTTATGATCACCAAATACTTTTACCAACAATTGGTAACCAAAAACAGCATGCCAACCACACTAAAAATTTCTCGAAGGTCCCAGTCAAGCAATATAACCGAGCGAACGACGAAAGTGTTTTGGATCATTTAGAAATAGCGTTCCAGGAATTTTCACCTCAGCCCGTTGCTAGTATTATTAATTTATGGTTAAAGTTCAAAAACAGAATAGTTTCGCGAAGATAACTTCATTCCTACTAAATGAAAGCGCACAGAACGGAAAACGCCGTGGATTACACGTAATATCATTTATATTAAAAAGTTACAAAGAATGCGGAAGAAAAAAAATTATTCCACTAAAATAGGGCAACTCGCGCGAAGAATAAAAGAACAAATAAAAAATGCAAGAGAAAATTTCTTTTCCAGCACGTTGACAAGTTTTATGATAAATCAGCCACATACGTTTTGGCGATATTTATTTAAACCAGTTGCCCCTATCACTGCACTGGAAGTTGCAGGGGTTGTTATAAACGACGCAGAATCTATCTCAACTGTTTCAATCAGTACTTGCAATCTGTATTTACACGTGCCCCTACCGTAGCAGCACCAGCGACAGCGTCCTCTTCCTTCATGCCGGGTATAGAGATAACAGAGCCAGGTATTCTTAACTAGCTCTTGCAGATTGACGTGAAGAAAAGTGCAGGCCCTGATAACGTGTCTAATGTTTTGCTTAAACGATATGCCGAACAATTGGTGCCGTTCTTGCATGTGATCTTTACCGACGTCCCTCAGGACAGCCACTCTGCCCGATGATTGGCTTTGCGTAAAAATCACTCCGATACATAAAGGCGGCAACAAGCTGCAGTCAGAAATGTACCGGCGAATTTCACTAACCAGCTGTTGGTGAAAATTGATGGACCACATTATAAATAAAGCAAAAATAAACTATTAAGAAGAAAATAACCTGATTTATTCAAAACAACACGGCTTTCGCAAAGGTTTGTCCATAGTGACTCAGCTTCTATAAATGACTCATTATTTTGCTTCAGCAATAGATGCCAAACTCCAAGTTGATACAATATTTACTGATTTCGCAAAAGCCTTTGACCGCGTCCCGCGCAACAAATTAATTGAAAAGCTCAACTCTATTGGCATAAATTCTCAAATATTATCGCGGGTAGCAGCATATCTATCACGTCGCACTCAATACGTATCTCTCAAGAAATCGGAGTCTCACCGTCTTAATGTTTTTTCATGGGTCCCGCAGGGTTTCGTACTGGGCGCTTTACTTTTTCTTGTATATGTTAATGATGTTGCTGGTTGCGTTGAAGATAGAGTTACCGTGCGACTCTTTGCAGATGACTGTGTTGTTTACACTAGTGTGCATGATGTTGCCGGCCAAGTGAGGCTAAACTCTTCCCTCCGTAATCTATCCCGTTGGTGCGACACCTCGAATTTGAAAACTAATACTAGCAAAACAAGCTGTACGAGCATAACTCAAAAGGCATCACCTCTCAAATTTAACTACACTCTGAATGGCTCCCAAGTATCCCGAACAAATTCCATAAACCATTTAGGCATAAAAATCACGCATACATTGAAAGAGGGTGTTCACATTGAAAACACCTGCACCAAGGCCTTCAGGCAATTGGGCTTCATTCGTAGAAAACTGTCGGCAGCGCCTCCTCATGTCAAATTAACGGCTTACAAGACTCTTGCGAGACAAATCCTCGAGTATGGCAGTATAGTTGAATCCACATGAAAAATATCTTGTACAGAAATTAGAAAAAAATTCAAAATGAGGCACTTCGTTTTATTTACTCGAAATATTCTAGACACGACAGTGTAACTTTGTTGCGCATGCCAGCGCGTATTCCAACCTTGTCCTCACGTCGTAGTGTTGCCGCTATGAAGTTCATGTATCTTTTGTATCGGGAACCTATAAACACAAACAAAAGTGATTTCCTCATACCTCCTCACCGACACTCAACAAGGACGAATCATGACAAACATTTCAGACCATTTAGCAGTCGTACAAATACTTTCAAGTATTATTTTTTTCCGATGGCCAATGAAACTTGGAATGGATTACCGTCCGATGTTATCAACGCCTCATCGGTTGATAGCTTTGCTAGGAACGCGGAATTCTGATTCACTTCGTCTTTGGAACAGTGAAGGCGTTCGGCAAATAAATTTTTCTTCATCTTGATTTTGTACCAAACCTGTACAAAATTACATTGGAAGTGAGCTGTTACCTCTTCTTTGCCCATGTTTGAGTTTACTCTTTTCAGCATTATTTTACCCTATCCAGTACTGCATGGGTTTGCAAGTGTTTTACTGCATTTTTCGTGTTAGAAGAGACTTATTTATCTACACCGTCTTTGCTGTGGGTTCACTTAGTATTACCTGTCAAACATTCACCACAGCGCAGAGCGTTCTTGCGTTCTCTTCTCTTTTTATGTGCTTTGGCAAATGCGTGGTGGATTGTTATGTTCTCGTGGACGTCCAGTTTACTTTTTGTACCTATATGAGTAACGTGCATTATGTGCCCACATCCTGTATGAGCCTGACTAAGGCTTACAGTATTGATAAATGAAATAAAAAAATAAAAACCTTGCTATACGGCAAATGTACCGCGTTCTGCCATGGGGTATCTATGTTCTAGAAAGGTAGTGCCGCTGAGCAAAATTGGTGGCTTGCCGCTTTCGACGTTTCCCGTCCCTAAATTTGTGATCGCAATATCCACAACTGCAGCACTTGTACCCGGTGTTGGAATCCCGAGCTTCCAGCGGAGTTTCCAGCCACGTCGTCTTCGGGTTCTCTCCTATTAGCCAGAAGTGGATATCCTTCATCCCGTCGCTCTTTGAGTAAGTCTACCTCTTTGCAAGCGTCAAGCATAACCTAAATGTTAGGCGCCTACAAACGTTCACTGAAACAAAGGTCCCGAAAACACGAGAGGGGAGACGGACATCTATGTGAGCGCCATCACAGCAAAAGTGGCCTGTTGCGGAGGCAACCTCCTTGCGGCCGACACTATCCGTTCCCGTTGTATTTTTTCACCCGAGGTAATGTACTTCTGCTCGACAGAAGAAAGCAATCATGCCGCCCAACACCAGGTATGTGTTAAATCAGAAAAAGCGTAAATGCCGCTTTCAAATGTTATTTTTGCAATACGTCTCTACATTTTACTGCGATCGTATCTAACTAGTAATAGCTTTGTTTCCATTCAGCTATTCACAATCTGGATTCATTTCTGTGAAAGACGCCCTGACTTGCAATCGTACATTTCATCTTGCGAAGTTGCAATGACATTGCTGTAGAGCTCGTAAGGGAAAACATGAGGTCTATGTCATTTTTTGGGCCACTTTGGAAGAAAGCTCGTCTCCATGAATGGACAGAAGCTGGACAGATATTTTACGGCGGTTAGAGTTGAAAGGCGATCGCGGGTATTACAGAACTTCACGAATACATACGAATTGGGCAGCTTAAAAAATGCAAAAACAAATTATGTGAAATTTGAAATTTTCTGCCCCAAATATTCTGCTCCAACATCTAGGCTGGGCATACAGGGCCGGAGGATATATAGAAACAATTGCATTCAGAATCATGCAGACGGCCTATTTACAGATCAGGCGATATCTGTTTTCTTATTTTTGTGAACGTGAGTACAGAACGTTTTTTGCATTACGCTTTTCCTTGTTAAATGCGGTTTTAGTTTTTGGAGTGGAGGTGCGTGTGTTCCAGCCGGCTAGTTGTTTCAAGTAAAACAAAGGTGTATTTTCTTTTCATATCACCTTTAATGCTGTACCAGAGACAGTATCTTCTCATTTTCCCCTTCCTAGGTACATCCCAGAGAGTTCGGTTCACACAAAAAATAAATTACACAATTAAGGGGAACTTTCAGTGTTTACAAGTGACATGCCTGAAACCTATTAAAAACACAAGAAAAACCAAAATAAACGATATCAAAATATAACTGATCGTCCTACAGGCTAACAAATATAAATGAAAAAAACTTTTAAAGAGTGTTTTATACTTCATAGCAACCTTAAATCACCTCATGAGTTCTGCGTGTGAACATAAAAATTATAGACAGTAGAAATTGCCAATACAGGCGCAAATCATTTAACAGTACGGAGCAGCGTATGTTGCGTTTCGCTAGCTCTGGTTCTATACAAAATTGACAAAGGGGAAGAGCTGGATGTTGATCGGATGGAGTACATATGCTTCTTGCAGCCTAGTTGAGTGTTTCCCTAAAGCTTGGAACGGGCTTTGCGTGCCAGTAAAAATAATGTATGTACCCCTCCCGCGTCTATGTAGGGTATCGTTGCACGTCAATAATCATTTTGGGATTGTTATGCACAATATAACCGAGGGTATCAAATAATCTATGCTGAGATCTGCTGTGGCGATCTATTATTTTGAATGAATGTACGCGCGATCTATTTTTGACTGGAATTGGGGTTTCTCCCGCGGTGCTTTCCCGCGGTGTTTACAGGATGCAGATACTCACCTGAGTGTCAACGACGGCTCGACTTTTGATTTCCATGAACATTTTGTAATGTTCATCTGTTCACATACCGCCCCTGCTACAGCTCGCAAGGCCGAGCAGTATTGTAAATAAAGAAAACAAAACAAATTTAATTTAGGGGAGCATTCAGACGTATGTGGTGCAACACTTAGGCAGCTTAAAGCATTCTTCGACACATGACTGATATTTTGGCATTGATGGTATTGCTCTGGCGAGCCGACCATTGGCAATAGCAGGTTTGGAAACAAAGGAGCCATAATTAGGTGTTTCCGGTTATAACAGCGACAGTAGGTACTGGTCACCGCAATCGGTTTCGTGGCTCTATTTTTAAACACTGATCGGCGATTACAAAAGCACCAGAATCCTTCCCTGTCATTTATTTTTCACCCTTAACTAGCCCGCTGCTCATCAGAAGCAATTGCAGCGTGTAGGCATCCTGGAAGGGTTTCTGCATACACGAAAAGGTGCAGGCACCCGGGATCTAGGTACGAATCAGAATGAATACCTCCAAGATGCCATCTTCTTTCACATAGCCGTTTTCAAATTTTTTCGCAGGAAGTTCCGACCGGACGTTTTTATTTTGAGAGGACATTATTCTCTCATCAACGACGACAAGCCCAACTGCAAAATCCTTCCGGTGACGCTGATGCAAGATGTTCCGGAGGCCCCTTTTACTCTGGTACGTGACGTATGCACACATCAGTGATTTCGAAATGCGCACCCCGTGTCTCAAGTTGCCTATTTCTGTGGCTTTGGTTGAGAGTATCCTTTTTGCCTTTACAAAAAACTCCAGGTTGTATTTTATCGTAAAATTTATAGCACTAGGTTTGGAGTTTTAATAGCCTCGCACAGCCCATTTTGCAAATTTAAACTCCGCCCTTAAACACACAGTGCCCCAAAAATAGGAACGTTCCGCCCTCTTGAACAATCTCCGATGTTTTCCTTAGAAGCAGTATTTCTATAACCACGCCCCTTCCCCCGGTTGCCTATCTGGTTAAGCCGCTTTAATCAGTGCAGTTCCAGGGCTCCTCCTCACATACGCCGACCCCTCTTTCACAACTGTTATTCTTGTCTCCACAACTGTTATTCTTCCTGCATTTTTCCCGAGTTGCGGAATCAGGCCACAATGGCTACATTGTTATTATACGATCATAGATCACAGAATCACATGGAACGCCGTGGTGCCTTTAAGAATGCAGTAAATTAAATGAATAAATCAATGAATGAATCATCACAATAGCGAATGGCGTAACAACGACCGAATACCGCCGCCAAACTTGTAGCGGCCGCCACTATTGCCGCCTCAGATTCCACCTCGCTGAGTAGCTCTGAATCCCTCCCGGCTGAAGAACTATTCGCCCGGTTAAAACCGCGGCGTTATTCCCTAATTCTTCTTCAGCGTGATGGGCTTTCCAAGAGACATTTTCGCCGGTGCATTTCACACCTAAAACATGCGCCAATAACCTGTTGCCGGTTTAAACGTCCAAGTGTTGGGGTTAGAAAGGGCGTGCGTGCGCGCACAGCTAGGCTTCATACCGCTACTGATGACATGCCAGTTGGGCTGGCGGGAGATATAAACGTGGAAGTCTCATGGCTCAATGCGCCTTCTCAGTTGTCGTCCGTAATCGCGCGGTTTGGGTCTGGGATGGTGTGTTATATACTAAGACGCCTAAAACGTAGTAGGGAACGTAAAACCACATATTCGTTCACCCTAATTAAGCTCGAGGCCTTCCACGTTTGAACTCGTCATGGGCGGACGCATGTTGCTGGTTTAGAGGAAGAAAAGCGAGAAATGAAGCGTCAGCCCGAAAGTGGGTGCGAAGTGGGTGCGAAGCTTAAGTGGGTGCGAAAACGATGGAAAGACGCTGCCGCCGCCGGTTGCCTGGCTGTAGATTCCTGCTGGACGAACAGAATCTTACCCCCTAGGAACGCAGACGTGAGCCAATAAAACGAGTTAAGAAATATTGATTTCAGACGGCATTTTCGGGAATGTCCTTCGCTTTTAACGACAGTTATGCGTTTACGGATGGGAAGAGGAGGAAGCGGGCGTGATAACACAGCTATAGGTCTCCCTTTTGCTGGCGGGAAATTGAAACTTGAACGCCAAACAGCCCAATGCGAGTTGTTTGGTGTCCTGAAAGGTCGCACAAATTGGGTTGGTGGGGTTTTCAAATAGTAATGTCCCAAGGGCGCTGGAATAAAGCTCGGGTCCTACTACGTTGTATGCAGCTAATTGGCTAAGAAGAATCCCCCATCGCAAATCGAAAACAAACGCTCTTTTTTCGTGCACACCGTGGACTGCATCCAACTTCGTAGGTCCACCAATAAAAGGCGCAATGGTCTCGCTTCGTCGGATTAGTGATTAGTGACAAGTTTAGGGAAACGGAGGTAGAGAAGCTTGCACCGATAAGCGCCACAGAAGGCGGCGGAAGGCGAAATAAGTTTGAGCAACCTTGACTGGAAAAAAGCAGAGCAAATGCCCCCCCCCCCCCCCCCCCCAACAGCAGTGGGCCCGGAAGAAGAACTTTGGAACACTGTTTACTGTTTATGAGGGCAATAGATACGGTGATATAAACCAAACTAATACCGGAGGATAGGCTAGAAAGTAGGATGAATTTAATATTGAAAGGGAGAGGCAACAAAGCCAGTATTGATTCATACAGATCACTCAGAGTAACGTCAGTGGTGTATAGCTTCGTATTGCAGGCGATAAATTCTGGAATTCAAGCAGGGATGTAAGAAAACCTAATCCTTGCGGAACTGCAGAATGGATTTAGAAAACACAGGTGCTTGGATGATATTTTTTTCGTGATAACACAATGAATTGAAATTGCAAAAACGCAGAATTTAGCATTATGGATTACGTTCTTGTACATTAAAGAGGCACACAACAACGTTAACTGAGAACTGCTCTGGAGAATGCTCACCCTCCAGTGATTAGATGACGAGTTAATACAGTTTCTTTTAGCAATCTACAAAGACATTACAGTGCTCCTGACAAGGGAAGGCTAGAAATACGCACAGCAGGTCAACACCCACCGGGGATTGAAATAGAAATGCCCTTTGAGCGGAATACTGTTTGTTTCGCATGGCAGGGCTAGAAAGGAATCTAAAAAAAAGTAAATTAATTTCAGTAAAATAAGTAAATTAATGTTCAGCATAACGCATATGCTGGGACGTGAACTGGTACAACAGCGTAATATTGTAATGTTATACGCAGACGACATGGTTTCTTTAGCTGATAACCAGACCGATAACCAGACCAGACAGCGGTCAGGACGCCACCGACCTGGGGTTCAATTTTTAGCGCACAAAAATCTGGAATACAGGTTTTAAATGACAGTAGCACTGACGCAGTGTCAATCCAGCTTGGCGAATTACCCACCCTTAAGGAATAAAAATATTTGGGAGCGCTGATAAACAAAGGGGAGAACTACTTCAGAACTCACGAGGAGCAACTCAAGTGTAAGGGACAGCGAAACACAGCTACAATGAAGCATAGAGCTTTGTAAGGGTATGACAAATATGAACTAGAGAGAGAAATAGGGAAAGGACTATTGGTTCCCGGGTTCACATTTCGGAATCCAGTACTCTGCTTACAATGAGACGCTCTAGCTGGCCTAGAAACTAAACCAGAGAATGGTGGGCCGTTTGACCTTAGGAGTGCATGGAAATAACACTAACGAAGCAGTGCAAGGAGATATGGGCTGGACGTCGTTTGAAGTTCACGAAGTGCAGACTGAAATACGTTTTCAAAGGAGGTTGATAGCAATGGATGAACCTCGGTGCACAGCTAAACTTTTAGGTACTTACACATGAAAAGCGGGGACGCGCAGTGGCTAACAAAGACTAGAAGGCTAACGATGTAATAGGGAAAGAACAGTGGAGAATCCAAGACAGCAAAGGTAAACTAAAAGAAGTCAAGGCAGATAAAATAGAATAATTGAGAATAACTGAAGCTTAAACGTCGTTAGAAATGCATAGGGCTGAGAAATCAGACATAAGAAAGAAAAATTTATACAATATTTCCTAGGGCGTGCTCTGCTTTTTGAGGCTAGAGGAGGTGGCAAACTAATAGGTTTGTAAGGAGTTATACAAAAAAATGATGGGGTATGCGTGGAAGGCGCAAACGAAACAGAAACGTTGAGGCAAGTACCGTTAAATGCGATAGTATAAATCCACGCTGCTCGCGCTAACAGCAGCGGCATTGCATGATTTGCTCACATACGTGTTGTAGCGACGAAGAGAGAACTGATAGTGCAATAGTGACCTTAAGGGGAAAGGGCGTGAAGTGGATTGTGCTTGAAAGAGAAGGGCCCTGAATGGCATTGATCACGCATTAAAAAAGTGGCTTGTTGAACCGATTTTAAGTGAGCCGGTAACCGCTATGTAATTTTTCGGGTCAGTTCGGGTTCATTTAATATATATATGTATATATATATATATATATATATATAACACAGAAATAAGGGTTGGCAGCCGAGAAAACCTCGGAAAGCAAAGGGGAGGATATGGTAGATCATTGAAACAGATTAAGAATTTGGAAAGAAAGAAAGAAAGTGAAGAAAAAATGCCCGCCAGGTGGGATCCGAACCCACGACCTCCAGAATACCGGTCTGGTGCGATAACCACTACGCTACCGGCGGGGCGATTTTCCCATTCACTTTCTGGGGTATTTATGTTAGGTATGTTTGTTTCCTGTGCTTGGGGGTGGTATCCAGCGCCATTCGGACTAATCGGGGTGAAGGGGACCTTCTTTTTAACCCCCGGGTCGTGACTCGAGTGTCTACGACATGTCCAGAGTGGTCGACCAGCTTTGAACCCTCTTAAGCTCCCTTTGGCAACAAGACTGCCAGAACAGAGGCCCTCGCTATGCATGTAGCGAATCAGAATAGGAAATGAGGGGCTCGTTGAAAATAACACAGAAATAAGGGTTGGCAGCCGAGAAAACCTCGGAAAGCAAAGGGGAGGATATGGTAGATCATTGAAACAGATTAAGAATTTGGAAAGAAAGAAAGAAAGTGAAGAAAAAATGCCCGCCAGGTGGGATCCGAACCCACGACCTCCAGAATACCGGTCTGGTGCGATAACCACTACGCTACCGGCGGGGCGATTTTCCCATTCACTTTCTGGGGTATTTATGTTAGGTATGTTTGTTTCCTGTGCTTGGGGGTGGTATCCAGCGCCATTCGGACTAATCGGGGTGAAGGGGACCTTCTTTTTAACCCCCGGGTCGTGACTCGAGTGTCTACGACATGTCCAGAGTGGTCGACCAGCTTTGAACCCTCTTAAGCTCCCTTTGGCAACAAGACTGCCAGAACAGAGGCCCTCGCTATGCATGTAGCGAATCAGAATAGGAAATGAGGGGCTCGTTGAAAATAACACAGAAATAAGGGTTGGCAGCCGAGAAAACCTCGGAAAGCAAAGGGGAGGATATGGTAGATCATTGAAACAGATTAAGAATTTGGAAAGAAAGAAAGAAAGTGAAGAAAAAATGCCCGCCAGGTGGGATCCGAACCCACGACCTCCAGAATACCGGTCTGGTGCGATAACCACTACGCTACCGGCGGGGCGATTTTCCCATTCACTTTCTGGGGTATTTATGTTAGGTATGTTTGTTTCCTGTGCTTGGGGGTGGTATCCAGCGCCATTCGGACTAATCGGGGTGAAGGGGACCTTCTTTTTAACCCCCGGGTCGTGACTCGAGTGTCTACGACATGTCCAGAGTGGTCGACCAGCTTTGAACCCTCTTAAGCTCCCTTTGGCAACAAGACTGCCAGAACAGAGGCCCTCGCTATGCATGTAGCGAATCAGAATAGGAAATGAGGGGCTCGTTGAAAATAACACAGAAATAAGGGTTGGCAGCCGAGAAAACCTCGGAAAGCAAAGGGGAGGATATGGTAGATCATTGAAACAGATTAAGAATTTGGAAAGAAAGAAAGAAAGTGAAGAAAAAATGCCCGCCAGGTGGGATCCGAACCCACGACCTCCAGAATACCGGTCTGGTGCGATATATATATATATATATATATATATATATATATATATATATATATATATATATATATATATTTATTTATTTATTTATTTATTTGGTACATACTGCAGGCCCATTAAGGGCCCAAGCAGGAGGGGCATAACATTAAGGTGTACATTAAAACACATATCAGCAAACAGCTTGTTGGATGGCATCAAGGTTTTCAACGTTTGAGGGTGAAAGCTGGTTCCACTCTGTGATGGTTCGAGGGAAAAACGAGTATTTGAAGATGTTAGTTCTGGCGTAGTGTGGGGTAAGTGATTGGAGGTGCCTATTTCTTGACAACCGGGCTGTGGAAGGCTTGATGTAAGAGTCAGGTTGCATGGATAATTTTTTGATCTTTAGTAGAAACATGAATTTTAGTCGTAACATTTTTCTTAGAATTTGCAGCGTAGGAATTCCATTTTTCTTCAATAAGAGGGTAGGAGAGTCAGTTGCGCGATATTTGGAGAATATAAATCGGACAGCTTTACGCTGAATCATTTCAAGGGCATCTATGTTAATTTTTGTGTAAGGGTCCTATACCGAACATGCATATTCTAATTTTGGCCTTATTATGGAAGTATAAGCGAGGAGCCTAACGGTTGAAGGAGTATGGCGCAGTTTATGTCTCAAAAAACAGAGTTTACGAAAGGCGGATGAGCAAATATTTTTAACGTGTTTATTCCAACTAAGGTTATTGGTTAAAGGTACGCCTAAGTATTTATATTCATTAACTTCTGAAAGTGGACGAGAAGGAAGATGGTATGGGAAGGAAAGACTATTTCTTTTGTTGGTAATTTTCATGAAAACAGTTTTATCTGGATTAAGCTGCATCCCCCATTCATTACACCATGCAATAATGTTATGCAAGGAGGAATTAAGTAGTCGTTGGTCATCATGGTTAGAAATTTCCTTAAACAAAACACAGTCATCAGCAAATAGCCTAATTTGTATAGAGTCCGGGATAACCTTAGGAAGGTCATTTATATAAATTAAAAAAATTAAGGGACCTAAGACGCTTCCCTGGGGAACGCCGGATGTGACAGGGAGTTCGTCGGAATTATGACCATCAATGCTTACAAATTGAACACGGTTAGACAAATACGCAAAAACCCAGCTAATAATGAAAGGTGGAAGGCCAATAGTTTCGAGCTTATGCAGTAGTTTGCCATGTGGGCAAACTACTGCATAAGCTCGAATAAGCCCATGTGGGCAATACTGCAAACTACTCTCTCTCTCTCTATATATATATATATATATATATATAGAGAGAGAGAGAAAGAAAGAAAGAAAGAAAGAAAGTAGAGAAAAAATGTCCGCCAGATGGAATGCGAACCCACGACCTCCACTTTCTTTCTTTCTAATTCTTTATCTGTTTTAATGACCTACCACATCCTTCGCTTTGCTTTGTGAGGTTTTCTTGACTGCCAACACTTATTTCTGTGTTATTTTCAACGAGCCCCTCCTTTCCTATTCTGATTAGCTACATGCATAGCGAGGGCCTCTGTTCTGGCAGTGTTGGTGCCATAGGAAGCTTAAGAGGGTTCAACGCTGGTCGACCACTCTCAACATGTCGTAGACACTCAAGTCACGGCGCGGGGATTAAAAAGAAGGCCCTTCCACCCCGAGTAGTCCGAGTGGCGCTGGCTACCACCCCCAAGCACAGCCGCGATGGCGTAGAGGTAGAGCATCCGCCTCGCGTGGAGAAGCACCGAGGTTCGAATTCCGGTGCCGGACAATTCCCACCGGATTAAAAAAAATCCGCGTATTGAGGGAATTGCACAAAGGGGCTTGGGGCGCGACCTGACCCCGGCGACCATCGCCGGCGACCATCGCCGGCGACCTAGCCACCCAGCAGCGTGCCGACCCAGCAACTCTGGGTCGGCACGCTGCTGGGTGGCTAGGTCGCTCTTCGTCACGACTCCGTAGAATGTGGTGTCTTCGTCAGAGTCTTGCGGTGGTTGGTCGACGGGGGGTCGACACAGGTTTTCGGCGTCGGAGTGTTTCCTCCCGCATTTATAGACTACTGTAACGTCGAATTCTTGCAGGCGTAAGCTCCACCTACCTAGACGGCCAGATGGGTCCAAATATTGGCGAGCCAACACAGCGCATGGTGGTCTGTCACAACCTTGAACGGTCTTCAATACACGTACGGGCGAAATTTCGAAATGGCACAAATATTCTCGAGGCACTCTTTCTCAGAGGCTGAGTAGGTTAATTTCTTCCTTGGACAGACCAAGGCTGTGATAGGCGATTACGTTTTCGCCCCCGATTTGCTTTTGGACGAGAATGGCACCCAAGCCTATGTCACTGGCATCGATTTGAATTTCCGTTTCGGAGTTTTCATCGAAATGCGCCAGCACGGACGGGCTTTGCAGGCATTGTTGCTGCTCCCACAATGCTTTTTCTTGGGCGTTTTCCTAGGTGAAAGGGGTGCTATCTTTCGGCAAGCGCGTGAGTGGCTCCGCAATGCGTGCGAAGTTTGCGACGAAGCGCTGGTAGTATGCGCACAGTCAGAGAAATCTTCGCACGCCCTTCTTATCTTTCGGTCTTGGGGAGTTCGCTATGGCTGAACTTTTCGCCGGTTCAGGCAGGAGTCCTGCGGCGCTGACGACATTGCCCAAAAACATTGGAAAAAGTGGCATTTTCAGGCTTCAGGCACATACGTTTGGCCTCGAGTACTGACTTCAACATTTCAAGGTGTTCGTCGAAAGTCTGGGAGAATAGAACAACGTCATCGAGGTATACAAGGCAGGAGTGCTACTTCAGGCCAGCTAGCACAGTGTCCATGACTCTCTGAAACGTTGCTGGCGCAGTGCATAGCCCAAACCGCATCACCTTGAACTCGTATAGGCCGTCCAGGGTTATGAATGCAGCCTTTTCTCGATCTCTCTCGTCCACATCAATTTGCCAGTACCCTGTCTTCAGATCCATTGATGAGAAGTAGTTCGCGTGGCAGAGGTGCTCGAGGGCGTCGTCGATTTGTGGCAGGGGTACACGTCCTTTTTTGGTGATCTTGTTCAATCGCCGGTAGTCAATGCAGAACCTCAATGTGCCGTCTTTTTTTTCACAGGTTCGACTGGCGCATCCCAGGGGCTTTTCGATGGCTGTATAATCCCGTCGCTGAGCATGTCATCGACTTGTGTCCCGAGGGCCTTCCGCTCGTGTGAAGACACGCGGTACGGTGACTGTCGGGTAGGCCGTGCTCCATCTTCGGTTATAATTCGGTGCTTCGCTAGGGGTGTCTGACGAAATTTTGAGTCTGTCGAAAAACACTTGCTGTAGCGACACAGGAAATCGAATAATTTGTCCCGGTTTTCTTTCGGCAGCGCTGTGTTCACGTCGAAAGGATGCGGCAGCTTGAAAGCGACTGCGCTTGCGCGTTCAAAATCGGCGACCGCGATCACTTGACTTGGTTCTTGCGTTTCTTCGAGGAGCGCAATTGCAGCGCTGTTGTTTAAATGCTGCCACTCCTCCATAAAATTAGTCACCAAAACGTGGGATTTGTATTGCCTAAGCCACGCAATGCTTCTTTCGACAGTGAAACCGACGTCGAGAAGCAAACTTTGGTCACTCTCTACGATAGCCTTGATGTCAGGAGGAGCATCCTTACAGTAGACGATAATCATCAAGCTTGCGCGGGGTGGCAGGTGACATGATCGTCGTCGATCCGTACAACAATAATGGTGTTCGGAGTTCAGTACAGGCGTCGTGGAGTGATCGGAGGCAAAGGTCAGCGACATTGTTTGCAGATCAATTATTGTACCGTTGTCCATCACAAAGTCCATTCCAAGAATTACATCGCGGGAGCAGTTAGGCCAAATGACGAACGCATCAGAGTACGTGTTGCCGTCTATGGTGACGCGCGATGTGCACGTTCCACTTGGTGTTACGAGATGGCCTCCTGCTGTGCGTTTGTGCGGACCATCCCATCTTGTCGTAACGTTCTTTAGCTTGGACGCGAATGACCCGGTAATTACTAAACAGTCGGCTCCCGTGTCGATGAGGGCGACTACGTCAAAGGCGTTGATGGACAACTGGACGTCGGAAGTCACTTTCCTAGAGTTTCCGGTGCGTCAGGGCGTCATATCTCGGCTTGTTCGTGTTGACGGTCGGGCACTATGCGTCGTCATTGTCGTCGTCTTCTCAGCGCCAGGCTCTGTTATTTCGGGTATTCCTGGGTTCGTGTCAGCGTAGTGTTCGGCAGTCCCGTCCGGGTTGGATCGGGTCATCGGGCTCATGGAATGTCGTGAATGAGTGTCTGCGGCGAGTCGTAGCGTCGTTGGAGGGTTTTGATTTTTCCGCCGCGGTGCAACTTTACGTACAGAAGTTGCTGCTTTTAGTTTCCCCTACGTGGCTTGGGGAACTCCTACGCGGGAAGTCTGCATAGCTTCCACGGCTTGGCGATCGGTATGGGTAGGGTGACGGTGAACGATTGAAGCGCGCTGGACCTCGGTTTGGTGTTGGAAGGTAATCTTCGATTTCGGTAGGGCGCTGGCCGGGTCGCGGGCGTAGATCGTCGATGGAGAACCCTCACAAACCGAGCCTCTTGTAGGGGCAGCGACGGTATATGGTGGTCAGCCTCTCCGCAGTGGTAACACAGCGGATGATTATCTGGCGTGCGCCACACGTCGGTCTTCCTCGGGGCGGGGGGTTGCACCGAAGGTGGTCGGGCCGGTGACAGGGGACGAGGGTATGGAGCCCGGAACGATAGGGTGCAGGTGGGCGAGGTCGACGGACAGCAGCCGCGTAGGCTATGGTTTGCGGCTCGTGGGGTGCTTCTGGCGTCGTTGAAGTTCCCAGCGATTGCTGCACTTCTTCCCTAATGACGTCGGTAAGCGAAGCGACCTCGGGTAGCGGCGGCGATGGGAGAAGTTTTCGCGGCTCCTCCATCTCTACTGCGCGGATAGTGTCGCGTAGGCTGCCTCTTGGGGTCCGCATGCTGCCGAGGTAGTTCGCATTGGCCGCGGCAACAAAGTTGCGGTCATACTGCTTAGCACGCATTTCGAGGGCCTTCTGAATTGTGCTGGCTTCGGTCACAAATTCGGCGACGGTTTTGGGCGGATTGGGGACAAGTCCAGCAAACACTTACTTCCTCACACCGCGAATTAGGAAGCGCAACTTCTTTTCTTCCACCATGCAAGGGTCAGCACGCCTGTAAAGCTCCGTCATCTCTTCGGCAAACACAACGACGCTTTCTTTCAGGTGTTGTGTCCGCGTTTGCAGCAAGGCTTCGGCCCGCTATTTTCGCACAACCGTCGTGAACGTGGTTAAAAATTGCGTTCTCAAATCGTTCAAAGATTTCATGGAGCTTTCATGTTTCGCAAACCAGATCCGTGCTGAATCTGCAAGGTAGACGAACACTTTACTCAGTGTCTCCGCGTAGTCCATCGGTAAAACAGCCTGACCCGTTTGACTCTCTCCAACCAGACTTCGGGATCCTCGGAAGGAGACCCATGGAATGATGGTGGTTCCCTGGGTTGATGAAGGACGAGGGCAGAATTAGTAGCGCTGGTCATAGTGCCTGCGTTGATCATGGTGGTTTTAGCTACGTCTTTTTCTTCACTTTATCCGGAAGTAGTCCAAACTCTGGCGGAAGTCCTTGCTGTCGGCGACTGACACGCGTTGGGCTAGCTTGTCGGCTTGACGAGTGCTTAGGGTGCATGTACCCAGCACCTTTACCAGATGTCACGGAGCCAAAGGCGACGCAGTTATCTTCAAGGAAAACAAGTTTATTGGAGCGAACTTGTGCTCCCCTAACAGCTCATAGAATACAGGCGGCGAAGCAGCAGTCAAAAAAGAGATGTGCGAAGGCGAGCATCGACGATTCGAATGCCGCGGAATCGGCTCTTCGGGAATTCATCACTCGGCGCGAGGGTTTCTCGAATAGTCGTATTGTATACCGAGCACTGTAGATCAAGGAAGAATAATCTAGGCTGTTCACGTTAGTTCGGAACGCTCTCTTTATCAGAAGAGATAATACATGCGGCACACAAAAGAAGAGAACACGCGCCTCCCTTGGCAAGGAGAGAACGCCGAGAACACAGACCAGCACAACCGGGCGGCAAAAGCAAAACAAAAATAAACAAACCCAATGCACGGTTCCCGGCATTATCCCCCCTCTACGAGTGCATCGACCCGATGCTAACATAAGCGACAGTCCAAACAAATAAAAAATAAAAGTCCGTCTCGTGCGTAGGAAGGTTTTAAGTGAACCACCTGGATGACGTCGGGCCGCGTGCGTCGTCATGATGTTCCGTAATCAGAATCGGCGATCACCTCGTAGGTAGGGTGACCAACACGTTGTAGAATCCGGTAGGATCCGAAGTACCATCGTAAAAGCTTTTCACTGTGTCCACGTCGTCGGATGTGAGTCCAAACCCACACACCATCCCGTGGTTGGCTCTCGGCGTCTCGGTGTCAGAGGTTGTAGCGTCTGGTATCCACCAGCTGCTGGTACTTTGTGCGAACTCGAGCGAGCTGGCGGGCCTCCACCGCACGCTCAATGTATCTTTGGACGTCGGCGTTGAGGTCGTTGTCTTCCACAAGGGGAAACATGGCGTCAAGCATTGTAGTCGGCCGTCTTCCGTAGACAAGCTCCAACGGTGTCATCTGCGTAGTTTCCTGCATTGCCGTGTTGTACGCAAACCTGACATACTGCACGACTTCGTCCAAAGTCTTATGTTCAACGTCGACGTACATAGACAACAGCATATCCGTGATTGTCTTGTTCAGGCGTTAGTGAGCCCGTTCGTTTCGGGGGTGGTACGCCGTCCTTCTTCTGTGATCTGTGTTGCTGTAGAGCAAGATTCCTTGCATGAGCTCCGCAGCGAAGGGTGTTCCGTGGTCCGTCATTAGGATTGTGACGTAAGGAACGGGCCCAGAAGGTTCATTTTAATCTGTTGGAAGGGCCTCAATGGGACGGCGATCGGCTGCAGAAGTACGGCGGGCCTCGTCGGCGGTGTTGGCTTTACCGATGCGCAAACAAACGAGGACGAAGAAGGAACCAACACGGACAAGCGCACTCCGTAGTTTTTCAGGCTGAATGCTGGAAAGTTCCGTTTGGAGGCCCTAGGCACGGCGACGTTTTGTCGTTCGAGGTAGTGGATCATTACGCGTAACTCGGGGTCGGCACGCTGCTGGGCGGCTCGGTCGCTCTCCGTCACGACTCCGAAGAATGCACTGTCTTAGTCAGAGTCTTGTGGTGGTAGGGTGGCGGGGGCGAGATACAGGGTTTCGGCGTCGGGGTGTTTCCTCCCGCATTTATAGGCTACTCTAACGTCGAATTCTTGCAGGTGCAAGCTCCACCTACCTAGACGGCCAGATGGGTCCTAATATTGGCGAGCCAACACACCGCATGGTGGTCTGTCACAACCATTAACGGTCTTCAATACACGTACGGGCGAAATTTCGAAATGGCCCAAATATTCGCGAGGCACTCTTTCTCAGAGGCTGAGTAGGTTAATTTCTTCCTTGGACAGACCACGGCTGGCATAGGCGATTACTTCTTCGCCCCGCTTTGCTTTTGGACAAGGCTGGCACCCAAGCCTATATCACTGGCGTCCATGTGAATTTCTGTTTTGGCGTTTTCGTCGAAATGCGCCAGCACGGACGGGCTTTGCAGGCATTGTTGCAACTAGCAGAATGCTTTTTCGCGGGCATTTTTCTGCTGAAAAGGGTGCTATCTTTCGTCAAGCGCGTAAGTGGCTCCGCAATGAGTGGGAAGTTTGCGACGAAGCGCTGGTAGTATGCTCACAGTCCGAGAAATCTACGCACGCCCTTCTTATCTTTCGGTCTTGGGAAGTTCGCACGCAGGCCCTTTACGTTCCTGTCGCCATGCACCTCGACAGCGATCCAGCTATCGTCTTTTCCACACGCGCGGCGAAGAACTTCTGGTGAAGCGGAAGATTTTCAACGCCAGGATACGTGACAACCGCAAGCGCCACCAACCCCCATTGTGTTTTTCGGCTACATAAGGACGACGGATAGGAGGGATCGCCACTTAGAGGCTCTGGTAAAGGTGCTGTGACAGCACCTAATCAAGCCATTTTACCGCACGCAGGTCCTTCACGTTCCTGTTGCCATGCACCTCGACAGCGATCCAGCTATCGCCTTTTCCACACGCGCCGCGAACGACGTTTGGTGAAGTGGGATATTTTCAACGCCAGGATAAGTGACAACCACCAAAGCCACCAATTCCCATTGTGCCTTTCGGCTACACAAGGACGACGCATCAGAGGGATCGCCAGTTGGAGGCTCTGGTAGAGGCGCTGTGACAGCACCCAATCAAGCCATTCTACCGCACGCAGGTCCTTCACATTCCTGTTGCGAAGCACCTCGACAGCGATCCAGCTATCGCCTTTTCCACACGCGTGGCGAACGACGTCTGGTGAAGCGGAAGATTTTCAACGCCAGGATACGTGACAACCGCCAGCGCCACCAATCCAGATCGCGCCTATCGGCTACAAAAAAACAACGCATCGGAGGGATCGCCACTTGGAGGCTCTGGTTGAGGCGCTGTGACAGCACCTAATGAAGCCATTCTATCGTACGTGGGTCCTTCACGTTCCTGTTGCCATGCGCCTCGACAGCGATCCAGCTATCGCCTTTTCCACACGCGTGGCGAATGACGTCTGGTGATGTGGAAGATTTTCAACGCCAGGATACGTGACAACCGCCAGCGCCACCAATCCAGATCGCGCCTATCGGCTACAAAAAAACAACGCATCGGAGGGATCGCCACTTGGAGGCTCTGGTTGAGGCGCTGTGACAGCACCTAATCAAGCCATTCTAGCGTACGCAGGTCCTTCACGTTCCTGTTGCCATGCACCTCGACAGCGATCCAGCTGTCGCCTTTTCCACACGTTCGCGAACGTCTGGTGAAGCGGAAAATTTTCAATGCCAGGATAGGTGACAACCGCCGGCGCCGCCAATCCCCATCGTGCCTTTCGGCTACATAAGGACATAAGAGTGGACCAGCTCCACGCATGCATGCCGTTGAAGCCGCAAGCGCCAACATTTGGCGCTGCGGGCTGTGGTGTCACTGAACTTCAAGTCCGCGCCTCTCGGTGCCCGCACTTGCTCGGTTCGCTGGGTTCGCCGTTATTCGCTTGTATGCATGCTTGTCTCCGGTCTGTCGAAGGCGCCGAGGAATCCGTACCGCTTCCGATCCAGAGCGACGCCTTCGCTCCCGTGGCCCTGCTACGGCGATACTGCAGTGCCATTGAGGGCAACGGTCTTTTGTTTGTCGACTGTTTAGATACCGTGGAGCAAGCAGTCACAAGGAGGCTACTTTCACGCAGTTCTTCCGCCCCCAAAAATATTGTTTTCTTTCCGAGAAAGTGTCGTATCAATCGTAAACTCCAGGGCAGTAAGAGCTCAGCCTTAGCTCATCACTCCGTCGGCAAGATTGCTATCATATAAGTTTTTTTGCTTAACTTTCTATATCAAATTTTTGCTATATCGAACAATTTTACATTCCTCGCGCTGCCAGATATAAGCGGGCATTGCTGTTAATGCAAACATATCGAATGGAAGGATGGCGTCCCAGTTAGTGTGGCCGAGACCAATAAACATGGAGATCCTATCTGAAAGCGCATGATGGAAGCATTCCGTGAGGCCATTTGTTGGGGGTTGGCATGGGGCCGAGATTTTGTGGATGGTGTTCCATGCACGAAGCAGGTCCGCATGGACACTCGAGAGAGACGCCTGTCCACGGTCATTTAGTAGAAAACGGGGAGCCCCATGTCGTTAGATCATGGCATGGAAGATTTATTCGGGGACTTCATAAGAGCAGCCATGCCGAACAGGGGCCGTCTCTCCATAACGCATGAAATGTTTGAGGGTGGTCACGATTCAACGGTAGCCAGAGGAGGTGGTTGCTAAAGGGCCGTATAGGCCAATACCTATCACGTCAAAAGGATCCGCCGCACGAAGCACGAGTTGTAGAAGTCCAGGAGGTGCGTTGTAGGCCGTTTGCGATGCTGGCACGATGCACATGAGGTGACATACTTAGCGACGCACCTTGACGTACCAGTATAGGAGAACCGGGCTTGAATCCTATCAGACGTTTTTTGAGAGGCGAGGGGGCCAGCAGCTGGCTCATCGTAGAAGGCTTGTAAAAGCTTTGGCTGCAAAGCCCGAGGAGCAGCCGGCACACGTTTTTTTTCAGGAGGGTGATGATTTACGGGGCAGAGCACGCCGTTGACGAGCGTGTACCTTTCAAGATGCCGGCGTAAATGACTGTTACGAGGTTGTGCCACCCCTGACAGTCGGCCCATTATATTCCGGCAGTGCGGGTCCGCCTGCTGAAGAGCCACCAGTTGGGAGCAACCAACGAATTGCGCAGAGTCGATGGGAGCCAAGGATATAGCTCGTGCAGCGGAGAAAACATCGCCAGCGGTGGCTGGTGTCGACCCGAGGGCAGAACTTCACAAGGTATAAGCATCAAGGTGCTCCTTGCGGATTTCTACCGTACAGTGTATTCGTACTCCTGTAACGTAAAATCCAACGTCCGAGCCATACGGAACGGTTCTTCAGCGTCGATAACCAACACAAGGCGTGTGATCGGTCACTACGGTGAAGTGCCGGCCTTATAAGTAGAGACGGAAGTTCTGCACCGACCAGACGACTGTCACGCATTATTGTTCAGTAATGGTGTAGTTCTTCTCTGCAGAGTGTGACTAGCACAGCCCGCCAACTGCTCTTTAGACTGGTTACGGCGCTCGAGAACAAGAGCACCAAATCCGTGCCCGCTTGCATCCGTAAGCTTACTTTGGTGTCGTCGAAATGGGTCAAGACAGGGTCAGAAGTAAACGCTCCTTTGAAGGTTTGAAATAATTTTTCGCAATACTCAGACCACACCAACGGCGTGCCATAATGGGGCAGCTGGCTTAGTGGAGACGCGAGAGTGGCGAAGTTGTGCACAAAATGTCTAAAGTCGGAAGCGAGGCCAGGAAAGCTTTGGAGCGTCTTCTGTTACTGCGGGCGCGGAAGGGTCATGACTGCGCTACTCTTCTCAGGGTCGGGCGCACAATTTCTTTGTTCACAACATGACCAATGACGCTGATGTTCAGTAATGCTCGTTGTAGGGCTAGTTGGTTCATCATACTTATACCTAAAACGGCGCATACGTACGGGACAGGGCACAGAAGAATGAGTACGAGCGTAGACTCACAATACGTGTATTGAAAAATTAAACATACTAATATACCCACACCAGCACGTGCGCGCACATGTCACCATTGTTTCACATGGTATAACGGTTTAAAATATATCCATTTCCATACAAAGATGTGGATGGTTCACTAACACAGTGTTCACCATGCTTCCGAATAAAAATGCGTCGATTAAGTTGGATGGCCTGTTGGCTAACCAACTTACAACTTACAAGTTAGCTAGCTTGTGTCCCAAGATTGTGATGGAACAGACAACAGTTTGCCTAAAACGATGTGCGACGTATGCTGAATATGCGTAAGAAGAGGATCCCTTCTTCCGCACCACTGCGTGGCTTGTGAAAACAAGCCATGCGTGCCTGTTTGACTCACACGAAGGGGCACATCAAAAGTCGAGAACTGGTGGCAAAATAAATCCAGCAATTTTTATTCGGAAACGTGCTGAACAGTGTGTGAATAAACAATCCGTATCATTGTATGGAAAAGAGTGTGAATTTTTAAATCTTTAAGTCATGTGATAAGGATGGTGACACGTGTCCGCATGTGCTGGTGTGGGTGTATAAGCATGTTCAATTTTCAAAAAACTAGGTGTGCCTCTGCGCTTCTCCTGTCTCTTCTTTTCCTTGTCCCGTTTGTATGCGCAGTTTTACGACTAACATTGATGTTCCTTTTGGGAAAACAACATTTTTCTGTGTTGAGCTGTAGACCGGGGTTAGCGAGACAGGTCAGCACTTCATTCAGCCGCTGCAGGTGCTGAGAGAAGGTAGACAAGAAGGCAACAATGTCATCCAGATAGTAAAAACAGGTTTTCCCCTTCCGGTCACGTAGAACAGTGTACATGAGTAACTCAATGGTTGCGGTGTGCTATACAACCCGACCGGCATAACGTTAAACTTGTATACACTCGGGGGTGCGAATGCTGTTTTCTCCTTATCGCAATCGTGCATGGGTATCTGCCAATACCCTGAACGTAAATCCAGGCTTGAAAAATATCCCGCTCTTACAAACAAACCAAAGCATCGTCAATCCGGGGCATCGGGAAGACATCTTTCCGGGTAATTTTGTTGAGGGCACAATTACCCACACAGAAGCGAACTGACCAAACCTTATTTATAAAAAACAACAAGAGAAGACTATGCACTCGTGAATGGACGAATAATGCATCGCTTAAGCATATCCGGGACATTATTTTAAATTATTTTTCGTTCAAATGCCGACCCGCCGTACGGGTGGCTGCGTATGATGTAAGGACTGTCTGCCTGTATACAATGTGCTGTTTTGGAACGTTTTCCAACGTTTTAGAGAAGATATCTAAAGATGATCGGTGCTGGTCCTGCAACGACAAGAAGAACTGTGCCTCTTCCTGCGTGACGCCGAGGCTACTAGTGGTGGTCAGAGGGGGTGTAGAAGTTTCCAAAAAAACGCCGGAGTCGACAATGAGCCGATGGGAACAACATCAATAGACTCTCCCTTAGGGGCGAGGCATTAATGGGGCCTTCATTCAGCAGAATCAGTTCGCGGCTAGTGTTTGTCACGGGAAGGGCTCCATACCCATTGCATAAGCGGGTGGCGCACGTAGCTATCACGACTCTTTTAGAGAGTAGGCTGGCAGAAGGGACGACTAAAATGCCCCCGTCACTGATATCGACCGATATAACTGTGAGGAGTGTATCCCACCCTGGACGGCGAACACATCGGCAGCCATGACGAGGACCACTTGAGGGACACCGTAAACGCTCGACACTTCCGCATTGGAGAGTAAAGTTTAATGGTTGGGCGATGACAAGAGATGGTGGCTGCTGCTGAAGAGAGAAAGTCCCACCAGAAAATTAGCAAATGAGCTCAAGGTGCCAGCACTGCATGCGAAATATGATGCCGAAGGCGTTCCATAAGTTCGCGTTTCGCGCGTTGTCCAGAGTGCTGAATCAAAACGGCATTTGCGCCACACAAGGTGGGGCGAGAGTAGGGAGTTTTGACTTTACTGCGTCGGGCACATAATTCTGCACGTATAACTGAAATACTGGCGCCACTGTCCACAAGAGCGTCAACACAAACACGTTCAACGATGACAGATAAAATATTCAACGGCAGCTGTGGAGGAATCGTGCAATTACCAGGTAAGGCAGTTTTCTCTCCAAAAATTGCAGAGGTTAGTTTTGTGGGTGGAGGTCAGCAGCATAAGACCCGGGGAGAAGGGGCGATACCTTGCGGATCCGGAAGGAAGATGATAAACGGCGTCGCGATGTGCGGGAACTGCCGGGAACGTCCTGTGTGTTCGTGCCCTGTGGGAAGGGTCGTGGAGGGGAATATTGTGTCCGTTGATGAAAGCCGTAAAGAGGTCGGGAGGTGATTCGGTCGCGATTAACGCCTGCACGTTCAACTTGCTGACGCCGCCGAGAAAATCGGGCAATATGACCCATGATACCACACTAGAAGCAATGGGTCGGGGTGATCGCCAATGAGCGTATTACGGGCGTTTTGACTTTACTGTACGGCTAAGAGAGTGTCGGAGAAAGGGCATACAAGTGACTCTGAGCAGACGCAGGATGAGTGAAGACTGGCTGTAGTGGGCTGGTCGCGCCGTACTGAGCCAAGTGCCGTGGGCAGCGTGGTCGGTAGAGGGGGCCCCGTTTTCGGTGAGGCGCAGTTCTTTTTTACCAGGTCCCCAAAAGTGGGACAAGACGAAATCTGGTGATCACCAGGGAATCCGAAGGTCTGCGGCTAAAGTTCTTCCTTAATGATACTACGTATTAAAAAGCGCAGCTCCGCGTCGGGTGGAAGGTTGGCTGGTGGGGCACCCTGCTAGAGGCGAGCCGACTGCACCTCATCCAAGTGTTGGCATATTGTAACTACGTCGCGTATGCTGATTCTGAACGGCGAGGGCAATAAAGGCGAAGGTGATAATGCCCTTCAGAAGGTGCCGGCTTCTTGTTCTCCGAGATGTCCTCGTTCGCCTGGCTGTATACACGTTTCAATTCTGTATGCTCATTTTGACGAGTGATTCAGGATCAGTAGCTGCATTGGTGGTGGAAACTGCGCCTGATACAAGGAAGTTGTCATTGAATGTATCAGCAAGTGCAGTTCTTTTGAATATTGTACCATCCATCTGTAGCTCTTAAATTCCTCTTCTTTGGTTTTGCATCGTTAAGCTATTCAGAATAGTCCAGATTTTTGTAGGTTCGTTAATGACGCCAGCAAATTTGTTTTCTTAGTACGAGCAGCGCACTTTTTAATATCGTAGTTCAGCTTATTTCGACTTCTTTTGAATTCTGTAGAATGATTGGGTTTTTTGTTTTCGCAACTCATGTAAATAGCCGGTCACGTTCCCTGATCCTTCTCAGAAGGGTTGCGTCAATTCATGGCTTCCCAGCGTTTTTACATTGCTGAATTCGTAGAATGGGAAATGCCACATTGTAGTCCTCTTTAACTTTACTGATCAACACGTTGTAGCAATCCGAGGCGTTCTCGATATTCAGCACATCAAGAAAATCTACGTTTTCAATCAATCGGTAAATTACAGCGATTGTGTCGTCATTTAATACTCTGCGCACAACCGGCGCGGCAGTTGTGTCGCGTTTACGTCGTCCAGAATGAGTTGGAAAAATTAGAAAAATTCGCAAGTGGTCACTTATAGCTGAAATTAAGATACCAGCTTCTAGATAATTGGTGGCGCAATTCGTGAAGTACGGATCGAATAGGGTGTTAGATGTGGCGTTAATCCATGTTGGGGCGCTAATGACGTTATCGTAGCCACAGGAGAACCAAATATCAAGCAGTTTTTGCTTGTTTGGTTGTGAGGAAAGCAAGTCTATGTTTAGATCACCAGTAACGACGATTGATTTGTCGCCGAGTTGATTGCAATAGTGTAGCATATCTTCAAGGAATTCCCAAAATCATGGTATAGCACCCGAGGGAGCCCTGTAGATAAGTGCGCTCACTGAGCTGGCGGTACTTATTAACAGCGGCTCGTAGTCACAGTCTAGAACTGAATACTTTTTAACTACGCAAAACCTTATATGGTGTCGGACCTATTGCTGCTACGCCCCCTCTTTCCGTGCTGCTTCTGCACAGTGACGCGCACCTGCACCCTGGAAATGCCACGACGTCCGAACGCCTCACAAACCACGTCTCGGAGAAAACCAGTATATCAAAGTTATGGCGTACTGCATTAAGGAACACTTCCACGGAATCATTTTTGTTGTTGAGGCACTGCGCATTTAGGTGGAGCAAAGAAGTATGTTTCTTATCGCGTAATGCTTTACTGTGGTTTATGCAGTGCGTCAAAAAATCCCAGTCCTAGTAAGTACCCGCAGTGGCGTCACTTATCATTGCGAAAGTGTTTAGCCGGAGAATCATCGAACTGTGTTCGCTTCAAGTCACCATTTTATCCGGTTTAAGTCGTTGACTGTGCTTATCCCAATCACCTTGTCGCGAGAGCCTTTGGAAACGAGCAGTCTTCCATTTCTGTGCCGAGTGAATTGATAATCCTTTGCTTTAGTCCTCATTTGCCAAAACAAGACCTTATTCTTGGCTGTTAGGTTCTCTTTGAAAAAGATCTTGCTCTTTGCCTCTTTTAGTTTCTGTTTCTTTTCAAGCCAAGCTTCTTTTGTTACCCAGGATGAACAGCGCACAAGGACTGGGGCAGCCTTAACTGCTCCGCTTTCCTTTGGTTTAGACGGAAGCCGATGTACGGCTTCAATGTCCGTTTCGGAAATCTGTGGAGGGTCGAGTTCTGTGGCCAATACATTTAGTTTGTCGAACAGGCTTTCGTCGGTGTGCTGGTGCAACCCATGCACTTCCAAGTTCATCCGGCGGCTATACTGCTCCAAATAATTGACTTGTTTTCTTAGCTGTTCGACCTCCTGTTCTTTGACTTTTTCCTCGAGTCTTTCCATGCGCCTTCGTAAGCCGGATATTTATTTATTTATTTATTCATAATACCCCTAGAGGCCCTCGTGAGAGGCTATTACTTATTGGGGTTACATGAGCAAAAGTACAAACAGTGAACGTCAAAAACAAAAAAACAGGATAAAATTTCAAATTAAATACAGACTAAGGTTGAGGTATATGTTATAACAAGTAATTGGTAAAGACAGCAAAAATAGAGAAAAGAATAGGCAACAAATCGTTCGAATACAGACAAGTACACAGTGAACTACCTATGAAAATGCAAGAAAAAATAATCAATGCACTTAATGATAAAAAGAAAACAAATAAAGCATACACTCAAAAACGAATAAAAAATATACACTCACTCATCACACCGCAAATAAGCTGAATCAAGGTAAATAATAGTACACATTTGCTCTGCACGTTCCGGAAAAGAGAAAAAAAAAAGTAAAAGAGCAAAAGTTAGATGGTGTCAGTATTTTGAATGAGTTCTTGAAATTTTGTGGCGTCTTTTTCTGAGGCAATGTGTGATGGTAGATTATTCCAATCTATTGTGTTACGTGGAATGAATGACCGAGAAAAAGCAGATGATTTACAATTCAAGCGTTTAAATTTGTCCGGCGTGGAAAAATAATGGCAGGTGGCTCGAAGAAATCGCTGAAAAGTCACACGTGGTGATAAAGTTTATGGAAAAGTGATAGGCGTGTAAGTTTGCGACGATGGAATAGTTCCGGTAGCTCTGCTCGGCGTTTTAGTGCTTTGACGCTGGAATGACGTGAATAATCTGAAAATATGAAGCGAGCGGCACGATTTTGCAGTGATTCAATGTCGCTTATGATGTAAGCATGTTCGGGATCCCAAATGGCTGATGCACATTCCAACTTCGGACGTATTAGTGTAGTAAAGGCTAGTTTGCGTATGTTAGGAGGAGCCTGTTTAAGGTTACGCTTGAGAAATCCAAAAGAGTGGTTAGCAGCCGCCAGGGTGAGATTTATATGGTAGTGCCATGACAGATCAGGTCGCAGATGAATTCCGAGATATTTATAAGTGGAGACGAGGTCAACAGTAGTATTATTCAACACGTAGAAGGTAGGAATCCGGGGTACGGGTTTACTAAAAGCCATAGACTTCGTTTTAGCGCCATTTATGGTCATTAGCTATGATGAGCACCATCCATTACTAGCGTTTAGATCAGTTTGCAAAGCTTTCCGGTCATTGTCAGAGGAAATTATTCGGTAAATCACACAGTCGTCAGCAAAAATTCTAATTCTGGATGAGACACAGGATGGCAAGTCATTAATGTAGATTAGAAACAGTAGTGGACCTAGTACGCTACCCTGTGGGACTCCAGAAGTTACTGGTTTGAAGGAAGAGTTACAACATGTTGAAGTCAGCATGTTGAAGTATTATCTGAGCAACAACTTCGTCATACTTTTTTTGACATTTCCTTCATTTAACTCCCAATGGCGTGAACTGTCGACTTGATAATTTCCAAATAATCAACTTCAATTTCATTTTCAGGAGCGTGCAAAGTTTGCGATGGATTTCAGAGTTGATTCGTGATGCTTATTTGCGGTTTATCGCCTGATCTGATAGCCACCGGGCTCAGTGCAGTTTGCTTGCAGTCTTCATATTTCCATGATTTTTTAGCAGCATCAGTTTTCTTTTTGTATGCCTTCACCTTTACCCCTGAGCACGTTCCAACGTGATAGTGTGGTTAACAGTCAGTACATGTTAAGTATGCACCACTTGCAAGCTGTTTATCACAAGCACAAAATCACAAAAATGCGCTCAGGAGCAGTGGCATCCGATTTAGCTCGATAAAATTCGTTCAAAGTACGGGAACCAACCTGCAACGGCAAAAGGGCGCTGCTCAGTTGTCTTCGATGGAACCTAGCGGTAGAGTGAACTAAAAGTATAGAGTGGTTCAAACGGGCCCCAAAATGTGAGGCAAAAATGGGGTCCAACCGTTCAGGGGCGCTGTAAATGTTACCCCTCCGTCGTAGCGCAGCGGATACTGTACTGGGCTCCTACGCAAAGAACCTGGGTTCAAATCCCGGCTGGGCTGTGTTATGTTTTAAATGCAGAGCATTTCTTTAACTCACGATGTCACCCGTTCTAGGCGTCCGTAGTAGTCCGCATCGCTCGCAGGTGCGCCCTCTCCCCCGCTCCTCCTCTCCCGCATCACGCTACCCTCCTCGCTCTCAACAACAGGTCCGCACCCCTCCCCCTACACTGTATAAGAAATAATACTAACCGGCTGGTTTCGAATCCCACGACCCTGCGGGCGGAACACAAGGTACATGGTGCTCTACCCACTGCGCCACAAACGACACAGAATGGAAGGCTACGAACGCGCCTTATATCCTTGACTCATTCAAACTACGTCAAGAAGCTGCTCATACAACGCATTCACTACCTGTGGGCGGAACGCGAGGTACATGGTGCTCTTCCCGCTGCGCCACAAAACCGACACAGAATGAAAGGCTACGAACGCGCCTTATATCCTTGACTCATTCAAACTACGTCAAGAAGCTGCTGATACAACACATTCACTACCACCAACTCCCCAAACACTAAACGTTAACGCAAAGTATACACCCACCCCCTATGCGACGCATTTACTCGAGTCCCCCTTGCGGGGAGATGGTTTCACGGTTTTTTTTTCTCGTAATACCTCATAATGCTTACAAAAGTGCCTAAACTGTACCTTATATTGTTGCTGGGCACTAACTCATTGGCTTGTTTATATTGGGTGAGTGTTAGTTGAGGGGGCGACCATTTAAAGGGACACTGAAGTGATATGTAAACATTGCGGGATTACTAGCGCAAATTGTAGTCCGGAGTCCCCAGGCCATGTTCCGACCACTCTGGGCGCGTTTACCCGATTTTATTTAGTAGAAGAATTAATTCGAAATTGCTGTCCTCCTCTCTTTACGCTCGCCCATTTTCTGTGGCATTTTCGTGTGACGTCGGGAGAAACCGAGCTCGCAATTGGCTTCGCTACTGCACGGCTCCCCGGCCTTCAGGCAGAGCCAGTCGGCCCAGCGTTTCGTCCGCCGGCTGCCGACGGGTCGTCGCAATTCGTTCGCTCAGTTGAAACGAAGCCAGGACACGTTTGTGAATGGAAGAATGTGCCTTTCTTTACTTGGTTAGTTTGTACACTGTATCTAGCTCCAAGTCAAGGTCGTTCACACAAGCGCTGCACAACGACGCTTCGCTGACTGGTACGCCAGTAAGAAAATATAAGGCATCTTGAAGGCGGGAGAAGAGTCAGCGAAGTCAATATAGGTACTAAGGAATTCAAATCAACTGATATGTTTACCGTACAGCGTAAAACTAGGGTACGGGAAGCACTTTTTTTGCGCCGGGCGAACAAGCACAGCGGTCAGCAGCACGACTGCGCATCTGCGAACGCTTTTCCGTTTAAGAATGCAATTGCGAGATATGATATATTGTGGAAACTTGGGGGATGCTTACTGCACGAGCGCAACAACAACAAATAGTCATCTAAGCTGCTTGAAATGCCAAATATAAATAAAAGTGTAAACTGATTATACAATATATATCTTATATTACCAAAGTCAGCAGAGCCCGCTCCGTGGCCGATTGGTCTAGAGCGCTGGGTATGTCAGTGCAAGTGTTTTGCAAGTCGCGAGTTCGAATCCCCGTGGCTGCGTGCTTTTTTTTTAAAGTTAACTTTTTTGTTTTCCGTCTATGTTTTCTATACTGAGTTCACCTTTTTTTTGGCCGCAACGTTCATTGCTCCACGAACTAGTTCACAGAACGCGCGCAGGCTGGCACTGGCGCGCTAGCGAGTTCTCGTTGGCGTGCTGTTGCCATAAGCACCGACTGCTTGCGGGCAGTGGGCACAGGGCAGAATCAACTGACCCTTGGCCTGGTGCGATCACGTTTTTTACGATACAGGCATGAGTGAGGCAAGCTCCAAATATGGGGGAAAAGCGCATGGCGTTTAAGCGTCTGCGGGGACGTGGAGGGCGTTCATGCACTGCGTAGGCCTCCGCTAGTGAATGCTACGATTCCAGGCCGTCCTGTGAGGCTTATCTTACGCATTTTACAGCCGAAAACATGGCAGAAGCGCGGTACTATGATTACTGAGATACTGAGAATGCCCATCCAACAACGCCATCGGTTGTGTTTTACAGAACTGAAACCGAAACCGAAACCGAAACTTGTTTGATTGCTAACCTTGGGCATCGTCCAATCACGGTGCTCCCTCCTCCCAACGTCACAGCTTTAGTTGGTGCGGCCGCCGCAAACCGCGCATAGTAGTTTTTCTTCTCTCGCGCTGTGTAAATAAATACCGATTTGTCAACCGCATAAACGATGAAAAGTGGGCTAATTTGAGCCAGTCTACGCAGTGCAAGCAAAAACGGGAGCTTGACAAATTCACTTCAGTGTCCCTTTAAAACAACCAACAGATACTCAAACTTTAAAAATAGCTGCAGCGCGAACAAAAACAAGAACACATATACTAGCACATTGGCCATGAACTGGATGAAATTACTTCTGTAGCTACCCTGCCTACTGCAAACTCGTACATACCTAGACTTTTATAGTTCAGGGAACCATCAGCGCAGGCGCATAGACTACGCGTTGCTTATCGCTTGTTGCTATAAAGCGAAAACAGCTGTAAGGAAGACATGCAGCATAAACGGAAGGTCCGGACATAGCGATGGCGTGCCAATAAAGTTTTATCACCACGAATAAAAGGCTAAAGACCCAAGCAATATCGTATACTTCGGCTGCTACATCTAACGTGAAGAAACCTGCAACTAATAAATAAAAAATATTTCTGGTAATGGTTTATCATTGGTCTAAAGAACTCTCTGTGTGAAATATTTGTCAAGGAAATGATGTGATTAAATTAACCGGAACAGGTCTTGTTACGCTGCAACGTTTGATATTGTGCTTCAGCCATGAACTCGTCGCCTGCCTTTGCTTCCTCGCTAACGCAGACAACACATGTTCTCGGCAATAAGAAAGAAAACAGAAATGCACAATTGGTGTTTTTGTGGCGAAATTATTTATTATTAGGAGTTAATTTCACTAGAATTTGCTAAATGAATAATAATATAAAGTTTAGCTCATCTGTGCTCGGTGATGATTGTCTGCTTCGTCTGCACGGCTGCGCAAGCCATGCCCACAGCAGTCTGTTCATTTCACATACCCCCTTTGCAACTGAATGACAAGATTGCAAGAAGCAATCTTGACACTTCTCATTGTAACTCTAGATAAAAGAGAATGCCCTTAATTGTTAAGGGTTCTGATCACCGTCTATTTTAAGTAACTCGGAACCGTTACATTACGTAACTTTTCATTAGGCCAGCTTGCCGAATCGCGAATGTTTCTATGTCGATGCCAGTGGTCCCGTTTAGAAACTAAATGTACGTGCTGTGTGTTTGAATTTGTGACATTTCAAAAGTTTAGACATGCTTTTTTGGTTCGTATATACACGCAGTTTAATCAGGCACATACAGAAAACAGTGACATATATTGTTTCACAGAAACGGCTTCATCGTTAAACTTCTATTGAAATGTGTACCGTGACCTTCGTTTGTAAGTGACGTGAATGAATTCAGCTTTGTTATACCTTTCAAAAGGGCATTAAGGGTAACTGTTTTGCTACACAACACCCGTTGCATGAGCACCGCAATTACAGCACACGCTAAAGGTTGTTTCTGTATTTTGTATAGAGGGGCAGAAGACAGAATGAGAAAGGCCAGAATTTGATTTGCATATGGAGTGAGCTTAGGTTATCTTTTGTCCATAGTAAAATAAAAGGCCCTGGCTATGTTACAGCTTTAAAAGTTTAGCCAAATTAAAAAGAAAAGAAAACGACTGTCCTTCAGGGGGAATTGAACCGCGCTATTTCGCGTAGGAGTCGAGCAATGTATCCGTTGCGCCACGATAGAGTTTTTTTTTTATTACCGTTTTTCAAAACACACATCACGTCAAGGGTAGATTAAAAACCGTCTGCCATGCTTTGGCTGACGGAAAAACTTAAAATAAACATCAAAAGTACACAGTTCTTCCAAAACTGGCAGCCATTCGTGGTCAGGGTCTTGTAGCTTGTGGATCTCGTACAGCATGGTTATACTTTGTGCAAAGTACTTGCTCACAGTGAGCGCTTCAGGATCAGCATAGCGTACGGCCATCCTCGACCTCCAAATGGCATGCAGGCCTAGGGCCATGATAAGATCGTACGGCACACTGCTATCACTTTGTACAGACAGAAACCGTATACCATCTGGTGAAACGGGCAGGTCTTTCTTTAAAGTCCTTTGCAAGACATCCCAGAAAAAAATGGCGTCCCAGCACTCCGTGAAAACATGCTCAACTGTTTCTGGCTTTCCACATAATGTGCAATTTGTTGGCCAGGGAACAAACAACCCTTTTTCTTCCATCCAAGTTTTAACAGGGAGGGTGTTGGTGTGCAACTTAAAGAAAAATGTTTTCACGGACGCTGGGGCAGCCATTTTCTTTACCCGAGATAAAACATCCTGACCAAGAACAGAGCTGTATAACGATCGATACAGGGGTACCGGAAATAGCATTTCTTTCAAATTCTTGGTGAGCATCCTCCTCGATACGGTTGGTAGGTATTCGAGGGAAAACCGCACAGAAAGAAACTTGACCGAATCCACTACCTCTCTCATGTAGCCTTTGATTGTTCCACATCTTTCATTCGCAGAGGAGACAATAAACATGGGCAATGAACTGGCTAGTGATCTTTGCATGAAAGTTCGTAGAAAGGGTTCTTGCGAGTCTCGCAAAAACAAAAACCGGTTGACAAGCTGTCTGACATAAATGTGACATAGGCCGACACCACCTTCCCTCACCCGTCGAAAGAGATTAGTTCTACTACAGCGCTCCCACACCGATGACCATATGAAGACAGCAAACACACGATGTATTCTCTGAACATGAACTCTAGAACAGTGAAGGACTTGTAACACGTACCACAGTTTGGCTAAAAGAAAAAGATTGCAGACTGTGGCACGAGCAAAAACCGACAATGCGCGACCACCCCACTTTGTTGTCTTTTCACGCAACCTTGCTGTTTCCCCTTCCCAGTACTCGTCGTTTTGTTCGTACTGGTCCAAAGGTACCCCCAGATATCGCACCGGCGTGCGCGACCACACCACGTTTTCAAACACACAAGGTGCCGATTCCCACTCCCCATGAAAAAAACCAGTACATTTCGACCAGTTAACAGAACTATTCGTCACATGACAAAATTCCTTGGTTATCCTTATCGCTTTGCTAATACTTTCCTTGTCTTCACAGAAAACAGCTACGTCGTCAGCATATGTAAGCAGTTTCACCTCACTCGAGTGAAAACGAAAGCCGCGCAACTCAAGAGTGGTAACGCTCGCAGCGCCCCTAAACGGTCCGAACTCTTTTTTGCCTCACTTTTCATACATGGGCCCTATGGGCGTTTGAACCACTCTATCTTCTAGTTCACTCTCCAAGCGGTGCTACTGCTGCTGGGCGTGTGTCAGGCCATCGGCGATGGTGCTGGCTTTTATGAGCGATCCTGGGTGTGACGTATGTACCCACGTGGTCCTGGCTGTCAATCCTCGCCGCCCTGGCTCCTAGCTACATTTAAGCATGACATGCAGTCCTGCAACAGCAAAAGGGCGATGCTCAGTTGTCTTCGATGGAAACTAGCGGTGCCACTGCTGCTGTGTGTGTGTCGTATCCATAGCGAATAATCAGCAAGGCCCGTCAGCCGAATTTTGATCTGGAAGCAATGTTCTGCTGAAGAATATTGGTAGCGACACAGAAGAAAACTGCAGTGTGGTTTAGGTATGCAGGATGGTTAAATCGGCATTTTCTTCGCAAAGAAGTAAGGAGGATAGAAAGTTGAAGGAAACGCTGATGGAAAAATAACCTCAACGTTCACCAAAACGCCATGTACCTCTTACCCGCGTGCAGCAGGACAGTAAATAACCCCCTTTTTCAAAAAGACAGCCCGTACGGGCTGAAAAGTGCCACTTTTTTTCCTGATGGTGCTCCACTCTGAGCGGGGTTGGGGACGAAATTAATCATCCAAGAAGGCAACGCCAGCGTGAAGAACGGGTCTGGTAAGCTGAGCAGGCTGGGCGGTTGCTTCATGTTTTTATGACTGCGACCGCCGCCTCATAGTTATGCTCAAAGACGGTACCAGCATTTCTCAACAAAGCTTACTCGAGGTGAAACGCGGTGCCCTGAGAGGCGGGATTTCATTGAGTGCTCACACGATGGTGTCCTCGCCCGCAGGTCACGGCTCACAACGCCTTGAAGGAAGTGGCCGCAAAGGCCAAGGGCAACGACATTTCACTGGCGGTGTCGGTGAGCGTGGCGGGACGATGGTACCGACCAGTGAATTACACACAAAAGAATCCATGGAACTACTATCCCTTCAAGCCGTGCACAACGCTACCGAAGGGCTATGGCCAGTACGGAAACATCGCCGAGGTACGAAGACACAGGGCGAATATTCGCTACATAAATACTTGAAGGCACTTCAAAAGGGGCATGAGCACAAAATACGACTCTGCCGAACTCTCCAATAACTAGACATTGGTGACTCACTCAGTTCTATTCAGGTTGCGCCAGGCGTGTTTAATCCAAAACATTGCCAACAATATTCATAAAGGTCCAAATTTCCCTGGTACAGTAACCAAAATCGACCGGTGTGTTGCAAATAAGGCCAGCGAATAATCATATTTATCCGGCTGTTAACTGCACGCAAGCACTGCAATGATAGAATCAAACAGAACGAGAGGACCGCTACAATCGGCCAGTATCATTTTTCAGGAGGTAGATTTAATGAGTCGGCGCCCCGAAATTCTACAAACAAGGCTTTGTGACCGCACAGAGATGTCGCCAGGATGTGGTGGAATAGTAGCCGATGGATCGTCTGCTTTATTTCATACTGATATTATTAAAGCAAAGTTTTTTAGAGGAACCGTTGTCATACTGTCAGAAAACAAATGCATTTCCCCATAGAAGGGTGTGTCGATGGAAAAACTGTGATAAGGACTCTGGACACAGGGCGCTCACGTGAAACCGGGATTCCTTTCATTAAATTAAGCTCTTGGGCAAGTAAGAGCATTATGATAAAAATTCTAGGGGGACTAAGACGACACACGGAAGAACGACAGTACAATTAAGCGCTCCCTGCCATTGTGTCGACATTGTAAATTAAAAATCGTAAAAAAGGTACGGTTCTAGATTAGAGAATATACGCATCGATTATGAAGCAGGAGTACAATAGTATACCTTTGCGTCATAAACCACGTATCGGTACACATTCACAGCGTTCGTAAATGCAGTTACTTAGTGCTCTAGAAATATTCTTAGTTCGGGATTTGGGTATTTGAAGCTCTCCCGATCGATTGGCCGCACTTCTAGCGAAGATTTTGACGCACTTTGACGCAGTTTGTATGTAAGAAACCGGAAAAACTCAGCACCACTCTAACGAGGAGGGCGGCATTGTGGTCATCATATTTGCAATTAACGCTGGTGATTGCCTTTTCATGGCCACTGAGCTTCTTGGGTCAGTAGTACAAACATTTAACCACGTTCCCACTCAGCCACCTCAAGAAAGATCTATGACGTGCCTATAGAATACAGGGGCGAACTGCTTTGCTAAGTGTGAGTCCAGATTGTTATATCCGAAAAAAATTAGGATTGATATTTTTATAAGGAAATAGCATTCTGGCAGCAAAATTCAGCTCTATTGCAATCCCCTTGCGGCCCTGCATTACCTAAGCACATTATTTTTTGCTGCTGCAGTTATCCTGCCAAATAATAATGAGGAAAAACCCTTTAGTGCTTAAATAATAAAAAGCATGGTCGTGTGACAAGGTGCTTTAACGTAGATGTGCGATACCAAGAGTACTTAATCCCACACCCCTGCAAACACCTTCACTGGCCAACCCTCGGCTCGGGAACTGTCGCACACCACACTGTTCTAACTTCGACGCCTGCTTCATGAAACCAGCCGCAACCTTTGCCAACGCAGGTGAGAAACTTCAACAAGAAGTACCGAAGCAACCTGAGGAAGCCTCTATCCGGCAGTCGCTTTTTTCAATACGCACTTTTTCGGGAGTAATTTTTTCTTTGCAAACAAAATGTTCTACAAAAAAGCTTTCCCATCTCTTCATAAAAAAGTTGAGAGAACCACGAAATCTTAATTACATCACAACTGCACTAAAAATGCGTAAAATCCTTCGCAAAAAGTGCGTTTATTTGATTGTTATACCGTTAAATACCGAAATCGCTAACGAGGAAGGAACACATGCGAACATACCTTTTCCACTACGTAAACGCATCTAGGAACAAGTTAAATGTATGGCGATACGCGGTTTATGAGACAAAGATATACTGATTGATTTTTTCTTCATGACCAACGTGTGGATTTTATTTATCAGGACCGTTATTTTTCACAATATTTAGGTAGCCGATTTGACACAATGTGATCCCCATATCACGTACGGTCCCTGTGCTTTTTTGGTCAGGCTAACCGGTCTACAAAAACATGCATTATTTTTATAGGGCACCATCAGTCAGCATAGGAAAAAGCTTTTGCTTTAATTATAAGTCATCCGAATTGGTCGTTCAACGAGAATCGCCTGCCTAATGCGCAACAATTTGCGCCACTAAATCCCGGTTCAGCACGTAGCAGAACCACATTGCGAAACCGGCGTTGCCGTACGATTTCAGCAAGATGCTCACTGCTATGTTATTCCCTCTCCGTCATTTTAACATGATAAGTTTTCCCAGAAGTCACCGCTACCACTGCCCCGGAACTTTGAATAGTCACATGAAAGGGTGCCGACAAAACTATCCGGCACAGCCAGTCGATGCGAACTTTCAGTAGCAAGCTCGGAAGTTCGTGTGAGGGGCAACAGCCGGGTACCCAAGGAGGGCAGGGGGGCAGCCAGCTCCGCTGTTTCTCCTGCCGGTGACCACTAGTGCGAACTCTGCCATTTTTGTTTATTTTTAAACAGTACAATTGAGCACTAGTAGTTCCCAACAAGAACTCGTGATGCAGATGCTCTGCATCTACTGGAAGCGCTTACATGCAAAGACCGGGAAGTTTTCACCAGCTCTAAGCGCAAAAGTATCACGCTCGCGCGACTAATCATGACGGAATACTCTCCAGATGATTCATGGTTGTCCGAAGACTGTAAGATTAGCAAAGCGTCGTATTTTACCAAGTAATGATTGCACACAGTTTATCTTCGAGCTCCTCGGCTAGGATGCATGCGGGACGTGCCCCATGTAAAGGTGATGGAACAGCAACGGGCAACGTAGCCTCAACATCACACACCTGGCGTGAACGTGAATGTTTATTCCAACAACCGTGCACCTGCATCCTTGCACTGCCCTATAACGGCATGGACACTGTACTTGCAGAGCGGTCGTAGAATAATATTGTCATCGCCTTTCTGCTGTGTCCTCCACACACCTTCGACCTCCAACTCTCAAGCGCGCCAAGCTGTAGTAGCCGCTCTTGACTTACCTTTCACCATGATTGACTTAATGTGGCACTAACCGACGTGGGCACGCACTCGTCTGAAGGTCCGGATAGCCTATGTGGTGCGGCCGTTTTGTAGTCCCAGCTGCGCCGTTTAGAACTCTACAATTCCCCAGGGGAAGCAGCAAAGTACCCCTCAATGGGAACAGGCGAAAACATACGTTATTTTAGGATCTTGCGGGCCGCCACCCTTCTGTGGCTCTTTTCGCATATTGCCTTGTTCCACTGCTGTGGCGCATTTTTAGAGAATATGTAACATAAAGACATGGTGTCTTTCCAGGTAACAAGTGCATATACAAACCTGATATAAATGGCTTCTGTATGCGCAGGATGGCTGGAGAATATATAGTAAATGATACTTGTTTCAGTAGTCACAGCAGAATTCAATTTTGGTTACACACCAACGGAAATGTATCATAGAATCACCCTTTTGTTTTGTCGCGGGATAAAAACATTGAGAAAGATATGGCATAGCAGCGTTAGTGTTCTCGGATTTTTTTCAGTTCGGCAGTACCTGCCCAAGCTTTCGCTGCTCCCGTTGTTAAAATTCTTCTCTTGTAAGAGCGGGGTAACCTGTTCAATCATGTTTTCATAAACCATAAACCGGTATGGGCGTTGCGTAAACACAAGGAAAACAGATCTTGAGACACAATCAACACTAACTCAAGAGACCAGATCAACAGACAGGAGAGAATGAGTTGCATAAACGTCCAAACAAGAAACAAATGCCACTTTGCCACCACCCTCCTACTGCAGCAAGTGCCGTCCTGGGTCTTTCTTTCCTCGAAGGGGGAGCCGTTCCATTTTGACACACATTTAGGAACAATATTGTTGCAGCCAACAAACTTGAAACCCATATCCCACATGCATCAGAAAGCGTCTGTTGCCTTGCTGAACAAAGAATGAGCATACTCACACATTCCGAAAACGAGACTGCCTTGTCTGCTAGAGATATGAGGGACGGAGACATGGCGGGCAGGATTCTATCTGTGATGTGCTTGTCTGCGTTTGAGAGTATATTCGTTTCAAAAGTTCTTCACTTCCGTGTTTCGAGGCGAAGTGTGCAGAAAATGTGACGTGTGAACGGTGTGTAGACTGGGCCGCGTAGGCGTGTTATGCCTTAGCAATGGTTAACAAAAATCAGTTGCTGGTAAATGTATGTTCTATCATTTCTACGTGTTCCCGTCCTGTCCCTTTGTGCACTGGTTTTTATTATGAATGGAATCCAACATGGCCCAAATATGTATGCATTAATGGTATTCTAGCTTGCGAACAGAAGATTTCCTAGGCTGGTGCAGAAACAGAAACCGCGGGTTTCTATTTCTCCACCAGCCTAAGAAATCCCTCCTGTTATGCCTCAAAAATTGCCGAGCATCTTTGGCTCTTCTAGTCGTGTTTTCTACAGCTTAAATTTTTCTAAGGCAAATTTCTTGAGCTGTGGCAACATGTTTAGGTTAATAATGCCGCTCTTGTATACATTTCCGCTAGCTCATTTTAACAAATTATTTTTTTTTCAACAGCTTTGCTGGATGCGTTACGAGAAACCGACAAGCCGTGTGTCGGAATACGGGGGCGAATACAGATACAGCTTCCGAAAAGGCCTGACCATTGTCTACGACACTCCAGACGCTTTTAAGAAGCAGGTACGGAACCACTAAATAAACCGTCGCCATTATAAGCTGCTAACCGAGAACGTGTGGTGTATTGAGCATATTACGACCGCTGTTACCGTCGAATATTAAGCTTTTAATCTGTATTGCATAATGCCAGTTACTGTTCCCTTATACGGGGAACAACATCATAAACCAACATACACATGTTAGGTGTACTGCAGAAAAGAGCCATTCGAAATATTGCTAACGTACCATATGGTGCGTATACCTACGAAATGTTTTGTGGCCCTAATGTAGTACCCATTCAGCGTTTATATGAAACTAACCGCATCCTTCAATGGAAACTACTTTTCCAATATAACAACCAAACGTTTATAGGTCTATGTCACCTAAATAGGCCAACACCACTACCCTATGACTTTAGGGAGAGAATCAGAATAAGCTTGTTATTCCGAATCATCATCATCATCACCTGCCTACCTACGCCAACTGAAGGGCAAAGGCTTCTCCCATAAATCTCCAATTACCCCCGTTTTGTGCTAACTGCGACCAATTCATCCCCTCAAACGTCTTGATCTCATCTTCTCATTTAACTTTCTGCCGACCCCAGGAACGCTTGCCTTCTCTAGGAATCCACTGTGTTACCCCAATTTTTATTGTAATAGTAAACTGTATTGAGTGAGTTCACTATAATAATACAAAAATGCATACCATTTAAGCCACTGATAGAGGGACAGGGACAGGCACGGCCACTGATACAGGGACACAGAGCTGCTGGCCGCGCACCACGGAGCGCCGCAACGGGCGCAACAGGAAGTGTTGAGGCGCAAGCGCACCGAGAGCCAGTGGCGGAGTTTGCTGAGCGTCGTCTGCTACGGCTCCGCCCACATCGCTGCGAGTAACGAAACCAAGATTGCGCGCAAGCTTTGGACTTCAGAAAGCACGCGTACCTCGAAGTTGGAGAAGCCACAGAAGACGAAACGCAGCCGGGTTCCGCCTCTGGCTGTGATTGAGGTTTCGCCGCAATACTTCGCGCGGCTGGCGCGTGTGGTCCGAGAAGCGCGGCCACGCGCGCCGTGTTCCCTGTATCAGTGGCCGCGACTTATAAGATATACATAAGGAGGTCCCATAGTCTATCATTGTAAGGGGATCTCCTGTACAATGTAAAAGCGAAAAAAGTTTAATAAACATAGCTGAGGGACTGAGAAATAACGTCAGTAGTAATGGTTAGTGGCAAATAAAGCACGGATACACGTATGCAACATCATGGAAAAGTTAAAATGGAAAGTTAAAATGGAAAAGGTAAAATGGAAAAGTATAAAATGATAAAATAAATAAGTGCAGAAGAGCAACACAAAAAAAAATTGGGAATGCGAAAAGTGGGTAGCCATTACACATTGTAAATTTTTTAGCTAGTTTTTAATTTCAGTCAGTGTAGGTGATGTTTTAATATCCGGGGGAAGGTATCCCGCAATGCGATCCCAGAGATATAAATGGCCGGCTTGCCGTAGTTAGTACGACCTTTCGGTAAGATAAAATTATTGTTGAGGGCAAACCTTGTTACATTAGTGTTTGTAAGCCCCGATATTTAACTTGAAAAGTGTAGAAGTTGATTGTTTATAATACGAAGTAACACCGAAGGTTGGGCGAGTTGGTAAACCATCTTGAAAGAAACACACACAGCGAGCAAAACAACAGGACAAAAGACGGAGTTGTGTTGTACATCCCTCCGTCTTTCGTCCTGTTGCTTTGTGCGCTGTGTGTGTTTCTTTCAAGATGTTTATAATATTGTCGCGAAGACAAGAACGATGCAGTTGTCTTGAATGAGAAACACGTTTATTGGAGCGAACTTGTGCTCCCCTAACAACTCAAAAGAATACAGAGGCGGCGAAGCAGCGGTCAACAAAGTGACTTGCACAGGCGAGTGTCGTCGAATCGATTGCTCCGGCGTCCGCACTGCAGGCTTTTTATCTTTCGGCGCGCGTGGTTCTCGAAACGTCGATTCACATCGAGAACATAGTAGATCCAAGAAGATTATTCTGGGCTGTTCACGTTAGATCGGAATGCTCTCCCTATCACGACAGATAACACATGCGGCACAGAAAGAAAAAATGGAACACGCGCTTCCCTTGGCGCAGAGATAACACAGACCGGCGCAGCCGGGCGGTAAAAGCAAAACACAAATAAACAAACCCAATGTATGGTTCGCGGCAGTATGCAGAATCAGAACTAGTTGTATCAGAATTTATGCTGACCAGTATTTGATTGATTATTTATGGTCTTATACAGTCAAACCTCGTCATAGCGAACATTGATATAGTGAATTATCGGACATTGCGAACTAAATACAAAGTTTGTGTGGTCACGCTTCCTTTCAATGACATATACTCTTTGATGATGATGATGATCGTTGGATGTTTATGGCGCAAGGCCAACTGGGGCAAAGAGCGCCAAAACAATAGTCGATGATAGGGGTGAAACCTTAAACACTAAGTAAAATCAGCAAAAACAAAAGTAAAATCACAACACGACAATGAGCATGGCTGGTGTATAGGGCCAGATTTCATGATGCGTGATAGGAAATGAGGTTTAAAAACTTGACGTCGGACAAATACTCAAACACACGTTTCACGGAAACAATGGCGTCATCACCTAGGAAAAACGATGGATGTAGGGGGAGATGTTGTCTGTAGAGTTCTCTGAAGTGTTTGTGTCGTGTTGTGTGAAGTGCCTTGCATGTGATTAGTATGTGCACTACGGATAGGGCCTCTCCGCACCTGCCGCACTGGGGTCTAGGAGATCCCGTCAGCAGATACGAGTGCGTCGCATGGGTGTGCCCTATCCGTAGCCTTGCCAAGGCGACTTCTGTGTGTCTGTTGTGTGAGTCAGTTGTGTACCGTCCCAAGTGTGGCTTTATTACGTGTAGTTTGTTGTCTGTCTGTTCGTCCCAGTGTGTTTGCCATGTTCTGCGCAGGTGCTGTTTTATGTGAGGCTTGAGGTCTGTATATGGTACGCTTGTTATGTCGACAGTGTTCCTGAGTGCAGCAGCATCGGCCCTCTCGTCCGCCAACTCGTTCCCAGCGATCCCAGCGTGTCCTGGGACCCAGCAGAGGAGCAGCCGATGCTTCTCCGCATACACCGACATGACAGTGTTGAATACAAGATTAATTATGTGGTTTTTGGGGGGTTTATGCGATGATAATGCGCGAACAACACTCAAAGAATCTGTGTAGATGATAGAATTGGGAATTTGATTTTCAAGGATATGTCGTACAATCAGTAAAATTCCGTACGCCTCTGCTGAAAAAATTGTTGTGTGCACGCTCATGGTTCTGGCTGCATTGAAATTTGGACCATGAGCAGCGCACGACACCATAGTGGAGGTTTTAGAAGCGTCACTGTAGAATTCAGCACGTGGGTATTTGAACTGCAAAGAAAGAAAGTGCTGAAGTATTGCAGCTCGCGGTACCCGATTTTTGTCAAGCTTTATAAAAGAAAGGTCACAGGACACAGGGCGAACTTGCCAAGGCGGTAAAATGTTTAAAGAGGATGACCTGTACACGTCTAAAAACGAAGCACTCAGATCCGAGGCTCGCTCTCTCGCTCGAAGTGAAAAAGGCGGAGTAATGGACGGGCGATTTACAAACAGCACAGATGTGGATGTATCGTTAAGGACAGGATAAAAAGGGTGGTTATTTTGAGATGAAATTTTAAAAGCATAAAGCAAGTCCATGTACGTTCGCTGGTTCTCAAGGCTCCACTTATTACATTCAACATATAGACTCTCGACAGGGCTAGTGCGAAAAGCACCCGACGCAAGCCGTAGCCCCAAGTGTAGTACTGGGTCAAGCATTCGCAATGCTGTTTTACTCGCCGACCCATATACCACACTGCCATAGTCCAAACGAGACCCAACCAAAGCAGTATACAAGCGCAGCAGGAGTTCTTTATCGGAACCATAGGATTGGTGTGAGAGAACCTTAAGGATATTCATTGTTTTAAGACATTTTTGTTTTAGTTGTTTCATATGAGAAATAAAGGAAAGTTTTTCATCAAGAATTATACCGAGGAACTTGTGTTCTTTTTTGACCGGAATCGAGACACCATTCAGTTTGATGTCTGGATCTGGCCTGAACCCACGCCTTTTGGAAAACACAACACAAGTGCTCTTGACTGGGTTCAGCTTAAAACCATGCTGATCTGCCCAGCCTGCTAGTTTGTTGACACCAAGCTGGACTTGGCGTTCGCAGATTGACATATTGCATGATTTAAAAGAAATTTGCACATCATCTACATATATTGTACAGGAAATGGTTCGTGGCAACGCCTTTCGAAGTGAGTTCATCTTGACAATGAACAATGTGCAGCTCAAAACGCCGCCTTGAGGCACACCGTTTTCCTGCAGGAAAACATTTGAAAGGGCAGTGCCAACTCTCACACGAAAGGTTCGCTCCGCCAGGTAGCTACGAAGTGTATTAAACATATTTCCCGAGACACCGAAGGCTTTTAGGTCGCAAAGTATCCCGTATCGCCAAGCGGTATCGTAGGCTTTCTCGAGATCAAAAAAGACCGTAGCACAAAACTGTTTGTGGACAAAGGCATCCTTTATATACGACTCAAGGGCGACGAGTTTGTCGTTTGTGGATCGCCCCACCCTGAAGCCGGCCTGGCAGCTCTCGAGAAGACCATTATATTCTAAGAAGTACACGAGTCTCCTGTTAATCATCTTCTCGAGAAGCTTGCACAGGCAGCTTGTGAGGGCGATGGGTCGGTAACTGGCGGGAGAAGACGGGTCCTTACCCTCCTTCAAGAACGCCACTACAATAGCCTCCCTCCAAGATTTCGGAATGTGCCCCGAAAGCCATATGTTGTTGTATAAGTGTAGGAGTGTTTCAAGAGTATCTGGGTGTAGGTGTTGTATCATTGTGTATGTAATCTGATCTGCGCCTGGAGCTGAAGGTTTACATGTGCTCAGGGCAGCCTTCAGCTCATAAAGAGTAAATTCAGAGTTGTAACCAGATTTTGACCTGTTATTATCATGTAAGGACTTCTTTTCACAAGTGGTTTTATGTCTCAGGAAAGTGTTTGTGTAGTGTGCAGAGCTGGAAACGTGTTGAAAGTGTTGTGCAAGTGTGTTAGCCTGGTCTTCCAGTGTGTCCCCTGTTGTACTAACCAGCGGCAGGCTGTGTGTCTGTTGTCCTTTTAGTTTTCGTATTCGTGTCCAGACTTTGTGTGTGTCTGTGTACGAGTTAATAGATGTAAGGAAGGTGCGCCAACTCTCTCGTTTTGCCTCACGGCGCACACGTTTTCCTAACGCCTTGGCCCGTTTGAACAAAATAAGGTTGCCCGACGTGGGGTACCGTCGAAGGATACCCCACGCCTTGTTCTGGGCCTCTCGCGCCCGCCTACAGTCCTCATTCCACCACGGCCTCCTCTGATTGCGCGGAGCACCAGAGGCGTGGGGAATGGACTTCTCAGCGGCGTCGAGGATGTGCGCCGTGAGGAGTTGGGTAGCTTCTTCAACGTATAGGTGTTCAATGGATGTGTGGTGTAGTTTAGATGTTTCTGTAAATGTACTCCAGTTCGCTCTATCTTCATTGAACCTGTTATGGGAAGATGGACTGCTCGGGCCTTTACCTAAGTATGTTAATGTGGTTGGGAAGTGGTCACTGCCATATGGGTTAGTGCCAACGTCCCATTCTAGAGATGGAAAGAGTACTGCAGAGCCAATCGCCAAATCGAGGTGTGAATAACTATTGTGTCCTATATTATGGTATGTAGGCTTGTTTGTATTGAATAGACATGCTCCCGAAGATGTTAGATATTTTTCGATAAGGCGACCTCGGGCATCTGTGCGAGCAGAGCCCCAAAGAGAGTTATGTGCGTTGAGGTCGCCTAAAAGAATGAAAGGTGTGGGTAGCTGATCCATAAGGCCCTCGAAATCCGAGCTCAAGAGCTGGAAATCAGGAGGGATGTAAACTGAGCATAGAGTTATTAGCCTATTGAAAATTATGGTACGAATGGCAACAGCCTCAAGGACGGTCTGTAACAGGATAGAATGACACGCCAAGGACTTTCGGGCAACGATGGCCACACCCCCGGAAGATGTACCACCACCAACCCTGTCCTTCCTAAATACCTGGTAACTATTCAAAAAGTTTGTATGTCTGGAATTTAAGTGTGCTTCTTGTACACACATGACACTTGGCTGATTGGAATGCAGTAACTCATAAACATCATCAAGATTTTTAAGAAGGCCTCTGCAGTTCCATTGTATGATATTTTCTCTTCCCATTATTGAAGTTTAGATCTACTGGAGTATGTGTGTGTTTACGTGTCGTCTTTCGGGGCTTGTACTCTTGGAAGGGGCTTTTTCATTTTGTCTACTGACCTGGACGCCGGAGCCCGTTCCTTCCGCTGTGGTGCATGCCGGAACGGCTCGACGTCTAGGTCGTCATCTGAGGGCAAGGGGGTGCCTAGCGGACTGGGCCCCCTAGACTTGGACTGGGCACCCTTTGCGGTGCCCTTCGTTTTGGCCGCGACCGCCGAGGGCGTCAGGAGCGCCCCGGGTGGCACAGGCGGTGCGGCGGAGGTGGGAACTGCTGCGGTTTCCTCCAGCTCCATCTCCTCCGGGCCCTCGCAGGCGCTTCGGGCCGGTGGAGAGGAGGAAACAGTGGGTGCAGCAGCATCCCCACGAGACGTGGTTGCCACCACAGCCGCTGCTGGCTCAGCGAGCGGTGCGGAGGCGGGTTGGGCTGCCTGAGGCAACCCAGAGGGGGGCGGGGGCGGGACCAAGTCCGACTCGCGGTACTGGGTCCCCGCCGAAACAAGACGCCGCTCCGCCCCCCGGCGAGCTGCGTCGGCGTACCTCCCCAGGGGGAAAGAGGCGAACCTCTTTCGCGCCTCGGGGAAGGAGATGTTCTCGGTTACTTTTACGTGAATTATCTTCTTCTCCTGGTGAAACTTCTCACAGCTGCGGGACCATGCCGCGTGCGGCCCCTGACAGTTTGCGCAGGTGAAGGTGGTGGAGTCACAATTTTCAGTGGGGTGGTCGTGTGCGGCGCATTTTGCGCAGGTCTGTTTGCCGCGGCAAGAAGTCGTAGCGTGCCCGAACCGCTGGCACTTGTAGCAGCGGCGCGGGTTAGGTATGTACGGACGTACACCACACCTAATGAAACCAGCATTGATGTGCTCAGGAAGTTTTGAACTGCTGAATGTTAAGACTACGTGCTTTGTTGGTATTTCTACATTGTCGCGACGGATGGTGATTCTCCTGACAGCTGTTACGCCCTGATCCTTCAGGCCTTCCAGAAGGTCGGCCTCTGTTTCACTTCGCAGATCTGGTTGAGATATCACCCCCTGCGAGCTGTTGAGGCTGCGGTGGGGTGTGACAGTGATGTCCAGATCTGCCATGCGGGTTTGGGTCAGGAGATTTGTGGCTTGCTGCTGCGTCTTGACTTCAACCAACACTTCGCCTGTTCGTAGTTTTTCGCTTCGAAAGATTTGCCAATGATTCCTTCAAGGAACTTGGAGACGAGGAATACAGATTGGGAGGAGACGGGTTTGGATTTGTCTATTGATTCGAGGACCAAAAAACGGGGATAGTTGTCATGTTTTGGAACGTTGATAGTTGGTAGGGGTGGAAAGGAAACTTCGGTGCGGCCCCTTTTCGGGGGCACATATACTCTTTTCATAACCAAGTCTAAACCTCGGGAGCAGTGCAATATCGGCTATTACAAAGAGATATTTGGTTTTCGCGTGGCTCAAAACTCGACAGCTGGCATAATAAAAACATATTTAAATAAACCTATCAATACAAACGGTTTTAGTAGCTTTATGCCCTTTATTGCGGGAACACTGTGAAAAACTTCATTCCGCTCAGACTACACAAATCTGCAAATATTTTCCTATTTTTTTTGTGTGCTTTTTCCAGTTTGTTTGATGTTGCTCTTTAAACTTTCTTTTAGCTCCTTGTAACGGCGAGTTAAGTAGGGTGCACAATTTTTTGTAGCGAGCGAGCAAGTTTGAGTTGTACGATTGCCTTTTAGATGCAGAGCATCTGATTCACTCGCCTTGTCCCTCCGGCGTCGTCGTCGTTGTTGTCGGCGTTGTCCACCCCTCTGCCATTCTCCTCGCCGCGCGAGCTGCGCTCTCCGCCGCTCACCCCCTCTCCTCTCTGATAACGAACACTCTCTCGCGAGGAGCATTGGATTGGATTTGATTTGATTGGATTGAATTGGATTTGATTGGATTGGATTGGATTGGATTGGATTGGATTGGATTGGCTTGGCTTGGCTTGGATTCGGATTGGATTGGATTAAAGTGGATTGTGTTGGATTGTGTTGCGTCATAGCCGCGGCACGTTGCGTCATAGCCGCGGCAGACGCGCTGGGGCCGGCGCATGTGCAGTACTCTCTCTTCCGCGGTTTCCTCTCCTTCGGGCGCGCTGCGCATATAACCGGTGTGGCGTTCTCCGGCGAAGCAACATCCACGCTTGGCTCAAACACCTAGAGTCCACGCCGCTTTACAAGTACGCCAACCTCGTCATCGACTGGGACCAGCTTACGCAGTCCCCTCAACGTTATGCGCGCTATAAAACGCGTTTCCTTCGCCGCTCCGCCTATGCGTCGCATCTACACAGGGGTTCCCGCGAGGGGAGGTGGGAGTTTTTGGTTTTTCTGTATAGGTTATCGCGTTGGCGCGATTATGTGAATAATCTCTCAGCCATGGATTTTCTTCCTAAGCTATTACCTTTTTGCATTTTAGCTTATCGGTTCAAGATTGAACATGTGTTAGTAGTAAAGATGAAGTAAGGGTGAAAGCTTCCCGTGTGTCATTTATCAGGTAAACTCAGACCACTCTGCTTTAGCTACGGCATCTCCAACTTTTCTTTTGTTTAATATACATGAAGTAAATGAAGGTAAATGTCGTTTTGCAACATAATTGAAGCACAGGACAATAGGATAGGGGTCAGTGATATCGATTTCCAAGACACCAGCATGTCGTGGAGTCAAAAGATTGTGCAAAGCATGATCAATGATAGATCCTTTACTAGTGCTTGTTGGTCTAGTTGGAATAACCAATAAACATCCATACCAATTGCTGTTCAGTGTGCTGAGATATTTGACTGTATTAGGACAGGGATCATATATTAAATCAATGTTAAGATCACCCATGATAATGGCATTTATATTTGCAAGTGAAGTAGCATTAGGAATGCTGCAAAATTTCGCAAAATTCAGAATGGTGAAGACGGAGAGCAGTAAATACAACCCAATATATCACGATTAAGGAAACTACCTTCGAATTCCCGCCAAACAGATTCACAGTCATCTGCTTTTAATTTGAGATCAAATCTCTGTTTGCAATAAATGTTTGCTAATACGTATATGGCTGCTACCCCTTGGTTAATGTAGTCTGTGACAGGAGTTAGGGGTGTAGGAAGGAAAGCAGAGATTTCCATCCCCTTCTGTGTGCCATGTTCCAGTAATTCCAATGATGGAGAATGGGCTGGTAAATGGTTAAATAGGATTATAGAATTCATAAGTGCGTTCGAAAGCTTAGTGCATTGACATGAAATATTGAGCGAGTTATTTCCTACAAATGAGTTAAGTTGAGCTGATGAAACAAACGGCGATATAGAAGCCATGTCTGCACATGCGCATCTTGTAGAAATGTAACTGTTAGACAATTAGAAACCGTTAGAAACATATGGTCACAACCTTTATCGCGTACAAACAACGGCGTTTCAAGGTTGCAGTATCGTGTACCGTGTTTATTAAATAAATTACACAGAAATGGCCTATATTTAACTAGTGTCTCAAGGAAACAATTGAAATCGCTAATGATTAAAAACGGAGGCCCTGCCTTAAGCTGGTAAAAAGCAACCTTTGTGTATTCGTCATTGGCTTGTATTTCTGCGTTTCAAGTCTACTACCGGTGAGTCGGTCTACGGCATGTGCAACTTTGTATAAGTTCAATAACCCAATTTTTTCTTATTGATATTTTGCAAAGTATTGCTGTAGGTTTGCATATGTATGCCGTGTGCAACGTAGTGATACCATTTCCCTTGTTGCGTGGTTTTCTTACCTAAGCCAAAGAGGGCACTTTTAGCAGGCTTATTTACCGCTACTTTATATGTATTTATATTTATTTGCACGGCGAAGCGTTCTGATTGTCGTTCCTCAATCACGTTTTCAGTTGTTCTGAAGACTCACTTTTACAAGACAATATTCTTGGCACATCTCAAATGGCTCAAGTATTCTGTGATTACCCGTAATGCTGCCTTGTCCGAGAGATACACACAGCGAGAGAGAGATAATTAGCTGTAATTATATCAAGTAAAAAACTTCAGAGAGGCATTTTGATCAAGCGGAGTTTACCTACGAGGCCGGACCCAGCCAAGTCTATCTCCCAAAGCTCTATGGAAAGGTGGACCCTAGTGAAAAATATCGAACGATATATGAATGATAACTTGTATACGTGGTTATGGGATCGTAAGGTGAATGATATCATAGGCTTCAACGATATTATTGAGATATCATAGAAGCTCATCGTAGTAGTTCATTGTATAAGTCGGATCATACAAGTCGGATCGTTGCATGCCGTGTGGTTTAAGTTTACCGTACAAATTTCCCCGGGGTTAGCGGCAATATGTGTTCGATGTGTGCATGTCATACAAGCGGTAAATATGCAGGTGCTAATATTGTGCTGTGCATGTGCTTAGATCCTTGCGCAGTTGTATACGCAAAAAGATACTTGTAAGCTGCTGCATTTTCCCGTTTATTTTATGTCCCGCAGCCGGTTCGCCACATAGCCGTTAAATGCTTTCAGCCGCTTCTCCGTGGTAGCTTCACTGTTCCGGTGTTTCACGAAGTAACCATAGGCACCTGCATAATAATGGAAAAAGAGAGGGAGCAGAGAACATGTGTTTAGAGGGTGCACGTGAACCTTTTGTGTGTGGCTGACCCATTACTTAACCGATATTACATACATGTTAAGTTAGTTTTACCACCTACGAAGACTTTCCATGGTCAAATGAGGCTACTCTTAACAACTGCAGAAGCTGTGCTTGCTCACAATGCTATGACCATCAAACATTGTTGGCTCACACTTAAAGGAGTACTGACACCAATTTTCGGCGTTAATATTATTGCACAGTTCGCTTCCTTTACTCAACAGAATGCCCTGGCTGAAATATGAGCGGCCTGCGACGCGAAGAATATACTTTAATTGGATCTCATTTATCCCGCCGCCGGAGCAGCGCGCGGAGCGGCACTCAGCAAATGGACATCAGCGTGACATCAGCCCATAATAGCCAAAAGAAGTGACGCGGACAGCGCTTGTCAAAAACTCATGACATCACTTCACGTGCGCGGCCCCACGAGCGGCGAGCGGGCGCCGGCGCATTCACAAACGGGTGCACGTAGCCAGAGCTACCGGCATAACCGCTGCCCAGAAAGGCACTGTGGGCGAAAATAAAGTTCCACACACGGGAAAGGAAGCGATGGCCAGGAGATCGTCCTATAGGTGGCGCCGCTTAAGTTAGAGGGCGCCACGGTCAAATGTCTATAGAGGGGAAACAAACGACAAAAATACATGGGTTTCTATAGGGCACTGGTCGTTCAAACAAGATTCCTTTATTGTACGGGAACATTATGCGCAATGCGGCAGTGGAAATCTACGAACTACACATCAGGCATTAGCCTGCAATGCTTTCCGCAGGCGGAAATCCAACGCAAGCTCTCGATATCAAAGCTGAAATTTTGAAGGAACGTTGGACTCGGTCTGTAGTAAACTTCAGCACAGAGTGTTTCAGACACATCTCAGACGGAAATGAAAATAACAGCGCAGAAATCACCACAGACACGAAAAGCCGACCCAAAAGGCTTTGCAATCATTCGCGACAGTGAGAAGACAGTGGCTTTTTTAAAAGAACAGCTGTTCCGTTGGACAATTTACCCGTGGTGAACACGACAAGCCGCCGAAAGTTGCAAGTTTTTCAATAATTCCCATTGAACGCTCCGCCTTACCGGGCACAAAAGAAGTTTGGCTCTAGGTCACTTTTGATGAACCCTGTGTGTTCGTAGTAAGTTCCATACCTACGACTTGAGTCGCGAGTCAGTGCGGCAATTTATAAGGCCCCGCTTGCGAAGACGATTGATACCCCACACTCCACGCTACGCCGAAGTGAAACTTGAACACGCCAAAAGCTGCTATACAGTGAAACCTCGATATATCGAACAGCGCAGTGCCCGCGAAATAGTTCGATATAACCATAATTCGATATATAAAATCACGTAAAAAACGAGTCATAAACTGGTACAAATCAATAAATGAACGAATTTTGCCGTAAATACTCAATTGGTGCTTCAAAGTATTTATTTTTTTGGCTTAAAGTACTACAGCAGGGTAGCCTGGCGTGTTATACACGACTTCCTCAAGGTAGTCCAAACGTTCCACTAGCGACAGGCCGGTGCCTTCTATTGCGCTGCAGTAGCGGTGCGGTAGGGCCAAAACCGCTGAAGCCTCGGTCGAAGTCGGGAGCGGGGCACTAGCAGCGCTTGCGGGTACAACCTCGGCTGCGTCTTCGTTTGTGCGCTCAGTAGTAACCTCCGCTAGGATCTCCACATCCTTCAACTCCGCCGTCATTCCGGTGCTGTCGTCACCGCCAACAAAGTCATCAATGCACATGCTTCGTGGCTCAGCACCAACAAAGCGCTCCAGCTGTCCCCTGGTTTCTTCAAGCTCGCATTCTTCTTTTGCACGGTCCAATTCTGTTTCGGTGCAACCGATGCGCAGCAGTCGGGAACGCCCATCACGCCACCACTATCGTCGAGGGTACTGCGGGATAGCTCGTCGCCTGTCAACAGAGCGCGAGCGGTCTGGGCAGTCTGGGGTGGCGGAGTTCGATATACCCATTTCATGGCCGTCTCAGTTCGAAATAAAAAATTAAAAATGCACGTGATTTTCCGCGTGATATCGAAAGTGTTCGATACACGCAATAATTCGATATACCCGTGTTCGATATATCGAGGTTTGACTGTAATATTATTTTTTTTTTTTTTGCTGGCAACCTTCACTTCAAACCAAGCCCCGCGAGAGTGGTCTAACAACGCGTTCATTTTATTAAACACGCGTACATGTAACATCAGCGCCGGTCACCTGCAACGCTCACGCCGCAGGCCACCGTTAAAACAAGCTGATGTTTCCAAGGTGAAAGCGCTGATGAAGAAATGCCAGGATACGGCTCCGCGAACGAACAAAAAAAAATAAAAAAAACGAGCACAGCACAATCACACAGAACGATTTCTTTTCAATTTTGCACCTGTTGCGCAACAGTCAGGACCGCGGTACTTGCAGGTAGCAACGCAAAAACACGCTCCTTGCGCGGACGACCCGTAATCCGCACAAAATAGGCAGCGCTACACGTACCACGTTGTGAGAGTCGGTATCCAATGGTCATTAGACGTCGTCGCACGGAGAGCCGGCAGCGCATATAAGACGGGTGAGCTGACACGCAGACAGTGATGGAACAAGCACAGGTAATTCAAGGCAAACCACGAGATGTACACAGTTTCACAACTACATGGGACACACTGCAGTGACTGAACACCGACACAGACGAGCTAACTCAACGTGCGATAAGCACCCATTTCCCGCCCAGCCTTAGCACACTGCTTAGCGCGTCGAGAAAACCAGTACGTTTGACGCAGAATCTGCGGCCGCGACACCAACACTCATTGGTCTAAACAATCACGCGACCCGTGGCTGTCTGTAAATGCCTACAAAGAAAGACAAGTTGACGTTGAGGCAGACGATACGGAGGGGGAATCTAGCCGCCGCCTCCACCCCCCTCCCTCTATTCTTTCCCCAGTACTCTGCGCTTATTGGGTGGTCGTAATCAGTACAAACACACAAAAATGCGGGAGGTCACTGCTCTTTTTGTTCCCCTCTCCTGAACGACAGCATGCGAAGAAAGCGCGGGCAGCCGTTAGGGCAGTTCGGTGGCTCTTACATCCGCGCGCGATTAGAGAACTTAGCGGAGCTTTTCATGCGAATATAACCAGGTCAGTGTCGCGTATTTGCACGTGTATAGTGTGTGAAAGCCTGTGAAGGTATTATAACTCTGCCGCCTTCAGCGTCTACTGTGTGGGGACTGTGTTCAGTGGGGAAGACAAATTTTTGCACCTGTCGGGGGACGAGTACACCGACGCGAATGATGTTTCTTTTCAAACTGCAATTTCATTCGAACGCCGAGAACTAAACAACGTTGGAAACTTCGCTCCTCTGTTTCTTCTTTTAGTAACATTTCTCGCGCAACAGTTGTACGGATTCTCATAGCCATGGTAAGAATGACTGAGTGCGGCAGCTCTCGTAGAGGGTCGGCTGAATGTTAGGTAAGTGGGGTTTTAGTTCGGACAAAACGGTGTTAAACAGCGAGCAAAATCTTTTCGGAAAATGTGTACAGTTTGAGTAATTCTTTCAGATCAACATATACTCAAAAGTGCTCCCTAGAATTGGATAAATGGCTAAATATCGTTCTCCTGAAATATACGGTACGACTTCGGCCATGTGAAAAAGTCTGTGTCGTCTGCTTTGTTTCCCCTCTATTCAGTTTCTCGTTGGCGCCGCTAGGGGCGCCACTCTAAAATCTCCTCCCCATATTCGGAATCGCTATAGAAGTTGCAATCAGGACTGTTATTGAAAGCGGTCACCGAGTCTTCGCCGCAATGGCAAGCCTAGCACCTTCAGGCAGCTCAGCCGATCAGCTCCAGCGGCGGCGCGGTCGAAACAGCACCCCCACCGGCCTCCCTAGTGTTTTGACATCCGCACAAAGCGGTGAGGTCATATGCGCCTTTCGGGATGAAAGCGCAGGAATTTGAAACAAACAATTTTGAGGCCGTTCAATGTAATTAATTATCGCGCGCTGAAGTATTTAAAGTGCTGTTTCGGGTTCGCCACACCATTAAGCATATATAAAAGCAATAAAAGTGGAACATGAAATTTTCGTGTCAGTACTCCTTTAAATGCAAGGTTAGTCACATATGGAGATGTCTCTCTTATGTTTGCGCTAGCGCAGCGGAGAGGGGTGGGAGGAAGGGCGCCTCAGAAAAGCCACGTTTTCCTCGGGGTTAATGAGCTTGAGCTCACAGCATGGCTGCAGGCTCATGCTAAGGTCTGAGGCGCAAGCCTATAGCAGCACATCTTACATTGAGCATGGACCAGCACTTGGACGTGGCACCTGCCTGACGAGTTTAAGTGTATGATATGTTGTGAGAGCAGCGCATTCAAAATATTGTTCATTTTGCGCCTATCTCTGACCTTTAGGAATGTGCATGAATTCAGAACTACCAATTAACAATTGATTTCACTTCAACTCGAACCGAATAAGACCTGATGAAATGTAACAACGCAATAAACGACGAGGGACACAGGAAAAAATTCACAAGACGGGCGCTGCTCCTGTGTTCCTTGTCGTTTATTGTGCTGTTACATTTCATCATGAATTTGTACCAACCTGCCCAACTTTCCATTTTGTTCGAATATAACCATTTGAAAATTTCGTACGAGCTCTCCCCGCTTGGGAGCTTTCCTGCAATGCTTGGGAGACAAACAGTGAAACGCTGAAGGCGCATTTGATAACCACCTGTCATCTCCTTATCATTATTGGGCCAACTGTGGCCCTCTTTTTGCATACTCCCGTCAACGTCTTCAAGTGGCCCTAGTCGACACTGTCCAGATAAGACCAGCTGTGCACTTTCAATCAATCAATCAATCAATCAATCAATCAATCAATCAATCAATCAATCAATCAATCAATCAATCTTTATTTTGTTCTTCGAGAGGAAGAAAGGGAGGACTGCGGAAATAAGCTGCGCGCTAGTAGCTTGACAAAGCCCGCGCCTCCGGATACAGATTTGTGCAGCAGCAGTATAATAATGAGGTGCACACATTTGGGCATAGAAATAGTGGTTTGGGATATGAAATGCATGAGAGTGTCCCACACTGCCTTCGCTAAATTAGGTGGGTAGGAGGGACGCAGGAGATAATTTAAGGAATTTGGTCGTAAGTTAGCGGGAAGGGTGTCTAGGAGAACCTGTCTTTCAGTTTGAAATCTAGGGCATGTCCAAATATTGTGTTCAGTTGTGTCCGGAATTTCACAGGGGATACACATGCATTGATTAGGTGACGAATGGAAAAACTGTTGTCGTTTTGCAGGGAAAGGTTGGTAAGTGTCATTAGCTGTCTTAGGCGGACTTGTTGAGAGCGAGAAAAGGACTTGGGAATGGGAGTGTGGTTGACCAGGGAGGCGAGAAAGTCTTTCCGTTGCTGTTTGATGGCGGTCCGGTGCTCGTCAGGGTCATAATCGCAGTCCGAAGGCATCCAGCTGGCTTGGGGCATGGTTGTGAACGGTGCACGTGCCGCCAAATGGGCTGCCTCATTTCCGGGAATTCCGGCATGGCCGGGCACCCACGTGATGGTGACGTCGATGTTCTGTTGATGAAGGATGCTCTTGAGTTCTTGGATCTTAACTCGTAGGCTGTATGATAGTTGATGGTGACATTCCAGGAAAGCTTCCCGGCTATCTGTGTGAATGTGTATGAGTTTTTACATGGAAAAAAGAAGACATCCCCCTCGCGAGGGGCACGATCAAATGCACAGCATTTCCGAGGGGGTGCGCCGGCAAGTCGTATCTCTTGATTGCGGGACCCGTGTCGCCATCTTTTGGAGGCGCGGGACAACTTGTGGCGCTTTCGAAACAAACGAGAAATGAGTGAAGGATATAAGGCGCGTTCGGTGCGTCGAAATGCGTGTCGGTTTCGTGGCTCGGTCGGTAGGGCGCCGGGCACCTTGCGTTCCGCCCGCGGCGTCATGGGTTCGAAACCGGGCGCCGGAAACTGTTATTTTATTTCTTCCTGGCTGCGGACTACGACAAGGCGCGCATGCGGACTACGACAAGACGCGCATGCGGACTACGACAAGGCACGCCAACGCCGCGTGACATTGTGAGTTACTAAAATGGTATGCATTTAAAAAGAAACAAGGGAGGGTATATGACAAAACACCCAATATCTATCGAAGTAGCGCAACAAAAGACCACAGAAGGCGATAACGGCAAATAAGATACAGCATACAGAAACATGGCTGGCTACTACCGCAGAGCGCATGCGCTAGGCCATAGTCCAATATCACTGCACTAAACAAAATTAAAGAAAATGACCGATAGTACGATAAACTACGATAAAACGGTAAAATACGATAACAATGTGATTATAATAAAAACTATTACAGATAATATTACAGAATATTACGCTTGACAGCCGATGTAACAGGTGGACAAACAGTTCGGAGTTGTGTGAACATGCGATAAATACTGGAAAAATAAATAAGGAAAAAAATGTCCCAAATATGAACTGGTGTATTGCAAGAGTGCAGGAAACAGAACAGAATGCAAGCTATGGTGCTCAGAAAAATAGCTAACCGTTAAAGCAGAGCGCATGTTCTCTGCATTAAACGGAACAAGTTCCTTTATGAATGCAATGTAGGCGAAATCAATACTAGCAGAAGATCGGACAGCCGATGTAACAGACAGGCATCAGATCCCAGTTGCATCGGATAAGAAATACGTGAAGAGGCTTCGAGTCGACGAAGTTATAACATCGATATAAAGTGTAGATAGCTTATTTAAAAACAATGCAATGTTAAACAATGCAGACTGTGATCCATACGTCGTGCGGCAAAAGCGGGTAATCCATGGGTCATGTGTTCTCGTGTCACAACTGTAGCGGCGCTCTTCCAAATTAAATAATGCTACATAATCAAGATTTCTGTTTCGAATAGCAGACCGGTAAGTGCAAGCCAGCCGGAAAGGATAAATCGAGGCAACTGGTAATATTTCAAACATCTTAAAATATTGGATTGTGTGAGCCCTAAATGGAGCATTCGCTATTATACGGATAGCATGCTTTTGCATACACTTAATTTGTTCATATTAGCATTTGATATTGTTTCCCATACCATGTGGCCATAATTAATGGTAGATAAGAACAGTTCATTCTATATTATGCGTTTTACTGAACATGGTAGGAAATGACGATGTCGATTCAATGATCCTGTAATTTTATTTAATTTGCTACAAATTCATAGTCCCCAAGCCCTTAGTTTTTAACAAATTATGTGCAAAGTTCCCCTTTTTTAAAGCCTGTAATGGTCCTTCTAAAAAAAACAAGGAAAATGGTAAACTTGTCAAGCTTTGAGTTTCTACACCAAAATAAAGCTTTCTTGCCAAGAGGGCGTTAAACACCCATGCATTTGTGTTGCAGGACCTTCCAGTGGCAGCCATAATAATATTCTTGACTGCAGAAGAGGTGGAAGCGGGCATTTCCACAGTGCATGTGTTTCTTTTAAACAAAATTAACGCATTGTTACACTTAAGGCACCCGCAAGCACGTGCAAAGCAGGATGCTTACTACCACATAAAAATATGCAGAAGTTAAGCAATGCTTGTTATCATGCTTGCTAAGCTATCGTGTAACATCTGCTGAAATGATTGCGCTAGTACTGTTCACTGAAATGGGCACAAAAAAAAACTTACGTCAAAGTGGGCATTTTTCGTGTCTGTATTAGTAAAAACAGTACCCAGCGCAATGCACAAAAACCACGCCGAGGAGAATTTAAGGAGAGATGCTCCTGAAGATATCTTTTTATTATTTGCACTACACGTCTCAAAACTAAGACGGCAACAAATTCTTCAATGCAGATTTCAAATATGCAATAAATTTTGTATGGCATAATAATCCTCGAGTTAAACCAAACAGCAAATCAGTGATTTCTGCAGGAACTTCCTCACATAGCAAATGTTCAAGAAAAGCACCTTGCTCTAGTTCATTTACCTTTCAGATATCACAAAGTGCCAATGCCTAGATAAAAACTGCGTGAAAACACTAAATCAAGGCAAAAAACAACAACAAAACTAACTTTTTGTGCAATACTATGGAACAATATTGAAATTCTACGCAGATATCTGCAGCCTGACATCTTCAAGTTTAAGTGCATCAAAATTCATTTTTATAAGTAATTCTAAGCTTACAAATACCTTCCCGCCAAGAGATTCCGCACAAGTTTGAGCCTTTTGTTTTTGCAAAAATTTGTTCTTCACATAAAACTTAACCACAGTGAAGAGAACCGTACACAAATCATATTTCGCTTCATTTTTCCGCTGCAACCAAACATTACTAATCGCACACCCCTACGGACCTCCGCTGTATTCGGAAGTATTTACAGTTTTTTTTATTTTGAGATATTTCAGTGCAGACTCATCAGCCACGAGCACTTCAAGCATATTCCATTTCCTGTGAGGTTTACCATAATTAGTCACAATTTCTTGCAATCCAAGAAAACCGCTGCACAAAACAGCATTAGAGTATGTACCATAAAAATGCATCGATGATGATGGTAATATCGTGCATCCCAGCAAAAACCACAGTGGACTTGATGCTTGTTTGCGTTGCGGCATCACAAATGCCGTTGAATAGTACAAAAATCGCTATAGTATCACAACGATCACCAAGGCTCGTGCGACTGTGTGGTGATGTCAGGCTTCGGTGGTGGGAACAACAAGACTTGCGCACGTGACACGGGCAAAGGAGGAGAGGCAGCACGTTTCTCCAAGGCAGAAAGTAACACATTTATGGCAAGCAGCAAAAGACTTAGGACGCAGCCGACAAAACGAAACACACCCCACTAACAACTATGTATAGGAAAACCGGGAACTATGGTATAACTAGCGACACCCTTAGCAGTAACCAGAGATCAACCGCTAAACAAGTTTCTATTCGCTAAACGAGTGTCTCTGTCTCTGTGATCTAAACAACATCTCTAAACAAGATCTAAACAAGATCTCTGTGAGCCCATTCTCATACTTCACATGGAGACAGGTAAGCCACCCCACAGAAGATGTCAGGATCTGGACAATACATCTATTCCAGCTCTGCAATGGAATGAATATTTTCGGTATTCGACAATTGAAAGAGCCACCATTTGTGAGCACTGTTTAATAAATTAATTTTGGTCTCAACTGACGCTCATAATGAAGCAAGGCTGCGCTAAGGCTGGACGGCGGGTGGTTGCGCGCTGGCTCACTTTTATGTGGGGGCAGTGGACCCAAAATGCTGGGTTTGTGTTTCTGCACAGCGCGACTGAGTCATCTGCTTGCACTGCAAGCAGTGGCCGTCCACCGGCCTCAGTTCAGTTAACGTACTGTGGCTGAGCTCCAATGCCCGTAGCATGGCCGAATTTCGGCAGGATTAGTACGGCTGGAGTCAGACGACCGCATCTCGGCTGTCCTCCGGTGGCCGTACGTCGGCCGCACACGGGTGGCTTTGGAATGGCCGGAGCCCTACAGCTAGAACCTGGCCGTCTGGGCGTAACCCGATAGGCTGGCCGGCGGACACTGGCAGTTGGACAGCCATGGGAATATGGCCGTATACGGCCAAAAGGCCCACATTTGGACACGGGCCACACATGGCTGCCGAAAAAGGCCACACAGAAAATCACCGGCCAAAGTACACCGGCTTGAGTTAGGCCGAACAGTGCTGTGCTGCCTGGGTTTCAGATAGCTGACCACGCGGAGCCTTCGACTGCAAACAAGAGCGATAGTTCTCCTGCATGGCAAACTGAAAATATCTGAAAGACAGGCGATTTCGCACCCACACACTCTCCTTTCGACGCGTTACGTTCGGGACACTATCATAGTCAAATAAATCACTAGGCTGTTTCACCGATATTTCGGAAACCAAGCCGACACTGGGGGTGCGTCACGGACAGAAACACCCGACAGAGAAAGGGTTAAAAGTATTTTGTACAGACTACCATCCCCCATATTCAAATCTAAGGAAGAACTTTGAAAGTACACAAAGTTCTGTTTTTTTGTTGTTTTTTTGCTCCTACTTTGTCCACTGAGAGTGTCTAACGATAAATCAAGCCACATTTATGCACAATTAACCTGCCAGTAATACGGGCTTTTCAACTGTGCCCCAGTTTCTGAAAATGCAACGATGCTTTACGCTTAACCAGCTACTATTTGCCACTGCACAGAAACCAAGGCAATCTCTTATTGTAGTGAAGCACTGGTGCAGAGTGTGGTCAATCTGTTGAGCCGATTGTCTACTCCATCTCACCATTTTTACCGTTTCGATTCTCTCTTGAATATAATCCGCGAGCTCGTTAAGAAGCCGAAGGGTGGCTTATGATGTTCCGCACAATACTCCCATTTTGTCAGAACGGTTATTATCCCCGAGGTCTGTTATTCTGACAAGCTCATAGTTAATTGATGTTATTAGCCTCTAAAAATGACACAAGGCTATGAATAATCTTCTGTACACTGTGTGCCACGGTATAATTCACATAGGAGCACACTATTTCACAAACTTTTAAAATGTAAATAAGACATTCCTTACTTGCATGGACAGCTTTACTTAGGCAGCCGTCAACATCGTAGTTGGCTGCTGATTCTGGTCAGAAGAAGTAGTGCAACCTGGTTCTCGCTGCACCGGGCTGCACGAGATGTGAGTGGGTTTCGGCTTTGTAGGGGCTTTTTCTGGCAAGGGCTGGAAGATGAATGAAGATGTGAACAAAAAATGGAGTATCCGTTCACACACTTGAATGATAAAATCCAATTCACCAATATCCCATTCCACCAAAAAAAGAAAGAATTCTCGCTTGCACATTAAAAATATCCCAGGCATGACTGTTAAAAAGCTCCATTTAGGCAGGTTGTATGCAAGTAACACCATTTTGAGAATTCTGTGCTTCAAATATGCTTGAAACATGGAGAAGTACAAAGCAAGGGCAGCTGCTCCTACGTCGTGCGTAGCCAAACAAAAGCACCAGGGACCATGCACCTACCCAGGATTTTTTTGGAGGGGGCCCAACCCAAGGTAACGTTTCTAGGCAAATTTGGGGAGAGCGCGAGGGTACCGGCCGTTACTAGCACAAACAGGATGAACACCCAGCGTTTACCATAAAGGCACGTAAACCTGCATAGAGAAATGAAATTAGGTGTATCCGCCTTTGTGATGGAGGCGAAAAGCGGAAACACTCGAATGTTCGAGATTTCGGCGCACGTTAAAGATTCCTCACGAAGTTTGCAAAATTCAAAAAGAACAGCTGTAATAAAATATTTGCAGGAATTAATAGGCGTAGTGCACAGTCACTATACACTCCCTCTGCTAATGTTAAGGCATATTTCCGGAGCATCCCACATGTTATACGCAATAGAAGTCGGCAGAACTGGAAGTGCATGTAGGCACTCGAGAGTTCAAATCTCTGTGGCAATCCTCTTGCCCTTCCATATTTTTCTCCAAACAAAACCTGTGGCTACTAGTTATGAAGGAAGGAAACGAAATGCCAGGTAAATCGGAGATGTCATACGCCTAATTGCGTGTGTTGTTATCCTAATCACCCTCAGAGGTCGATGTTTAACGATCTGCCATTCAAAGCGCCAACGATTCAGACCTCTGAAATTGGAGCATCGAGACACACTGAACTGAAGTAAATGTATATAAAAAAACGGTGGCAAGCGCTAGCGCGGCAGCGCTTACCTTGGAAGTTTTGTAAAGAACCTTGTTATTTCCGAGGATGCGCATTGTCGCTTCCTCGGCGTCGCAGCGTGGCTTGTCCTGCAAGGCGGGAATCAGCGTCTCCTCTGTCTTCTCGTTCGGCCCGTTGGTGAAGTAAACTAGTTGCTATCCGCCGACACCTTGACGATACTCTGACATCGCGAAACTAAGCTATGTTTAATGCGCCTCGTATTTTCATCATATGTACCCGGGGTTTTATAATCTCTTTATTGCAAAGAAACAGTTCGCAGTCCAATTTTGAAGCCGAAATTTCTCTCGACGAAAAGTCTGGTTGGTGTCTGTCGAGGTGTCCGTTCCGGGTTCGTTTTCACCGGTCACCCGCTGCACACCTGTCTCTCTCATGTTGACCATTGGCCACATTGACTCCGTGTGTCACGTTTTGTGGCACGTCTCGACCAGCTCAGAAGAATGGACACGGGAGAATCGTTGGCAAATTTACCACAGCACACATTTATTATGGCCAACTTCAACCGCTAAGCAAGATAAACAACAAAATCAACAAAGAACTCAACCAAATAAATTCCTAAATACTACTCCCTAACAAAAGCCCAGAAAAGCCAACAACCCAACCAAAAGTCCCTAATAAAGTCCCTAACTACAATGAAGTCCCTAATAAAGCAACCCATCGTAGTTCCAGTCTATACAACGTCCATGTTAACCATCCTAACAACAAGGGTCATATAATACCAAGTCCCTAGCGGACGGGCCTACCGCTGTCTCCGGCGCTGACGGGTCGTACCCGTAGCGTGGCCGTGACACGCTGGTAGTCGTAGTTGTCCGCTGCCGCGGTGCCGGTGGTGGTGGTACCGACGTAGTTGTGCGTGGTAGTCACACGGTCGACCGCTTTTCAGCTACCCCTCGTGTTAGCCCTCGCAGCAAAAAGCAACCCCTGGCCTCGGGGCCGTCACCGTGGAAGCAGGTAGCACCGGGGAGCTCCGGGAACGTCTTCGCGTGCGGACCGCCAAGGCGTTAGTTGACGGTGCGTGCTCGCTGTACGCAGGCGGCCGACCATCGCCGCGGGGGCCACCAAAGCACAGGTTGGTGGTACGACGCGGATGTACGAGCCGATGCCGCGTCGGTCCACTCCGGCCCAGGCTGAAGTGGCTCTGGTCGATGGCGTGACCTCGTACCTTCGGCTTGTTCTTCGGACTCGTGCCACCTGACCTTCCTGCTGCGTTGCGCTGCTGAGCACGAGGTCGCGGGTTCGATTCCCGGCCGCGGCGGCCGCTTTTCTGATGGAGGCGAAAAGCAAAAACGCCCGTGTGTACGAGATTTCGGCGCACGTTAAAGATCCCCAGGTGGTCAAAATTAATCCGGAGCCCTCCACTACGGCGCGCCTCATCGCCTGCGTTGCGTCGGCGCGTTAAACCCTACAATCAATCAAAACCTTCCTGCTGTGGCGTTCTTCTGATCTCTCTCCCTCCCGGCCTCTACCCCGGGATTAAATAGCCTTTGCCGGGCCGTCGCGGCACTCTTGCGTTCGCTGTGCCCGTGTCCGCCGCACGGGTCACCACCACATTGGTTATTTCTCCACGTGCCTCCATCGCGTCACCAAGTCATTCGTCCGCCCTCTTCGCGGGAAATTTGCATTTTCTTTCTTCGTCTTCCTCTTCGTCGGCCTCTGGCTCCGCTATGACAGTTCATCTTTATTCCCACGGGGGGATTGCCCCCTTAATCATGACACCGTGCCCTTCCCCGCTCAAGCCCGGTGTTCTCGAGGTCTGTTCATAGGAAAGCAGCTCGGGGTCCGTAAACCCGCCAGCAAAGTTTTGTTCATTTTTGAGTTGGGTGGTGTCGTCGTTGCGGATGGTGAAGGACCTGATGACGAGACGCGAGGCAAATAGAAGATGAAGAAAAAGTCTATTTACACTTAGTTACAGGAGAAGATGAAGCATGAACATAAGATAACACGAGACAATGAAAACTGGATTACAATTAAAAGGCGCCGCAGCACACAAAGAGGGTATCGCGGCACGATTTTAAATGGTGGCCCGGTGGCCAAAACGGCTGCCGAACCGCCGCGCGGTTGGATAGAAATTCGTGGGGCTCTGTTGCCCAGAAACCGCCAGGGGCGCAAGTCTTGATGCGGCCGCTCTGGGCCGCAGCCCCGGACAAACTCAGCAAAATTGCGCATGCAGTCGGAAGTGAAGCCGCGCCCGCCCGCCAACCCACGTACCAATTAGTGTTTTGACCCCAGCTCCACCCTGTCCGCCGCCCCCGAAAGTCGGGGGAAACAAAAGCATTCCCAAAAGCTGCGTAGAAGGTCGCCGGCAAGGCCATCCCAAAGGGCTGCCACTCAGCCTGTGGCTGGGGGGACACGGCAAAGCGACGAAAAGGGAGGAGGGCCATAGCCCCGACGGGGTCCACCAGAGCTGGCATCACTACACCGCCGTTGTGCATAGCAGCCATTAACTACAATATCTGTCAAGCAACAGTGCCACCGTCACTAGTTTAGTTGGGCGAAAGGACTGCGCTGGTTTCTCTTGCCACCATACAACTGCGATGCGCGCCTTCACATTGTCACCGAGCTGTCGTCGGGCTTCGTAACGTTTTAGCGTCTCGAGTGGGGCCACTTGGTACATTCTGAACATACAAAATAGCGCAAAACGAGGACTAAGAATGAAGGGCACAGATGAGCGCTGAACGTTCTTGCACTTCCTTTTTGAGCGATCCTTCTTGTCCAGCCGGACGCTCCGACTGTGGAACAGGGCTTTTGTACTCCCACAGTAGCTTTCCCTAGCGGGCGTAACAGTCGTTAGAGGCGCCGGGCGATGGGGTCAAGCATCCCCTCGCGCCACACCGCTCGTCGCCATCCGGTTCCAAGCCGTTGTGTCGCATGGGCTTGTTCGCCGGACGCTGCACACGTTCGTGAGCCGGACGTTGGGAGGCATTCCGTAGAGAAACCCTACAGCCGGTTTCTCTGCGGCAAGCAGACTTGTTACCCTTCCTACCGACACACGCAAAAGCAGCATTTCCACGAAAACTAGTGAAAAACGCACTGTGAGTTCGGCTCAGGGAAGGAAACGGTTGAGCCGCAAATACCAGGCATGGGCGACAGTATCCGCCGACACCACGGCACGCTGGGATGGAGGGATTTGTTGCATGTATAAAGACAAAACGTTTCTTCCCCACCAAACCATAGGCGACCCGAGCCGCTGAAACCGCAACCCTGGCGAAACAACCGATAGGTTACTGCTGTCCTTAAGAACCGAAGCACCGATTGCAGACGAACAAGGAAAAGGGGATGCAGCGAATGGAAAGTGGCTGGCCGGCAGCAGAGCACGAAGCCAGTGTACAGCGGTACTGGCTTCCGCGTAAAGGGAAAGAACAAACCTCGCCTGTTTTTTTTAAATCCCACGTTGACAACTAAATGAGGCGTCTTTTTTCGAAATGAACCTAACCCACAAACGAAAACTAAGTCAGATAAAACTGCACTCCCAAGAAAACCCAACAACTTTCCCCTTAAAAAATTTAGCAAATAAATAGTTGAGACAATTCACTGCATACGTGTACGCAGATCTTACTGCGTATGGAAAATGAGCCAGACCCTGCTGTGGCACGGATCAAAATGAGCCAAAATAATTTGCCCAATGGCATTTCGCGTTTGGTGTGACTGTTCGGGCGGTTTTCGTATCGTTTTTTTTTTGCTTTTGAGGGCTGGCTGATTGTGAGTTCAGAGAACAATGAGGATTTATCGCTCGAGAACTGTGCCGAGACGCTAAAGCAACGTTAGACTTACCTATACAGACCAGTGATGTTCGCGATGTGTTGACGAGCTTGCTGCAGCAGCTGCGGAAAATTGTAGTTGAGCTGAGACTGTTGAATGAGGAAATCGAACCGTTTATTCATAGCGACTCCCTGCATGAGGAATATGCCACCAATATAGAATATCACGATGAAATCACTCATGTCATGATCCGTATCTACTATGAATTGAAATACAAAAGGTACGACGCAACAAAACCAAGCAAGATCGACGAGATAATAAATTCATCTACAAACTTCAATGAGTTTTATACACTGACCGAAGAATTATATGACCCACTTCATATGAAGAATTTCCAAGAAGCCTCTGCGATAGAAACTTTGCATGCGCCACAGTTCCTACCGCAAGCACAGCGTGACCATGCGACAACTTCGTTGGCTACTCGTGATCTTCGGACAGATGACGCCTTTATTTTCTGTGCCTTCAAAGAGACTCTCATTCTGCACTTTGACTTCTCCAGGGGGTACGTCCGTTATCTCAGAACAGACCGGCAAATTCTCTGCCGCCACACGTATCATTTGATCTCGTCTCCCTCGTCCTTAAGGAGTAAATCTGGTTGGTATTATTGTTATTACTCCCATATTTCCCATTTACGTACCTAACAAATCAGCTGTCCCTTACAAACCTTGGCAAGCCATGGAAGATGATATGAGCAGGCTTCTTGGGAAGCGTTTTGGAAGTTTATCGCAGAGCAATGAAGACCTTCATGAGTGTCAAGCGTGCCCAAAAAAGTGCCCTACGGAACCATTCGAAAAGAGCTGCTAATGCTGCAACGAAAACTCACCGGCTCTTAATGTGCAGTTTTACTTTTCTTTAAGCTCTGTTGCATGTTTATTGCCTTTTTTGCCTAAACCTCTATCCTACCATTTTTGAAGTAAATTGCAATAAAGTTTTCATAAGAATGCCGCACCAACTTGTCTGTTTCAACTGAGTACGAGCCACATCCGAACTGATCCTAATATTGCTCAAATTCTCCGCATTACTTTTAACTACTTGTCATGTGAAATACGTCATTTAATAGTTTTTACAGCATTAAATTTAGGTCCGGTTCCAAACTTTCGTTTTTTTCCCCTCAAATTTTTCTTAGGTGGATCTGGCTCATTTCGAAAAAAAAACCGCCTCAAATAGCTATCAAGCCCAGGATTCATATGGCGGCGCTTTAGATTGTGTGCGAGGGGAGAAGAAAGGTGACGCGGGGATGAGGATGGCCCAAAAAATAAAAAATTTCGGGGGGGAGAGGGCCAAGCCCCCCACCCCCCCTCTGGGTACGTCCCTGCCAGGAACAAAAACAGGAGGAATGACACAAGCTATTTGTTTGGATATCAAAATTTTATGTTTTAACTTGAGTGCCTAGGTCCTGATCATCATTGCGGATTTCAGCGTGTATGACATTCAACTGCCGGAAAAAGCAGTTTCTACTCTTGCAAGTGTTTTTTCCCAGAGTAATAGCCTTGTTCAGGTGAAAGCTTTACACACCCCATTTGTTAAAAAAGCTTGTGTCCAACGTTAGTACTTATAGCAGAAGAATCATTTCTTCAGAAGTACTCCATAGCATAAGGCATTTCACAATGTATAAACTCAGCACCAGAGAGCGGGAGCTCGGCCCTGCCAGTTCATTACAGATTAAGAGAATGAAAAAACAGGTGGAAAAATTCCCCATTGTCACAAACTCTCCCATTGCAGGGTGGCATAAATTAGCAATGGCCCAACACGTAGGAGACATACCAAACTCATCTCAAAGCATAAAGCAGATTGCAGAGCAAAGCTTCTGAAGTGGCAAGTTTAGAAAGCCCTTTGGCAATGAGATGGAAGCAAGGTGTCTCAGGCATTCAACTCGACATTTATGCCCTCATATCTACAGCCAAGAAAAACTGCTTAGGTGCTTGGGTACTACTGCCATGTGCATATTGTAGGGTAATCAAGCAATTACACACATTTTTATACCTGAAAATTTTTGAGCAAGTGCCCCCCTGTAGGCAAGTGGAGATAATTGACAAAGTGGGGAGCGGGCACTATCCAGGAATGACAGCGAAAGTCAAGATGGCAGTGACGTAGATCCCCTGCCACGAAAAATAAACGGAATGCACATGCACCTAACATTCTACCAAAGAATTTTAGTCATTGCTCTAAAACCCCTCAAAAAAATTACGCCCATCTTCCCGCGAGGGAACCCTGGTGTGATGCGACGCATCGTGGGGTTCAATTGGTGTTTCCGTTGGGTTGATTCTCTAAATCGCGTGAAACGTTTTGTGAACGCGTATGATGCATTTGCATCACATGAGGATCTTCCTATACGCGGGACGATGGGCGTAATTGTTGTGTCACACCACTCACTGAAGGAACCGTCGCTTCCATTACGTCTTCATCGGAAGAATCAAGTCAAGCACGAAGTAGTCAAGCAGGAAGTAGTCAAAGCAAGGTCACGTCAGTGCGAGAGCGAGCGCTTGACTGAACCGCCGCGGCGCGATACCCGCTTTATATTCACAGCGATTGAAGGAGAGGAGACAATGGAGGAGAATCGCGCATGCGCGCACTTGCGCGCACTGCAGCAGTTAACGCAGCGAAGCACGCGCCAAACAAGCCCGCCAGCTGTGGTATGCTAATGAGCCGGAGTGAGAGCGTTGCACAGAGCTGTGGGAGAGAAGAACGGAGGAGGGATGCGGACGGACGCCGCGACGACGACGCAGGAGGCACAAGCCCAAAAGCAAGAGATGCGTCGCATCTAAAAAGTTTGAAAAGTCCGCTTGAAGTCCGCCCCGGTCTCCTGGCTCCCCAGCTCTGCTAGTTCAGCACGCCGGTCGCCTTCCTCCGAGCCATGCAGTGCGTTGCTTATAGCACAGCCTCTGAAGGACCGCGCCACAGTATGCTCGGGTAGAGGCCCACAGCTCAGCACAAATATTGAACACATGCTGCCGCCAAAATAAACCGACACCACCAAAACAAAAATGAAAAATGGCACCTAGAGATTCGGCTATCAGGCTGCTATGATTGAACTGGATTGGATGAGATAATAGACCAGCCAGCCGTGACAGGACAGATCAGGTGTGATGAATCTCGAGGTGTGGAGTGAGAGGAGACCTTACAAAGGTGGGGGCAGTTCGAAATTTTATGGTACAACATACTTTTTTCTTTGTTTTCATGCAAAACATTGTGAGGACCTTTAACTTAAAAGAAATGAAAGAAACCGTGCCATCCTAACAACATGCAAAAAGTAGAACAAACCATTTTAAATATACACACCTCAAAATCCAAAGCTGGCGTTGCTGCTCCCTTCAATGCCAGCAGTGCCTGGTTCACCGTGGCCTTCAAGCTGCCTGCATATCACGCAGACGCGTCAGATTATTGGCCAAGAAGCATATCATTTTGTCTCGTAAGACGCGTTAAGCTGCCAGGCTAAATATCAGGTATTATATCGCTGCCAACTTCCTATCTATACAACTTTAAGCCACAAGCATGTGAAACGTCATAATTCAACCTACTACGGGCTGTTTATTATATGGCCTTACCATGTATACACGTACAATGCCTATTCCGCTCAATAGAAATGTGATTGATTGATTGATTGTAGGGTTTAACGCGCCGACGCAACGCAGGCGATGAGGCGCGCCGTAGTGGAGGGCTCCGGATTAATTTTGACCACCTGGGGATCTTTAACGTGCGCCGAAATCTCGTACACACGGGCGTTTTTGCTTTTCGCCTCCATCAGAAAAGCGGCCGCCGCGGCCGGGAATCGAACTCAATAGAAATGTGGATGCACACACTAGAGCTACATGAGAATTCAAAAGCAGCCGCCTCAAGCAACACTATGGTTAATTCTACAGCAACAACGCAATGTCCTAAATGAAATGATTAAAAAAAAGTGCTTCCGGACCAACACACGACATTAGCCCGCAACCTAAGCAGCTTAAAACCATCACCCTCTTCAATGTTTTGGGATCAAAAGTGTTAATTTTGAGAAATGCAAATAAGGTGCACCACTGGAGATTGGCTATCCTGCTCACTGTCTTGAAAAGTCACGTTTGCGCTGCCAAAAGCTATGCAATATGCCTTAAAGGAGTACTGACACGAAATTTTAAAGCTCAGATCACTGTGTAAAATGCTTCCTTTGTGTATGGAACACCCCCTTGAAGTTTTAAACTGTAGCCATTCAGTAGTACATCCAGGAATTTTAATCCTTGCGCGCATGAGAAAGCTCTTCCGCGATATTGAGCAAGCTCTTGACGTCATCGGCACTTCGACAGAAACAGCCAACGTCAGTGCTTCCGTGACGTATCGAGGTGGCCGTGGGGCTGTTGCCGCGCGCTTTTCCGCCTTGTGCATTCGTCACAGTTTTTGGGACTGACGTCACCTTTAACTACGGCAAGCCTGGCCGGTCTGGCGCGTGAGTGCGTGCCCAGACAGGCATCAACTGTGGTGCAACAACCACAGTGACGTCAACTGTGCCTTCCTGTTTTGGTGGCTGCTTTTGTGTTGGCTTCACCGGAACCGAAACGGACAAGGACGAACAGAGCTGTAAGTAATTATTAATGCTGCGTTCGTTAATCTACCGTAAAATACCGACTAAGCGCTCCCCTCAAAGTGCGGATAGTTCGGGGAATTTAGGGGAAGGAGACCTTGTTAGGAACTGCTCCATTATTCAAAATGGCGGTGTGCAAATTTTCACCAATCTGAACTCCCCTCTACCCCCTTAAAGTAAAAATGAAATAATGCAGTTCATTAAGGAGTAACATTTTTAGTAAAGATTCAGTCTATGAAGCTCCTCTTGGCACAACCGGTGTTATACCCCTGCTACACAAGCGTGCGAATGTCATATTTACTGTTCATTTACTTGAAATATGCCATAAACATATTTAATTTTCATACTCTCAAAACCAGTGGGTCAGTTGCAAAAAAAATAAATAAAACTACGCAAACAGCCACCACATTAAAGTCAAAACTGGTGTCTCTTCTAATTTGATATCCTTTCACTGCCTTAGACTGCTGCTTATTTTGATTGATGTATTGTACGAAAACGGAACGGGGTGACAACAGCACCACTACAGCACGGCGAGCAATTGTGAAAGCTTTCAAATGCCATCGAATTTGTAGTGTAGCACGGAGGATTCTGAATGACATTCGAAGCACCCCGTTTGAGTCAAATTACATTTGGTTCAAATGACATTTAGACCCCAGTGTCACCGGGGTATTAGCAATTCATACGGTGTTCTCGTCAACTGCGTTTTTGGTCCTTTTAGCCAGAGTCCAGTCTTGCCTGTTGCCATCATCTGACCATTTTTGAGATGTTGAACAAGCTGTACTCATGATGTGTTCGGAGGGCATTCACGGTGGAGCAAAATTGCATAGGTGCCTCTCAGAAATCTTCGAGTGTCTTCTGGCTTTCGTTACGAATGCTTGTCACGAACAACCATTGTCACAGTCACCAGCACATCAGGCTATGTCAGATGACAACAAAATGGCAAGCGTGTATGGAATTAACGGCTACCCTGTGTTCTCGCATTGGATTCTGGTTTAGCCAAGAGCGCAGTCAGAAGTGTCCCTGGGCGGTTTCAGTTTCATTGGTTTGGGCCATCAATGGTGGTTAGGGGAGGGGGGGGTGCTTGTTCGGTAATTCGGGAAAACCCAAAATATACAGATAATGAAAGGGGAGCATGGGTGGGGGCGCTTGATCGGTATTTTATAGTAATGTGCCATTCTGTGATTTGTGGGCTCGTAGGCACCTATAGCCGCGAAAAAAAGCAACACAAAAAATTTGCGTGACTACTTCAACCATGCGCAATGTACAAGGGCCTTTTTTGTAAAATGCATTCTAAAGGCTTGCAATGCCATGCACAGCTGGCACTGCTACCTGCCACACATGTAAGTGCTTACTGATAAAAGGTCTACAAAAGAAAAAAACTAACTCATTTGTGTGGATAATGACGTCCTCTCCTCAAGCCGTTCCTGCAGCCTTCTGCTTCATTGCACTTCCTCCAGTCGGCTCCTCTCAGAAAACTGGAGGTTCGCCTCCAGCTCTCGTACACGGTTCTTTGCCAACCGCAAGAGTTTTTTGTGTACCAACTCCTCATCATCGTCAGAGTCCTTTTCGTCCTCCAACTCATGCAGGGTGGCCTTCCGCTTTTGCGACAAGATCCGCTGGGTCACGTGTTTTTTTTCGCGGATGCATTTTTGTGTTTTCTTTCTTTTGGTGTTGGGGCACTCTGGTAGGTAGAAAAATGAAACCGAGGTCACACAAGGCAAATCATGAGTACGCTCGCTTCACCCTGCACCTGCTGGACAAGTGTACAGAGGAGCAAAGGCAGTTGGCAGAACCAGATTTGCAGTTATTTCATCTTTATTTGCACCTCAACAGCGAGTGCAGGCAAAGCCATGAATTTGTCCTGCACCCGTCAGCACAACCAGTGTGTCGAACAGCGCAGCTAGGGTGCTGCGAGCTGGAGCACTGAAAGGAATGGCAGAGTGCTGTACCACTTGAACTCGTTCCCGTGGTGCAGGTGAATTAAATGGACACCATGTATTCCCTATAAATGATTTCAAGGTAATGCAAGCCCAATTGTATTTACCTCGGCCGATGTCTTGGCATAGCTGGAATCGTTGATGGAAGTACCCCCATCAGAAAAAGAATCCGGGGGAGGCTTGTGCCCTTTTCTAATTCTTGTGATGAGGCCAGCTTTGTTGACTATGCAGAGAAAAGGGAAACACAGGTTAATTTGTATATAAAATTACAAACTGCCAAATTGGCCAATCAAGATATTTCACACTATTTCACAGTGCTTCTGTGGCGCTTCGTGAATCAATTGTGCACTGAAAGGGCCATGATGACAAAATACAAGTGTCGTTCATTCAAAACAGTTTTTGCGCCAACAATGATACCAATCTTTACCGCAAACTTTCAACGAATATGCTGAATATTAAAAAACAAAGCAGAAGTAGCAGTGGCGGTTTCTCGCCCAGCCTGATGCAGACAAGCGCAGCACGGAGCACAACCATTTTTTTTTTACGTATAAGGGCCGGCTGTCGATCGTGAGCTAGCAACATAGATTGGCAGGGCAGGGAGCAAAATCATTTATTTGACGGATAAGGATCAGCTGTCGATGGTGAGCGAGCATCATACGTTAAATCGCAAAGTTTGTTTGAGGTGGTTGTGTACATTTTCTTCCACTTTCAACCTACCATCCGTCCCTAACGCCCTCATGCGTAACGCCTTTTCAAACACTCACTAAGCTCTCCATTACAACTGCCGATACTCGGTGCGTAGAGAGAAGTCGGTGGCCAGGCCGGGACTTGTAATAAAAGACCTCCACTAAGTGCAAACCCGGCAGCATTTGTAAACGGCGCGCACCTGCAACTGTAGAATCAAGTACTGAAACCCCACCCTAGAGAACAAGGTAGCAGTTTTCAGAGGGGACCAACTGCGTTCTTTTGGGAAATTATAACCATAAGCCAGCTGGTACCAGCTATACCATATATTTTCTCTAGACACTACTAAGTACAAATTCAGGCAATATGTACTTACGGCCAAGTAAAACAATGTCACCCGTGTAGAAGCCCTCCTCTTGACGCACTTCCAAGCATCAGTACACCCTTTTATTTTTGCCGGTATCCTCCAAAGTCGCCGGCTCGAAATCCTTAATCATAGAGACGGCAATGATCGCCCTACCCTCGTCTTTTTACTCTACGTACGCTTACGTAGGTGGCATACTTGCGTGGACGAAATGACAAAACAATGCTAAAATTGAGCACACTACACAACTGAACCACTGAACGCATACAACAGCTCATGGAGACCAAGCAGGCCCAGAATTGTCCCCGCCTACAAGCATCTTCAATAAAGAGCGACGGTGCACACCAGTGCGCACGGGTGCGCCTTTTCATCTTCACAAAAAACCGCACCGGTGCGCACCATCGGTACGCGATAAACTCGGGCGCAGGGCGCACCGTGCCTGCCCAGAGCAGTTCAGAGCAGTTCTGGAAAGCAAAATCGAAACTGCTCGCGCTGGTGGGGGCGGAACCGATACGTCGCGCTTTCTGCCGTTTCTGTTTCTTGCGTTTTCTTTGTGTGCTCACTCCGAATTTATTTGGATACTCCTTGAAGCCACCATCCCCACCGTACACTAACAATAGAAGTTGACGGGTTGCGCTGGGCAGGCGCTGCATGCTTTTTGTTTATTTGTTTGTTTGCTCAATCTACCTGCGTGGTCTGAGTCGGTGGGTGCTATGGAGCAACAAACTAAAAAAGCTCAAAGGTTACCTTTACGAATCAAGCGAATTTCGCAAACCTTCGTCGACACGGTGGAATCGACGGGAAGAAAGAAATCAAAGTGGAGCCGAGACATCAGGAACCAGCGACGCATCAGACACTCAGGTGTCGCACCCGACGCCTCATCGTGCGCAACGAGTTCCCAGGAGGATGGAAACATGGAAGAGGACTTCTTTGACTGTTATGAAGGCATTGAGGAAAGCGAAGAAAGTTCTGCGCCCGTGCTGCCGGAAGACACGCACGAAGCCCGCAAAGCAGCCCTGGACGAGTACGGTGATGAAACCCTGCCCGGCTACACTATAACGAAGGCAGCAGCGATCGTCATGATATTGGCGTTTGTTGTTGCCCATGGGCTGCCGTGGGACACTGTCGACGGCTTACTTCGTCTGAATAACGCGCTGCTCCGGTTTCGGGGCAACGTCTTGCCCCGGAGCAAGTACTTGCTGAGGAAGATGGGGAGCTCCCAGAGTGACAGTTATGTGAAACACCACTACTACTGCAATGTTTGTGGCAGTTGAGTTCAGGACTGCAGACCTGGTATTGCGGGATGCAAAAGTTGCGAGAAAGCCTTCCACCTGTCTGCGCTAAAGGCAATGGGTTGCTTCTTTAGCATCATGAATTTAAAGCGGGAGATACTTCAAGTGATCAAACAGGTGCAAGGAGGAGCTCCTCAATACGATGACTTTGATCAATTTCACACTGAATGAGCCCGCAATCGGCGACATTACGTCTGCTGCAGTTTACAAGAGGCTCAGAAGCAGTACTAATATTTCAGCGGGAGACCTCACTCTAACCTTCAACAGAGACGGCAGCCCTGTGCACAAATCTTCTAAAGCATCTGTATGGACAATTCAATTTTTATTAACGAACTGCCACGAAGACTACGCCAACAAAACACTGTGCTAGCTGGACTATGGTTTGGACCCACGCACGCTTACATGTGTGCTTCCCAGGAAAAGTTTGTAAGTGCAGTTCAGGAAATTGGGCAGATTGTGTGGACGGTGGGAAAGCAGGCTATGACGTCGAGTGTCCATGCCATAGGCTGCTCTGTGGATGCCCCGGCACGTGCTGAAGTTTGCAATCAAACACGTTACCATGGACACATTGGCTGCCCCTGGTGCCTTACATGTGGGCAAAAACGTGCAGGTGTGACCAGCCCCATGCAAGTACAGCTGATTGTTTTGCTGCCCTAGTACGTCATGTGTGAAAGATTGTTCCTAGCCATTTATTGTACCTTTAATGAAAAGAGCGTCGACAACAAGTTGCAAACCCCTTTTCAAGTACAGTTATTCAAGCTCGTTATTTCAAACTGCTAGGAGATGCTGTCTCATGTGGGATTAATGAAAGTTCGAAGTAACGAAAGTTAACAGTACACAGTCAATGCAAAGCCATTAGGCGTGTCGAAAATTCAATGCTTTAAAAAGACCCTGATTTCAGTATGTCTCTTCTACTTAAAAGGCGACAGCCAGCTCCTTTTTCTTTAACAAGCAAAAGTGGAACGCCTCTTCTAAGCCTTCGTCAAAACTGAAAAAGAGGCGAGAGGCATTCAAACGAGCCATGACACTGAAAGGTACAGCTGCGCTGGTTTCTGCGTCTCTCTCCTCTCCATTGTCACAGGCAGCGACAAGTTTTGCATTTTACACATAAGTGATCTCATATTTCACCGCCCCACAAAGCATTGCACCCGTGTTCACACCTACATAGTCCGCAAACAAGCCATCCTCGAAAGCATCCGCCATTTTGATTTTAATTTGTTTTACCCAATGTAATCTTTTCTGTCTGTTTTTTACTACATTCTGGAGGTGACCCAGCATTGTGTGTAGACAGGATGTGCATTAGTGTGGCCGTACCCACACCAAGCTGCCGGGTCAGGGCCTCGCAGTTTGAATACTTGCGTTAGAATAATTTGGCTTTTTTAGGCTTCTATGTGGGCTTGACCGGACCAAATCATACAGTTTGCATTAACCATAAATTCAAGTTATTGAAGTTCAAATTAATGATCTTTTACTGTACTTAGTTCAGCTTCAGAAAATGTAAGTTATTAATAACTGAAGCTGATTAGAGTGAACGTACAGTGTACTTTTCAAATTGAAACAACCAAAGTTTGTGTCACATGCTGAATATCATGATATAGGTTTGTGCGGCATTTAGCATAACAAATTGTGTGGATGGCCTTTACAGCTCAATTGTACGGCACACATAAATATGGGAAAAATATGCTAGGGCTTGTGCAACAAAGGACAGCACTGCCAGTTGCTGATGTCATGCACAGGTGTTGGCTAGAAACGAGTCTTGTTGCTGAGCGTAATATTGACAACTAGAAGAGAAATTTATGAGCTCATCCCAGACCAATCATTTCCTGTGCCTTGCGCTATCGGCAGACGGATATAGAAGTTGAGAGAACATCAGCTGGTGTATATGGGGACATGACACTTGCTGCAGAGCTGGGTGTTGCAGTGAATGGTATGAATGGACTTTCACCAGTAATCAACCTCAAGAACTTCGACATCGTCCGAGGCCAAGCCTTCCACTACATGCACTGAATCTTCTTGGGTGTCGCCCGACAGCTGGTGCAGTTTTGGTTGGACTGTCCAACAAGTCCAACAACTAAGGAGACCTCGAAGCAGAACTCATCAGCATCAAAGAAAAAGAACTCCCTAGCCTTGCAGAAAAAGAAGGACTCATTAACCCCGAAGAAAAAGAGGCACTCTTCAGCCTCTCAGAACCTCGTTTAATTGGTGAGTCTTACATCAATATTACTGCCAGGAAAGCTAGCTCTTGGGATTTTGCCCACAGCTTTGTAAAATAAGTACGCAGTAAAATCATTGTTGTGAGGATATATGGTTCCGAGTAAACTAAGGAACAGATTGATTGATTGATTGATTGATTGATTGATTGATTGATTGATTGATTGATTGATTGATTGATTGATTGATTGATTGATTGATTGATTGATTGATTGATTGATTGATTGATTGATTGATTGATTGATTGATTGATTGATTGATTGATTGATTGTGAAATTGAACGCACTGACGAAACTTAGGCGATGAGGCGCGCCGTAGTGGAGGGCTCCGGATCCCTATACATGGGTATTTCTGCTTTTTGCCTCCATCAGAAAAGCCGCCGAGGTGGCCGGGAATAGAACTTGTGTCCTCGTGCTCAGCAGCGCATTGCCTTAGCAACTGAGCCACCGCGGCGGGTAAAAACTAAGGACCAACGGATGAAACTTGAAGACGAACCAATCTGGCCATTCATTTCATGACATGGGAGTATTCTGTTGTGCTTGAAGTGGTGGAAATATTAGGAATACCGTGAACAACCTGCTTGAAAAATTCATGCTTACCAATTACCAAAAAAATATCTTTGCTCGAAATGGTCCTATTAGGATAGTTACTTGGCAAGGAAGGTACTGTGATTCATATTCACCGCTATATCCCATTTCCTGAGTCATGGATTCTTGCCTTTGTGTGTGTGTGTGTGTGTGTCTGTGTGTGTGTGCGTGCGTGTTTACTGATGTATGCATATTTATTTTTATGGTTTTTAACTAAGCCTTCTAGTTGGGGGTCAGCGTACTCTGTTGTGTATCCTTCATTGCTCTGTCTCTCTGCCCTTGGAAAGTGCCAGCCGTCATAAAACTTGTAAATTGTGTAAATGAAAGCTTTAATTCAAAAATTTCTTTTTTTGCATACAGGTGTTTCTTCTGCAGTAGACAAGTTGGACAAGCGCCTCCTCAGCATTTGCCCACCACGCAATTTTACTCGCTTGCCTCGATCTTTGCATGAGAGGAGTTCCTGGAAAGCCAGTGAGTGGAGAAACTGGCTTCTTTTCTTCTTCCTGCCGACACTGCTTGGAGTACTACGAGACAGCTACTGGAAGCATGCAGCCCTGATAGTGGAAGCAGCGTAATTTACTGAAGCAGTGCAACTCACTCAAATTTACCCAAGAAAACTCCAACATGCAAGTTTTTGTTGTTGTTCACTTAACCACAGTTGGAATTTTGTAAAGAACCTGTCATAATTATTGCAGACTAGAAAAATACACAAGAAAGCAGCAAATAATAGTACTAATACAGTGTACTTTTATCCATACTCAGGATGGGCACAACCAGGCGTAGAGGGCCGTAAAAGGCAGAACTGCCCATACTAATGAGGCTTGCATACCCAGCCTGACCCCCAGGAATAGTCATGGGGAAGAAAGGAAGAAAGAAACTGAAAACAAAATTTTACCTGAAGTTTAAAAAAACACCATCACATTATTGAGCCACCTTAAATGCTAGGTAAAAACAAATGTATGAATATTTCCTGGACAGCCTTCGCCGGCACATTTACAGGGGCATTAAAATACCACAGCTTCGAAACACTAAAGAGGTGGTCCTTCATAATTGAACTCGTGCAAATTTTACAGCAAGTTCCACATTGAGGGGTCTCTGACTCACTATCACCTTGGGCACCTATGATGTAACTTGTTGAACTTCAATATTGCCTGATTCCAACCTAACTACAAAATTTTCAGATACATTTTGTGAGATTACTGCATTCATAGCATTAAGAAAAATTTTGTGGCCATACCGCAATTTGTGAAAAGAGCAACAGTGAAATAATGGGAGGCAAAACCCATATGAATCAGCGGCAAGGGACCGATATACGAGCCTAATGTCTGCAGCGACTTCTCGCTGGAATAAGTTCAACGAGTATTTGATGGCACTAGATCTTGGCTGAGACAAATCATTGCAGTCTCGGAGACGTTCAATAATGTTACATTTAAATAAGAATCTGTTGCAAGGAATTCGTCACACCTATCAAAAGTAAAGAAGTTGCGCCGCATATGACCCTCCTTTTCATGATATTTTACATCGTGTTTCAGCTTATAATCTATAGCTATATATATTGTTCTTCTAGGACACCTGCTTCAAGTGTTCGGGGCAAGAGCCGAAGGACTCTATGGAGGATGTTTTATGACCTTTAACGTGCACCAGTTGTTGCATCTCGGAAACTGTGTGGAAAATTTGGGACCGTTATGGGCTTGCTCCGCCTTTCCCATTGAGACTGGAAATGAAATTACGAAAATGGTGAAGGGAGCAAAAGGGGCTCCTCATCAAATTGTGGAAAGAGTTGTTCATCAGGAGCTACAGTTTATTCTTCAATCATCACCTCTAGTCTCAAATGGACAGTTCTTCTGTGAGCAACAATTAGGAAATGCTCGAAACAAAAAAGTTACAACAGTTAATAGCATTCGCCCATTTGGAAAACAAATAGATGCATGCCTAAATTCGCAGCAAACAGATGTCATTGCACATTTCTTAACATGCGAGGCAAAATTGTGAACGAATTCTTAAGAGTGGCATTTCAAGGAACAATTATCGACAGCTGGCAGTACGTAAAAGTAAAAAAAAAAGTTACAGCTGTTTTATTAGGACTTTTGCGGGGCTTTTAAATGCAGAGCATTTCTTTAACTCACAATGTCACCCGACCGTTGGTGATCGGCGTCCGCAGCCAGCCAGCACGTGCGCCCCTCCCCCGCTCCTCCTCGCTCTCAACAACAGGTACGGGCGCGCATGCGCGTGCTCCGGCGCTGAAAGAGGCGTTGCAGCAGCAGGTGCTACCTCCTCTCCCTCTACGGCGCACGCTACGAATATACTCGTTGCCCGAGCGAAGGATCCGCGGCCCGACGTTGACGTTTGGCCGCGGCTTCTCGTGCACGAAGTTCGGCTTCGGCAGCGCGCTTCAGACGCTTGCGTTCGGCGTCGGCAGCGCGCCGTCTCGCCGCCTTGTCTTCTGCCGCCGTCGATGAAGAGGATGGCACGATGTCTTGAACTGGTACTGCAACGCTGACGTTGGCTCGCGTCGCGGTACTGGTTGAAGGCGTTGCTTCCATCGCTTATGAACTTCGACGATGGCGCACTGCCCTCCCGAGAGGGATAATAAGAAAGAAAAGAAAAGAAAGACAAGAATAATAATAAAGATCCAACCGATTGCCCCTCAGAGAGGGGGGGGTGCAAACGATGGCAATAAATAACACGTTACGTACTTACGTCCCTCGTCTCTCTCTCTCTCGTCTCCCAACCCAACTACCCAACCCCTACGACAACAACAACTAAAACTACCACCGCCAACTACCACAACCTACGCCACGTGACCACCCCCAATGCTCTGCATTTACTCGTGTCCCTCGCGCGGGGGCATGCGACGGAGGTTTTTTTTGTTGTCCGACATATTCTTCGTGTTCGAGAGCATGCAGATGATGATGCTTGTGTGGTGCTGCTCGTGTGCCCCAAACTAGTCATCGATGAAGAAGATTTTCCTCCCTACATAAAGAAGTGTTTTTTTTCTCCCAGGGACACGTGCGTTGTGCTCACACCCTGCAAAATAGCCACTCACTGTCTGCTGATGAACTTTTCATCTAAGCAGAAGTGTTACGTGAGCACGTTGCCAAATTTAGGTGAACGGGAATGAATGATTTTCGGGAGGGAAAAATGTAACAGGAAAAGTTCATCAGTGCTTTGTTATCTTTAGGTTTTGATTTTAAATTAAGTTTGAATGAAGGAATCTTCATGTTTACCCATCTTTTTTAAAAAAGAGGGTTAGATTATTTGTGCTGGAATTATGTGTAAAGTCCATTAACAGGCAACCATTGCGTGCATTGCTGCAGTGCTTAGAGGGCTTGGTGTCTTACGTTTTTGAACAGAGTTCGGTCAGTTAGAATGAGCCACAATAAAAGTGTTGATGGGATAAAGCAACAGCATGCAGATGGTTGAAAGACAGTTTTCAGGTACATCAGCAAAAAAGACGTGTACGCACCAGCAGTGCATTGACATATTCGTGTCTTTGAAGTGGGCTGGCGTTAAAAGCAAGAAGTGTGGTGGCTCGTTACTTTCAATGCATAGATTATGAATGAAAAAAAAAATGCTGGACTTATTGACTCCGCCTTGTGCATATTATGGAGTTGCTGCCAAATAAGATTAGATGGTTGCTATAATAAAGTGTTCTTCGCCCTGCCAGTTTGTCTGTGATTTTGCAAATTTGTTATGAACAAATACATAATGCATGCAGTTACCCAATAGGTGTAAGCAATATTTTCCAGGTTTACATGTTCAGCTAGCGTTAAATCAAGCATACTGCCATCCCCATGTGCAAAAAGGCTGCTGCATGCTTGCTCCATGTTTTTTTGTAAAATATTCTGTACCATATTGCCTAATGTGTGTTGCATGCTGCACTTAATTTGCATGCATACTTCAACTGCATGTTGTAGATGTTTTGTGATACGTACAATACACTCTACAGATTTTCAAAACCATGTAGAAATTTTTATAACATATCCGTTGTCCGTGATATGTTGCACAAACCACAGGGCATGCCAGTCTGATTTGTCCAGTACGTCACACGTCGTAAGAATACATTGGAGACATTGCCAACTTCTATGACTCCTCGTTGAAATCTTTGTCAAACACATGTCGATATTTTTTTACATGTCGCTCGACTCTTTGCCATATCAGAACTTTACGATATTTGAGGATATCGACAGGTCGTAGAAGTTTTTACGACATCAAAGACATGTCGTTGAAGTTATTGCGATATCGGACCGCAACGATGCTGGAGGGCAACGATGTGTCGTTGAAGTCATTACGATATCGGACGGTAATGTTGTTGGAGGACAACGACGTGTCATTGAAGTCTAAATGATATCAACGACAAATCATAAAACTCCTTCGTCGTGTCGTTGAAATGTTTGTGATGTTGAAGACATGTCATTCAAATGTTTATGATATTATGTATGTCGTAAGTATATCGTTGCCATATTTTCAGTGGGGTAGGTTGGGGGTCTAGGGTAGATATGCCGCACCTTCCCAATATGTGTATGAGGGTTCCAGCCTGTCCACACCAGCGACAAAACGTTGAAAAGTGTGTCCGGTCAAAAAGGTGCATTCTAGTGGGATGTGGGGAGCTGTTACCCTGCAGGGCGTGGAATAATCTTTCCTGGTCCCTAGGTAGAGATTTGTGCGGGTACGTTCTAGGGGATCGTGTCAAACTTTTTAAATATTTTCTGTAGAAGTGTAGCTTCCTGAGCCAATTGGTGGATTATTAGGCTTTGTAAAAACCAGCGGCAACAGCACGAAGACACCAGTCCAAGAAATGACAACACACTCGCTGGACACGCGGTGGAGTCTAGGCTGCTAGGCTGCAGTCTACGAAGTTGATTAGCGCGGTGCACTGAGCATGTTCGTTTATTTTGCCGAAAACTTCAGCATGCGTGGTGGTCGGTTGATTATATGATGTATTATTCCAAACATATATGCTCAGTTGCTAGTCCAGCGAGTGTGTTGTCCTTTATTTCGCTCCAGTCTTCGTAGTTTTCTTCACTGGTTTTTCCAAAACACCAGAATCGCCAACTGGCCCGGCACGACACGTCTAGAGTATATTCACCCTCTACCGGGCTCTTTTCTTCAATCCCGTTAACAATCGCGTCAATTTTTGTGACAGTGCCACAGCCTACACCTCCTGCCCTCGATGGTACTTTCCTGCCTAGAGTCGGGTACATGTAATCCAGGCTTTGTATTGGCCTTTGATCTGCCGGTGCCATATGCAAGACACTACAGAAGATTGTGCAAGACTTTAAAATCGGAATACGGGAGGCAGATGAGGCATCTTTATGACTGGATCAGAATCTTTTGCATGGAAGGACAGAACCCTGGGACACGCACCGCAAGTTTATGAACGCAGGGATGCTGCACAGCTAACCGAATGGCATTGGCATAAAGTGAGGCACCAGAGTCATATACCTGCCCGGAGCTTCTTTTCACGTAGACATTGAACGGACCTTGAAAAAAAAGGCCCAAAGTACAGGTTGAGCCAACCATGATGCAGCATGAGTTGCTGGCTAATGTGTACTATTCGCTGATAGGTGTCTGTAAAAGACAAAGCCCGATGTGTCCGGAAGGAGTTCACTGCCATAATAGATACAAGGCGGCCACCAAGGCGGTAGGAGGGGATAAATGAAGATGAAAATTTGTTACTTGCTGGATTGCAACTTAATTTTACTCACTTCGGATAAAGTAGGGGGTTTGTAGGGCTCCCGAACGAGACTTTCACTGAAAAGGCAGAGAATACTATGAAAACGTTTGATACGTCCAATAATTTTACCACAGGAGGCAGAAACGTCGGCTCCAAAGGAGATCGATGGGCGCAACCTGAAAAAACTAGAAAAAGCAGCCAATAAAACTGAAGGATTATAAATAAAAGTCTGCTCCAGCTTATAATAGCATAAAATCAGCTGTCCGCAGAGAGTGATCGTGACTAACTAAGAGTAATCACGAAAGCTATTGCCGCGAACCTATGCATTGGGTTTGTTTATTTGTGTTTTGCTTTTACCGCCCGGCTGCGCCGGTCTGTGTTATCTCTGCGCCAAGGGAAGCGCGTGTTCCATTCTTTCTTTCTGTGCCGCATGTGTTATCTGTTCTGATAGGGAGAGCATTCCGATCTAACGTGAACATCTCGGAATAATCTTCTTGCATCTACAATGTTCTCGATGCGAATCGACGGCTCGACGGTTCCAGAACCACGCGCGCCGAAAGATAAAAAGCCTGCAGAGCAGACGCCGGGGCATTCGACTCGACGACACTCGCCGACGCAAGCCACTTTGTTGACCGCTGCTTCGCCGCCTCTGTATTCTTTTGAGTTGTTAGGGGAGCACAAGTTCGCTCCAATAAACGTGTTTCTCATTCAAGACAACTGCATCGTCCTTGTCTTCGCGACATCTGGTGGAGGTGCTGGGTACTAAGCCTTTATGCCCTCTACGACATCTCGAAGCCGCCAAGCCAGTCCAACCAGAGAAAGCCCCCGACTGCAAGGATTGCTACCCGAGTTCGGTCTTCTGCCAGAAGGGCCCAAGAGAAGGAACGCTGCAACCAACACCATGGTGCAAGAAACAACGTCGCCAATCATCCTGCAGCAGCCCCAAGAACCGCCATCGTTCCGGGGAGCCCCCGCTGAAGACCCCGAAGAATGGTTGGAGAAGTTGGAGCGCGTCCGCATCTTCAACAGGTGGGACGACGAAGAAACTTTCCGGCATGTCTTCTTTTACTTAGAAGATGCTGCTCGAACTTGGTTCGAGAACCATGAGAGCTCTTTGACCGACTGGACTCAATTCAAGAGGGAGTTCCTTAAGACCTTCACTACCGTGGTGAGAAAAGAGCGAGCTGCGCTTTTGCTTGAAACTCGAACGCAGCACCCCAATGAAGGAGTCGTGATTTTCGTTGAGGAGATGAAGCGACGTTTTCGTCGTGCGGACCCTGAAATGACCGAGGAAAGGAAGCTCAGGTTTCTAATGCGAGGAGTGAAGCAAGAGCTTCTTGCTTGTCTAGTCCGTAACCCTCCGAAGACAGTGGCCGAATTCGCGTCTGAGGCGGCCGCGATGGAGAAGACGCTAGAAATTCGAACGAGGCAGTACGACCGCCCTGTCAACGCGCTGTTCTCGGAGACCATCGGTGCTGCAAATGGAAGCTCCGATACATTGCGAGAGACCATCCGAGCAGTGGTCAGGGAGGAGCTTCGGAAGCTTTTTCCAACGACGCCGAAACCTCAAGTGGCTTCCCTGACCGACGTAATCCGAGAAGAAGTCCAAAACGCACTGGGAACTTCTACGCCGTCGGAAGCACCCCGCGAACCACAAGCCATGACCTACTCCTCGGCTGTTCGTCAACCCCGCCCTGCTCCAACCCGTCGTCAAGAGGCCGAGCCATACCGCCGTCCAACGCCGCCCGCCCGACTCCCTGTAGACCAATACCAGACGCCAAGGAAGACCGACGTGTGGCGAACGCCCGATAATCGCCCGCTGTGCTACCACTGCGGAGAGGCCGACCACATCTACCGTCGCTGTCCCTACAAGAGGCTCGGTTTGCGAGGGTTCTCCGTCGACGCCCCACGCCCCCGATACGGCCAGCGCCCTGCTGAGATCGAAGAATACCTCTCCAACACCAACCGAGGACCAGCCCGCTTCAACCGTTCACCGTCGCCCTACCCGCCTCAGTCACCGAACCGCCGCAGCACTGCTGACTTCCCACGTGGAAGGTCCCCCAGCCCACGCGGGGGAAACTAAAAGCAGCAACTTCGGGAGGTAAAGTTGCACAACGGCGGAAAAATGAAAACCCTCCAACGACGCAGCGACTCGCTGAAGACCATCATTCACGACATGCCCTCATCCCGACGACCCGACCTAGCCCTAACGAGACTCCTGAACACGACGACAGCTACACGGCGCGACGCGTACCCGACCTGACCAAGACGTCTGTTGAGAAGACGACGACAACGGCGATGCACACTGCACGACCGTCAACACGTACAAGCAGAGATACGACGCCCCGACTAACCCGGAACTCGAGGAAGACTGCATCTGACGTCAAGGTGTCCATCGACGGCTTTGACGTAGTCGCCCTCGTAGACACGGGAGCTGACTATTCGGTAATGAGCGGACCATTTGCGTCTAAACTGAAGAAAGTTATGACCAGATGGGACGGTCCGCACATACGCACAGCAGGAGGCCACCTCGTGACGCCAAGTGGAACGTGCACTTCGCGCGTCACCATAGACGGCACAACGTACCCTGCGGCGTTCGTCATTCTGCCTAACTGCTCCCGCGACGTAATTCTTGGAATGGACTTTTTGATGGACAACGGTGCAATAATCGATCTGCAGACCAAGTCAATAACTTTTTCCCCCAATCACTCCATGACGCCGGAACCGAACCCCGAACGACGGGCTGCTGTAAGGATTGCCGATGATCATGTCACCCTGCCACCCCGCGCAAGCTTGATGGTCGCAGTCTACTGTGAAGATGCTGCTCCTGACGTCGACGCTATCGTAGACACTGATCAAAGGGTGCTTCTCGACCGTGGTGTGTCGGTCGCAAGAGGCATTGCGCGCTTCAAAGAACACCAATCCCACATTCTGGTTACTAATTCCACCGAGGAGTACCAGCATTTAAACAAGGGCGCGGCAATTGCATTCCTCGAAGAAGCCCAAGAAGCAAGTGACGTGATCGCGGTCGCCGACTTTGAACGCACACCCGTAGAAACCTTCAAGCTCCCGCAGCCCTTCGACGTGAATCCGGCGCTACCGCAAGAACAACGGAACAAATTATTGGCTTTGCTGCGTCGCTATAGCGAATGTTTTTCGTCGAGCGCAAAACTACGTCAGACCCCTCTAGCGAAGCACCGAATAATAACCGAAGATGGAGCCCGACCTACCCGACAGTCACCGTACCGCGTCTCTTCACACGAACGGGAAGCCATCCGGACTCAAGTCGACGACATGCTCAGCGACGACATTATACAGCCATCGAAAAGCCCTGGGCTGCGCCCGTCGTACTCGTAAAGAAAAAAGACGGCACATTAAGGTTTTGTGTTGACTACCGGCGACTGAACAAAATCACGAAAAAAGACGTGTACCCCCTCCCCCGAATCGACGACGCCCTCGAACACCTCTGCCACGCGAAGTACTTCTCATCGATGGACCTGAAGACCGGCTACTGGCAAATTGAAGTGGACGAGAGAGACCGAGAGAAGACTGCATTTATAACCCCAGACGGCCTATACAAGTTCAAGGTGATGCCGTTTGGGCTGTGCACAGCACCAGCAACGTTTCAAAGAGTCATGGACACTGTGCTAGCTGGCCTTAAGTGGCACACCTGCCTCGTATACCTCGACGACGTAGTGGTATTCGCCCGGACTTTCGACGAACACCTTGCAAGGTTGGAGTCTGTACTCGAGGCCATTCGTACGTCGGGGTTGACGCTGAAGCCTGAAAAGTGCCGTTTCGCATACGGGGAACCCAAGTTCTTGGGCCACGTCGTCAACGCCGCGGGAGTCCTACCTGACCCGGCAAAAACTTCAGCCATAGCGAACTTCCCAAGGCCGAAAGACAAGAAGGGCGTGCGAAGATTTCTCGGGCTGTGCGCATACTACCGGCGCTTCGTTGCAAACTTCGCACGCATTGCAGAGCCACTCACGCGCTTGACGAAAGATGGCACCCCTTTCAGCTGGGAAAACGACCAAGAAAAAGCATTCTGCGAGCTGCAAAAACGTCTGCAAAGCCCGCCCGTGCTCGCTCATTTCGACGACAATGCCGAAACGGAAATGCACACGGACGCCAGTCATATAGGCTTGGGTGCCGTCCTTGTCCAAAAGCAAAGCGGCTGCGAAAGGGTAATCGCCTATGCCAGCCGTGGTCTGTCGAAGGAGGAGAAAAACTATTCTGCCTCTGAGAAAGAGTGCCTGGCTATTATATGGGCGATTTCAAAATTTCGCCCATACGTGTATGGAAGGCCATTCAAGGTTGTAACAGACCACCATGCGCTGTGTTGGCTCGCCAATTTGAAGGACCCCTCCGGCCGTCTTGGGCGGTGGAGCTTGCGCCTGCAGGAGTTCGACGTTACAGTCGTTTATAAATCCGGCAGGAAACACTCCGACGCCGACTGCCTGTCCCGCGCCCCCGTCGACCCACCACCACAAGACGCTGATGAAGACAGCGCGTTCTTCGGGATCGTGACGGAGAGCGACCTAGCCACCCAGCAGCGTGCCGACCCCGACTTATGCGTCATAATCGAGTACCTCGAGGGATGCAACGTTGCCGTTCCTAGGACCTTCAAACGCAGCTTACCAGCATTCAGCCTGAGAAACTCCGTCCTCGTGAAGAAGAATTTCAGCCCCGGAACAAGGGCGAATTACCTTCTCGTCATCCCCGCGGACCTTCGTGATGAAATTTTGGAAGCGTGCCACGACGACCCGTCTTCTGGACATCTTGGCACAGCCCGCACTACTGGAAAAATCAAGGCGAGGTACTACTGACCCGGCCTTACCTCTGACGTCACCCACTACGTCCGGAGCTGCCGTGACTGCCAGCGACGAAAAACGCCGCCGACAAGACCCGCCGGAATTCTGCAACCGATCGCCGTCCCTTCGAGACCATTTCAACAGATTGGAATGGACCTTTTAGGCCCGTTCCCTACGTCACGATCACAGAACAAGTGGATTGTCGTAGCGACAGACTACATGACGCGCTACGCAGAGACCGCCGCTCTTCCAAGGGGGACTGCACAAGAAGTGGCAAAGTTCTTTATAAGCCAAGTTGTGCTGCGACATGGAGCCCCGGAAGTCCTAATCACCGACCGCGGAACGGCATTTACTGCGGAGCTGATGCAAGGAGTATTACGCTACAGCAACACGGATCACCGAAGAACGACGGCGTACCACCCCCAAACGAACGGACTAACAGAACGTCTGAACAAGACGATCGCAGATATGCTGTCAATGTACGTTGACGTTGAACATAAGACTTGGGACGAAGTGCTCCCGTATGTCACGTTTGCGTACAACACGGCTATCCAGGAGACGACGCAGCTGACGCCGTTCGAGCTTGTCTACGGTAGAAGGCCGACTACGATGCTCGACGCCATGCTTCCGCATGTAGAAGATGACGACCTCAACGCCGACGTCCACGGATATCTTCAACGTGCGGAGGAGGCCCGCCAGCTCGCTCGAGTTCGTATAACGGACCAGCAGCTGGTCGATGCGGGCCGCTACAACCTCCGACGCCGAGACGCCGAGTACCAACCAGGGGATCGTGTGTGGGTTTGGACTCCCATCCGACGACGCGGACTCAGTGAGAAGCTCCTGCGACGGTATTTCGGACCCTATCAGATTCTACGACGTGGCGGCCAACTTACCTACGAGGTGATCCCCGATGGTGATTCCGGAACATCACGACGACGCACGCGGCCCGAAGTCGTACACGTGGTTCGCTTAAAACCTTTCTACGGTCGATAACGAATTTTATTTTTATTTTTGGACTGTCGCTTATGTTAGCATCCGGTCGATGCACCCTTAGAGGGGGGGTAATGCCGCGAACCAATACATTGGGTTTGTTTATTTGTGTTTTGCTTTTACCGCCCGGCTGCGCCGGTCTGTGTTATCTCTGCGCCAAGGGAAGCGCGTGTTCCATTCTTTCTTTCTGTGCCGCATGTGTTATCTGTTCTGATAGGGAGAGCATTCAGATCTAACGTGAACATCCCGGAATAATCTTCTTGCATCTACAATGTTCTCGATGCGAATCGACGGTTCCAGAACCACGCGCGCCGAAACATAAAAAGCCTGCAGAGCAGACGCCGGGGCATTCGATTCGACGACACTCGCCGACGCAAGCCACTTTGTTGACCGCTGCTTCGCCGCCTCTGTATTCTTTTGAGTTGTTAGGGGAGCACAAGTTCACTCCAATAAACGTGTTTCTCATTCAAGACAACTGCATCGTCCTTGTTTTCGCGACACTATTTTGCAAATTCCTACAATGCCAGCAGAACTCTCTGGAGCCGAAAGACCATTGTATTCGCATGGTATTTTAAACGCCTCGCAGGCTCTCAGGCTTCCGCGATAGCATTACATGAAGCTGCCCAAGAAAAGGTCCAGGAAAAAGATTCACGAAACCAAATTCGCTCACGTGCTGGCTGTGCCGTTTATTCGATATCACTATGCCGCTTAAAAGGGCAGATCAGATTGGTGTCAACGGCAGAATATTTGACCATCGCACGTTCTTAAACAATGGCGCATGCAGCCAATTGGCGTTAGATCTTCCGAGAGTGCCATTGCGCTCCGGATATGAAATGCCCGTCCACTATGTTGCGACATTCGGCGAAGAAGGAGCAAGGCCCAGTGACCGTTCACGCCTTCCTTCTTTGCTTTGGGCAGCGTCTTTTCACATTTGTCCTCACTGTCATCACCTTGCTTGCTCCGCAGTCGACTTCATCTCCTTTCTATCGTCGCAGGGTCTATTTAGTTTATCTTCATTTTGGGAAAGTGCCGTAGAAGGTAGAGAGTTTGTAGTATTCGCCTTGTGTCAAAGAAACTAACTGCACTGCGTCAATAACTCCACCAAAAAAGCACTTTCTCCGTGGATGTTTAATGGTAGTGTGCCATTTTTTATTGAGAATTACTTCCGCCATCTTCTGTCGGTGTTATCACGCTGCCGTTTGAATTTATTTCCGCACGCAGCTCGTACCAACAGCTACGATGTAAATGAAATGCACTAACGTGGCTATCTGGGCGTGTTGGTTTAACGTGATTAGGAGAAGACAGCCCGGTTTACACACGGACCCAGGGAAGAGTACTTGACACACACGAGCGCTGACCAGTGCTCGTGTGTGTCAAGTACTCTTCCCTGTGTCCGTGTGTAAACCGCGCTGTCTTCTCCTGAGCTTCGCTGTAATCTAGATGTGCTGGAAAGATATTCGGCTGTAGTGGAAGTTTGGGCCCTTCAATAGCTGTCGACTGTGTATTTTGATGATGGCATCTCGACGTGTTGAAGATAAAGTGTTCATCCCGGCAATGTGCTTCATGTTAAGCAATCTTGCGGAGACTATTCAGAAATCTTGCGGAGCCGTTGAAATATCGGGCTGTAAACTTTGATTCCTTACTGTCTACTGCTTCCGCACAGGTCTCTTGGATAATTTGTGAAACATGCGGATCATTTCTCAGCTTTTGCATTTTATAAAGTTCCACATCAGAGGCAACGGCTTTTTCCGGTGGTTACACCCTGGACGCATTGTCTTCGAACCCAAAATTACAAAGTACTTGGGACCGAGCATAATTACTAGTTTTGTTTTTAAGTCGTTCCAGTGCCTTCTATTCCATGAAGTAAAACCAACAGGGCGGTCGAGGTATACACTAGAGAATGTTTTAAATCTACGTCTTACCGCATACAGCGGAGATGGCGGAAAGACTTGGGGAGAAAAAGAGGTTAAGAAATAGAAAGTAGGCTAGGCACGTCACAGCTACGCCAGAGGCTCGTGCTCCGGAGAGCTCCTTCCACAAGCGGCATGCAAACAGGGGTCCCCATAGCAGCCAAACTGAGTGCACACAGCGGGGGACAAGCGCCAAGAACGCGTGCGGAAGAGGCGGCCTACTCAGCGGGTGCCGGGTAGGTGCACGAAGAAAAACGGCGGCAGCATCTCCACGCCGTGGATGAGGGTGAGAGTGCGGAGTACGGGGACTCGACATGACATCCTATTTGCGCCCCGACTGTAATTCGATTTGAGCCGTGAGTTGCAGCTCGACTATTCCCTAAATGAAGCTGCAACACACGGATTAAATGGAATTTCGCTTGATGGTGGTGTGCGCACGCATGGACGCGGACAGCCATTGGGAGGTGCTAAGGTACTCCGCACCGTTACAGCTGAGGGAGTAAGCCGTTTGACTCTCTGGTACTAACGCACGGACGCATCCCGATGGTACAAAGATATTGTAGATATAGTCTTGCCTATACCGTTGTATTGAAGTGCGTACACCCTGGGGATCTAGAGGGACGTATTAAAAAGGGTAAAGAACATTTTTGTTCCATCCGGCATTGAAAAATTCTTTTTCAAAATGCACAAGGGCACACTCGAGGTTAAAAGATGCATGGAGGAGAAGCAGATCAGGAGGATAAGCAGAATCAGGGGACCGGACTGCTTTCTTTCTAAAAAGGTGGAGTCGATTGAGAATGTCTTTTTAAATTGTTACGGGGCCGCATTCTTTTCGGACATTCTGCAACGAAAAATTAACAAAGAATTCCCGTTGGATCCTCAGGGTAAAAGGCTCCTATCTGTGCAAAATTAGAATGGTATTCGATATGACACCATCATGCTGTTACAATTACACAGCTTATGGCCTAAAAGGTTGGCCGTAAGATACAGCGAGATTGATGTAATAAGAATACCTGATTATTTGTAATAAGCATACCTGAATAATTTTAGGAATCAATACATCAGTTGGTAGAAATGTACAAAGTTCAAGATACTGAACCGGGGTAGATGCCTATTTTCGAAGATCTTTTGAAACTGAAATAATAGTGAAGCACCAGCGTCAGTCTAAGCCCGACTGACGTGCTTTTATCAACTGGCAGATGTGTGCATGTTGCTTTTCACATGTGAAAAGCCGGTAAAACAAACGGTCGTAGCCCAATGGGTAAGACATTAACTCTGTCTGGTCTACCACACTCAGGCTCTAATCCTGCCGGTGCCTGTGTGATTTTTTGCGATTGTAAATGTATGCCAATGGACCTGGAGGGACATTGTGCGGTAGTAAGGTACTCCGCACCTAATTAAGGAGAGTGGGTTCTTTGAACGAACGCTTCGCAAATGCTGCATGACAGAGGTATCAAAAGCTTGATGTGGGCGAGTTGGTATATACTGCTAAAAATTAATCGGCGCTAAAACAGGGACGAGAAGAACACGTAACTCACAACACGGTGCCGTGCTGTGAGTTACGTGTTCCTCTCGTCCCTGTTTTAGCGCCGATGAATTTTTAGCTGCATAACAGAATTGTACATCCGTATGCGCCATCGGACTCATTCTGACCTTATTTGCGCGCGAGGCGCTTTTCGTGTGTGGGATACATGTTCGCAAATTATTATAGGGTGCACAATGCGTACGGAATGTGTTGGTGGGAGAAACAGCTGGCGTCTTGGCTTAAGTTGGGCAACGTGTTTCGTTGCGTCTGTCGATTTTCTTAAGAAAAAAGGCAATTTCACGTGTGTCACTTGCATTTTCTTTGGATATTTCAGCTCTGCCGTTTGAAGCAAAATACGACAGAGGTTACTTACGGAGTGGCCGTGTTCGACATGGAGTACAATGATTTGATCAACAACTGCATGAGGAGCCACCAGCGATTTCTTGCGCTGCAGCAAGTGACCGAATATTTTCGCTACAATAAGGCGTTTGACTTCGGTATATGTGCCCGGGATGTCCGGGATGACTCTCCTGAAAAATAAATGTGGACGCATTTCTTTTTTTCTATTTATGAGTGCTTCCATTACAGTTAGGTTATTATGAAACCAAACAAGCACACCTTTGACGCTTCGAAGCAATAAGTGTTCCTTATCGTGTTTGTGCCAGATAGTTTGATGCCTGACTCCTTTTCCATGGTACCGTAGAATAGCCAATTTTAGGGAGCAGCACTTTGGCGGGCGCCACGGCGGTTTGGTGGCGGCTATCGCGTCGTAACCGACCGAGCGAAAACACAAAGAATTCGGCGGAGGAAAGTGTGGTGAAAGTGTGAGGTGGAGGCAGTCAGACATGCTCATTGTTGCGTCGATCATCCGGGCCCCATGACAATAGCGCTGGAGGCTCAAACACGATTGACGACATTCTCGGCGGCGCCACGCGGTGCTTGATAACGCCAGAGCAGCGCGCGGCATCGTGGGTTCACTGATCACGCGATCCCTTCCTCAGACGAATCCGCCATGTGCCGGTACGAGAAGACTGCAGTTCGCCCTGCGCACAAATTTCGCGTTAGGCAGTATCAGGAATTTTTTTGTTTCATTCTCCGATCAGAAAATTCTTTCTGCGAGAAGAGCAAGAGTATTTAGTTTCAAAGAGACATACATTGAATAACAACAAAGAAAAAAAAATTAGAAACGAACCGAAGCGGTACTTTTCAGAAACAACCAAAACTTGACCGTTATTTTTACGAGCGCGCTTAAAAACTTAAAAAGTGAAACAACGGGGGGCAGTGGGTGTAGCTTCACGCCCTTGCCACAGTTCTTTTCTGCGGCCCACACTGTGTGCACAGCTTCCTCAAAGCGACGGCCCCAACCCCCGAACACATGCATCTGCTTGGCGCTACCCCGTCGTTTCGAAGCGACGCCCTGTCGTTTTAGAAAATTCGGCCCGTGGTTACGCTCTACACATTGGAACATGGCGCTAAATTGACACAACATTTGATTTTTGCGACCAGAATATATTGTCGGACGATTCTGGGCGAAACAAGTGATCACATTAGAATTCACGTCGAATTACGTATATTATGCGAATAAGAACACCGCCGGCAGCACTATATTTCGAGATACGCAGAATCCAAAAAATGCTCGTATCGGTAAAAGGACGAAGTCGTTACAGTAAAAAAAACTGACGTTTTTACAGTATATTGAACTCATGATGGTTTTCAGCCGTTTATTTGGTTAACTCAACTTGCAGTTTCGGCACCATTAAGCAACTATGTATTATCCAAGTAAGGCTGCTGAAAGCATCCGCTTATAAAAATGAGGATGATGCATACATGTAGTCTGCATCAGCACCCGAATGGTTCCAGAAGTACTGGATTGCGGTTATTGGTGTATTCGCTCTTGGAACGACCGTCCCGGGAAACATATTCCACTCATTCACTTCTTTTCGTCAATGTCGCCCAGAAGCGCTGGCGTAAAAAAATGATGCTGCCTGCTTTAGCGAACAACAGACTAAGAATACCAAATAGGCGACACTGTGCAATTGAAACCATGAAACCGCAGAGAAAAAAGATTTCTACACGAAGGGCAGGCGTACCAGAACATATATTCAAGACAGTCTGCAGCGTTTTCAAAAAAAAAAACAAAAACAAAAAACAAACAAAAATAGAAGCGCTGACCTTCTTCTCAGGAATAAATCTGATAATGTGATAGAATTTTTTAAAGGATAACCAGTCCAAAGTATGTCTGTTCTCGTTTGATGTAGAAGCCGTATCTTAACAGCAGCATCTTATTGCCACGGAGCCAAAGATGACGCAGTTGGCTGGAAGGAAAAAAACAAGTTTAGTGAAACCAACTTGTGCTCCAATATCAACTAAAAAATACACAGGCGGGGAAGCTGCACTCAACAAAGTGACGTGCGCAAGCGATTGTTGGCAATCAAAATGCCACGGCGTTAGCTCTCCGGGTATCTACCTTTCGGCGCGAGTGTTTCGCGAACCGTCGAATTACATGGAGAACACTGCAGATCAAACAAGAGTATTATAGACCAGTGACATTAGGGGGAAACACTCTCCAGATCATATGAGATAACCCGTGCGTCTTTAAGAGTAAAGAAGGGAACAAGCGCTCCACTTGGCACGCAGATAACCAAGCAAGGCGCGGGCGGTCGGCAAAAGCAAAACAAACAAATTAACCAATACATTGTTTGTGCACTTAATCTCCCTCCAAGAGTGCATCCACCAGGTGCTAAAATTAAACGACAGCCTGAAAAAACACAAAAATGTGCCATCTTGAGCAGCAAGATTTTAGGCGAACCACGTGGACGACTTCGGGCCGCGTGCGTCACCATGCGCTGTGAAAAATGTCTCTAAATTTGCATAGTTTTTACATAAAATGTACGTTGCTGTACAGAAACGTTCTGTGACGGTTAGTAAACAGAAAAAAAACACAAATTTTCGGTTATTAACTCGTCCTCACCAGTAACTTGCGTGAAATCGTGAAAATATCCGACTAATAATTTGCATAAAATAGAATAAATATGAGAAATGTTTCAAAAGTTTTAGATGAACTTACTGAACCGTCAAAACAGCGCTCGTCCGACGTCCTTTTGTTGTGTTCCTGCAATTTTTAAATGCGGCCCCTTGCAAATGGCCGCCCTGTAGATGCCAGCACAACGATACAGCGGCGGGCTTTTTTCTCCGATTTCTCATCTTCCAAGGGTGAGTACAAAATTTTAACTATGTCGTCTGGAGGCTGCGACTTCCTGCTATATATGCTTCCATATTTCGTGCCTGGACTGTTGTTCGCACGTAGGGTGGAAATAGATTGTTCTGAAGGGCTCGCCCCCTAGCGCAACGATACGTCCCCTCGATTGTGTGTGTGTGTTTTTTTTTTGTAGTTTTTTTGTTGTTGTTTCGATGAAGAATGTTATACGCACGATGCGGTCGCCGTGCTCTTCTTTTCTTATTGAACCGCTGTACTGAGATGCGCTGATGACCGCGATCAACACCGCCTCGCGCGTTAGACAGTGTCTAATGTGGGTTGAAATCCGTCCAGACGTAATGACATTCGGCTGATCAGATGCCGTTTCCCGCCGTGAAGTTTAGTGTAGAGGTCACGTGTCTGCTTACAGATGTTATTATCAGGGGTTTGAGTCTCCCCAAGCTTTCCTCTTTTTCTTTTTTATGGCCGTGGCTGGATTTTTGTAATAACTGCAGCTATACTTCACGCCCCATTTTAAAGTGGACCTTTTTCCAGTAGCGACCTGCGCTTTCGTACGCTCTATGCCTCCGAGGGCTGCACCATAGAGATAATATACTGACTCTAGAGGGAAAGCGCGGCGCTGAGCAAATGCATTGGAACCGTACGACACACAGTGGCAGAGATGATGCAACGATTTGAAGGTTGCCAGCTGAGCTTTTGCTTACTAAAAACGGCGAAAGCGATGGTTTGTAATCTGGCAACGTGCTACTGTGGCGTTTCCGCGCCCGGCTAGCGAAGTACGCCGGGATTAATTGTAACATGGCGGACCGCTGGCCAGGCGGATTTTTTGTATTCGGCACTGACAGCACTGCGTAGTTTATCTCCCGTGGGTAAGTAACCGACGTGTTTTCGGTTTAGCGTGTGACTTATATGTACTGAGACTATTTGAGCAAGATGTGGCAACGCTCACACAACATTTGCGCGCAAGTACGAATACGACTGATCGCATGCGCGAGGACGCCAAGGAATCAGCTGATCCATACTGGGGTGCACAGAAAAATGAATCTCCGTCATGATCTCCGTACATTTGTGCGCTGTGCCGCTTTATTTGCCCTTCTGTGGCATTTTGCGAGTCCCTCAATGCTGTTCAAACGAAGTGAAGTGAACTGTGGCTTTAGCTGAATGTAAAACCTTTATTGACACAAAAAAACGTTATCGCATGGGGAACGCTGCCTGTGAGTCGCGGCCCTTTGACGCACAGGAACGAAAGATCGTGGTCGATCGCAGGCCAACGGAGTGGCAGAATGCATGGCAAGGCAGTATGCGAAATTCAGTCAGCGGCGTGACCCATTTTTGTTCTGTCTGTATTCGTCAAGTTCTAGCTGCTTTCCACCACTTCAAAAGAGAAAGCTTGCGGGTCTGAATGGGCAGTAATGAATGGGCAGTAATTTGCCGCACAGAGTACGTGAGGAGAGAACATTGACTTATTGTCTAATTGTGAATGATCAAAAAAGAGACAGCACTTTGTTACGTATTTTTTCATTCTACCTTCCCGAATGTTTGCGCGAAAGTTCGAAGCACGGAGAGCTGTAAGAAGTTCCATGAATAAAACAACTGGAACCGAACGATTATAAAAGCTCCTTTTATTTCTCTTCCAATGGGAACGATCGCTGGCTGCCACTTCGTAGCCTGTAGTGAACTTGCGGTAGTCAAGGTCAGATCGGAATCGCTGTTCCGGCGTCAGTTCAGGGGTAATAGATAGGGTGCTCAACGTGAAGAAACGAATGACAGCCTCGCAAGCGCCCGGGGAGGCACTTGCTCAGCGCGTGCACCCGAGTAGCACCAGTTGTACACGTTTTGCACGCACCGAGATCTGACCTGAAGACTGCACACACACACACACACTGCGCAAGCCAGGCGCAAGGGCCTCGCCACTTCCTAGTACACTTAAAAAAATCGAAACCAAAACTTAACTACGCACTTCTCTGTGTTCGCTAATTAGAGCTTAATAACATTAAAGTTTTTATAGAGCTAGTTTTATTACTGAGACAATTTTTTGTAACTATTTTGCTTCAGTTCCTTGTTTTAGTTAAATAATTACGGAACAACTGTTTAGAGGGCTGACTACAATTGATCTGGCACCCATGGGAATTGTATCATGTCAGCGCCCACGATTCGTACGGTCTCGGAGCTCGCTTTACCCCCCTGGGCGGCACGTCTTTATTATCTCTTTTCGGGAAGAGCGCAGTGAGCTCGTACGTGCACACAAAAAAAAGGCTTTCAAAGGAAGGGCAAACTTGTGATACTGACCACGCTGTGAGCACTTGGCTACCAGTGGGGGAGCAACCAAAACGAAAAACGTGAAGAAAGATGGGTGCTTCGGCCACTCCGGATTAGTCGCGTGTGCGTGCGCCTGCTACCCTGGCATTCATGTAAAAGGCACAGGTGGCAGGTGGTGCAGGAGGGACTGCAAGACCAGGATATTTTGTGCACGGATTTTCCGAAAGCCAAACGTTTTTGGGGGCGCGCGTTACTGCCAGTCGTCGTGGCGGCCGCCTGGAGGGCCGGTACTGGAAAAAGGTCCATTCACTCGCTTAGAGCAGTGGGTCTCGCTTTTTATTCAACTGGCCGAACCGACCCGCTTACTGAAGCCAAGGCTGATGTAGCCATTGATAAAGTTACGTAGGATAATCTGAAAATAATAATAGGGGTTAATAACAGTGGCTGCGTAGTCACTGATCGTGCGCAGCTTGACGGGTGCGACAAAATCAACGTTGACTGCTCCCGCTGCGTATTGGGAAGCGGGTCGTGAAGAAAGACGGTGAATTGTGTTTATTCACCACATTGCAATGTTGATAGTCTGCTATGTATATTTTTTGCCTTTTTTCAGGGGGTACGTCTGGATCGCCTCAGTAGCTCAAGAAAACGGAATGCCATTATCAAGCACCTGAGTCTAGCTTAATACTTAATTTAAAACTACTGGCAGCCGTTATTACCGCATGATACCATGCATAAAACCTTGGAAACGATGTTGTTTTCTTGGTGTACATGTATTTTAAATGCGGAACGTATGCTATTCTTGTTGGAGGGTTATTGCAGCCATCAACCCGGACATGGGAGCAAAGGTGGAGAAGTGAAAGTACAAGCAGCATTTTCTGTTTCTAGAGGTCGCAGCTCTGATCACCGTGTTGAAAGGCCACGAAATCTACTACTCCCCCCCTCTTTCCCTGAGTAGCAATGAAGATGTCTCTTACGGAAGCGCCTTGCACCGAACGCGCGCATCCTTGCTTATTCTGATTTCTTATGAATCGACATTTAGTGTTCTCTGCTTCTTTTGTGATTTCATTTAGGTGGAAAAGGTGTCATGTTTCACAACACTTCTTCGCTAATTTTTTATTACCGTGTTACTTGCGTTATGATGCATCTTTCTGCTTCCAGAAAGCAGAAAAAGCGTCTTATTTTTTTTATTCATATTCTTTTTCGGGTAGTAGAAAAAAATGTGTTCTAGTCCTATCGGAGTTCTCACCGTAGTGGAATTGTACTGTAGTAGTACGAGATATGAACATTGTTAGCCTAATGTCACTGTAGGAAAGGTGTCCTCAGTTTAGCGTCAATTGGGTTATGTAAATAGCCTGTTTTACCTCCGCGGCGTCTTTGTGTGCATTTCTGAAAGTTGAAGAAAAAGATCTTCCTAGTCTAAAAACTTCCTAGTCTGTCACGGAAATCTCCTTTGCTTCCCTGCGCCACAATATCATTATATGTGATTTAGATTTCGTATTCATGGATCTTCATATTTGATTGATATTGTTGATACCCCCGCACGGGGCACCTTGAGTAATCTTGGTGACGGTGTTGGCGACACCGCGGACCCCGAGCCCCCATACTCTTGCTGTAATCTACCGTGGCTACGAGTTGTAAGGTGAAGGGCAGAAACCACAAACGGTGGCCGTCGGAGCCCAGGTCAAGCTCCGGCGGATGGGCTCCCTGTCTGTTTACCAGGCAGGGAGCTCCGGGACCTCTCAGGCTATCAGGGTAAGGTTTGAGAAGAAAGTACCCCCGTCCCCTGCTTTTTTCAATATCGCATGGCTTTTTCTTTATCCCTCCAATCCAATGATCGGCCCCCTAAAAGGGGCCGCACCGAAGTACTAGCTAAAGGTAAACCAGAACATTTCCACAAATTTCTTGTCATTCACTCTGCAGAAACCACTCCTGTTGCAAAGAAGTCTGTCATTCTGTTGGCAAAGTGCATTGAGTCTGTTGTTGGTTCAGACTATGATGCTAAGAAACTCGCCTCAGGTGATGTACTGGTCGAAGTAAAAAGGAAAAATCAGAGTGAGAACCTACTGAAACAGACGACGTTGGCCAACTTGACTGTCACTGTGACACCACACCGGACCCTCAACTCCTCGCAAGGAGTCATATCAGAGAAAGAACTAGAGTCTGAGACGGAAGCAGATCTTCTTGAGGCGCTCCAACCTCAACATGTAACTGCAGTAAAACGAATCGTAATTCGGAGAGCAAACCAAGAAATTCCGACAAAGCATCTAATCCTAACGTTTGATCGCACAACGCCTCCAGAAAAGGTCAAAGTGGGTTTTCTTAGCTGCAACGTACGACCGTATGTCCCAAATCCAAGGCGCTGCTTTAAGTGCCAACGATACGGCCATGGAACCCAATCATGCAGAGGGAAGTTGACATGTGCCAACTGTGCTGAGACAGGTCACTCCTCAGAAGCTTGTGAAAGCACCACTCAGAAGTGCCCGAATTGCAGCGGACCGCACGCTGCTTATTCGCGTGCGTGTACACAATTCAAGGCCGAAAAGGAAATAATTCACATAAAAGTAAATGAAAACATCACCTATCCAGAAGCGCGCCAAAAGCACAAGCTGCTTTCGGCCACATCGTACGCAGACGCCGCCCGCCGGGGGTTGGGGCGGCGTTTGGTCAGCACGGCAACACAGTGCAGCCTTCTTGCTGATGTGTTGCTGTCCCAACCCCCAGCTGAGCAGCCACCTGCTGCCTCTACAACACCTGTAGAGGCTGCGGGGGCCCCGTCTCTTGCCGGACTGCCTTCGGTAGTCCAGAGTAGTCAGGAATCGCCCAGTGTGGCGACTCCAGCGAATGTGGCGAGTGCGATCGCCGCTGGGAGCTCTGCCGCTCTCACTGTGTCCTCTCCACAGGCCCTAGGGACACCTGAGGGCACGGAGGAGATGGACACGGTAGGGCCCACAGAAGCGCCCATCCTAGCCCCGCCGCCTGCCCCGCCCGCGGCGCTTGGGGCTGGAACCAAAGGCACCCGTAAGGGTGCCAAGTCCAGGGGGCCCGGTCCGCCGGACACCCCCCGAGCATCTGATGAGGAAATGGACGTCGGACCGTTCCTGTCTGCATCGCTCCGCAAGGAACGGGCTGCGGCGTCCAAACCAACAGAAAAGCCAAAGAAACCCGCTCCAAGAATACAAGCCCCGATAGACAAAACATGAACCCACACACACATTCCAGTAGCTCTTAAAGGTACATAATGGGAACAGAAAATATCATCCAGTGGAACTGTAGAGGCCTCCTTAACAATCTTGATGATGTCTACGAAATATTGCATTCCAATCAGCCAAGTGTGATGTGTCTACAAGAAACACATTTAAACTCCAAACACACAAATGTCTTGAATAGTTACATGGTATTTAGGAAGGACAGGGCTGGTGGTGGTACATCTTCAGGTGGTGTGGCCATCATTGCCCGAAAATCATTGGCATGCCACCCTATCCAATTACAGACTGTCCTTGAGGCTATTGCCATTAGAACCATAATTTTCAATAGGCTGATAACAGTGTGCTCCATCTACATCCCTCCTGACTTCCAGCTTTCAAGCTCCGATTTCGAGGGCCTTCTAGATCAGCTACCAGAACCTTTCATTCTTATAGGTGACCTCAATGCACACAACACTCTTTGGGGCTCTCACCGCACAGATGCCCGAGGTCGCCTAATCGAAAAATTTCTAATATCTTCAGGAGCATGCCTATTTAACAAAAACAAGCCTACATACCATAATATAGCACACAACACTTATTCACACCTCGACTTGGCCATTGGCTCTGCAGCACTCTTTCCATCACTTGAGTGGGATGTTGGCACTAACCCATATGGTAGTGACCACTTCCCTACCTCACTAACATACATAGATAAAGGCCCTAGCAGTTCCCCTTCCCATTGCAAGTTTATAGAAGCAAGAGCAAACTGGAACACATTCACAGAGACATCTCAACTACACTACACAGACATAACACACTTACCTGTAGAGAAGGCAACACAGCTCGTCACGGAGCACATTCTCGCCGCCGCCAAAAAGTCAATACCCCAGGCCTCTGGGGCCTCGCGCAACCCGAGAAGGCCCTGGTGGAATGACGACTGCAAGCGTGCGCGGGAGGCCCAGAACAAGGCGTGGGGCATCCTTCGTAGACACCCCACAAGTTGTAACCTTATTTCTTTCAAAAGAGCGAAGGCATTAGGTAAGCGTGTGCGCCGTGAGGCAAAAAGGGAGAGCTGGCGCGCCTTTCTCACATCCATAAATTCATACACGGACACCCACAAGGTATGGACCCGAATACGTAAACTAAAAGGACAACACACACATAGCCTGCCCCTGGTTAGCACGACAGGGGACACTCTGGAAGATCAGGCTAACACACTTGCACAACACTTCCAACACGTGTCTAGTTCTGCGCACTATACAAACACTTTTATGCAACACAAAACATCTGCCGAAAAGAAGCCTATACGCGACAAGAACAAGTCAAAGTCTGGATACAACTGTGAATTTACACTCCATGAGCTGAAGATTGCTCTTTCCACTTGTAAACCTTCTGCTCCAGGTGCAGACAACATTACATACACTATGATTCAACACCTACACGCAGACACCCTTGAGACACTCCTGCACCTATACAACCAAATATGGCTATCGGGGCACCTTCCAAGGCTTTGGAGGGAGGCCATAGTTGTGGCTTTTCTGAAAGAAGGGAAGGACCCTTCTTCTCCCGCAAGCTATAGACCTATTGCCCTGACCAGCTGCCTGTGCAAGCTCTTCGAGAAGATGATTAACCGGAGGCTCATGTACTTTCTTGAGTACAATGGTCTTCTCGATAGCTGCCAGGCAGGCTTCCGGGCAGGGCGATCCACAAACGATCAATTAGTTGCACTGGAATCTTACATTAAGGATGCCTTTATACACAAACAGTACTGTATGACCGTATTTTTTGATATCGAGAAAGCTTATGATACGGCATGGCGTTATGGCATTCTTGCAGACCTAAAATCCTATGGTGTAACAGGTAACATGCTGAACACTCTTTCCAGTTACCTGTCTGAACGAACATTTCGTGTCAGAGTCGGTACGGCACTCTCAAACGTTCACGTGCAGGAGAATGGCGTGCCTCAAGGTGGCGTATTGAGCTGCACCTTGTTTATAGTTAAGATGAACTCTCTCCGAAAGGCACTGCCGCCAACCATATCCTGCTTGATGTATGTAGATGACGTTCAAATATCTTTCAAATCATGTAACATATCCATTTGTGAACGTCAGGTCCAGCTTGGGGTAAACAAACTTTCCCGCTGGGCAGATGAAAATGGATTTAAACTTAATTCTTCTAAAAGTACCTGCGTTGTATTCTCAAAAAGGCGGGGCCTCCTGCCCGATCCCGACATAAAACTCTTTGGTGACTCGATTCCAGTAAAAAGAGAACACAAGTTTTTGGGTGTGGTGTTTGACGAGAAACTCACGTTCATCCCTCACATCAGACAACTAAAACATAAATGCCTCAAAGCAATAAACATACTTAAGGTCCTTTCACACCACTCCTATGGCGCGGACAAGCAACTCCTCTTACGTGTCTTCACAAGCTTGGTGGGGTCCCGCTTGGACTATGGGAGCGTGGTTTATGGGGCGGCAACAAAAACAGCGCTGAAAATGCTAGACCCAGTGCTTCACTTGGGGCTTCGCCTCGCGTCAGGCGCTTTCCGTACAAGCCCCGTACAAAGCCTATACGTCGAGTGCGACAAATGGTCCCTAGATCATCAGCGAACATACATAGATCTTCTGTACGCTTTTAAAATTTCGTCAATAACCCACCATCCTCTCAAACCATTTATTTGTGATACACCCATGTCCCAACTTCTTCTTAATCGTCCATCTATCTCTGCTCCGTTCTCACATAGGGTGAGACAGGAAGTGTCAGAATTATCGGTCACCTTTTCAGACACCTACAAATCAACCCTTTCCGACTTTTTACCACCATGGCAGCTGCGCCCCGTGTCGTGCGATTTGTCCTTTGTAGCAATTGATAAAAAACGAGTACCCACAGCTGCAATTCTTCAGCACTTCTTGTTCCTTCAAGATAAATACAAGTGTGCAGAATTCTTTAGCGACGCGTCAAAAACAGCCCGTATCGTGTCGTGTGCTGCGCACGGACCTGATTTTAGGGTATCTAACACTTTAAACTCGAAAAGCAGCATTTTTACTGCTGAAGCCTATGGGATATTTCTGGTTTTAAAGCACATAGTTCATCATAAAATTCCCAAGTCCATCATCTTCACAGATTCCTTGAGTGTAGTACGTGCATTGTCATCTAAGCAGTACTGTAAAAACCATGTTATTCATCTAGTTTACAAAACCATTATGTCAGCTTATGCATTAAGTCTTGAAGTAACTGTATGCTGGGTGCCAGGTCACTCGGGGATCGCCGGAAACGAGACAGCAGATCAAATGGCCGCTGCTGCTGCACTTGCAAACACGGTGGACATAACAACAATACCGTACACTGACCTTAAGTCACACATCAGACAACACCTTCGCAATACATGGCAAGCACACTGGAATGAACAGGCAGACAACAAGCTACACGTTATAAAGACACTCTTGGGAGCATACACCACTGACACACATAACAGGCACAATGAAGTTACCCTGGCTCGATTACGGATAGGCCACACGCATGCAACACACTCATACCTGCTCACGGGATCTCCAAGACCCTTGTGTAGCAGGTGTGGAGACGGCCTATCCGTGATCCATGTGTTACTTCAATGCAAAGCACTCCACACAACACGACAGAAACACTTCGCCGACCTATACAAACAACACATTCCACTACACCCAGCATTGTTTTTAGCGGATGACCCCATGGTTCCTGTACAACGCACGTTTAGGTTTCTTAGAGACATCAAGTTTTTACACCTGGTTTCATATCACGCGTAGTTGCTTTTAAACCCGATCTCATGCCGCGCACCAGCACAACCTGGCCTTTTACACCAGCCATCCTCATTGTCTTTTACTGAATTCACTTTGGTTTTTGTTGAACGGTTTTAGCGTTTACGGTTACATCCTTCATAGCTAACCACCGTTTTGGCGCTCTTTGCCCTCGTTGGCCTTGCGCCATAAAACACCAACCATCATCATCGATATTGTTGATACGTTGATTGAAACTGAAATAATTCGTGGTAGCAACAGCCTTAGGAATGGAACAAAAATAAATAATCTCATTGATACTTTCACCCTTCATTCTTGTTTGCCAGAGTGGTACACCAATAATTGTGTTCGCCGTTTCAAACAATATGATAGAGGGTGAGGTTTTTTAAAGTATGATTATTCTCGTCCAGGAAGCATAAAGCCGTGAATTCGACTGCATAACTTCCAAGACGTGAAAAAGTGACAGAAAATGTATTTTATGAAGGACCATAACCGGAATTATGTCAAAGTGCTGCATAATTTTGCTTTGACCTATTTTGACACAGATTGATTTCAAAATAAGTCAAAGCAAAACAAGTTGACCTTACACTTGTTAAAGGGACACTGGAGTGAATTTGTCAAGCTCCCGTTTTTGCTTGCACAGCGTAGACTGGCTCAAATTAGCACACTTTTCATCGTTTATCCGGTTGACAAATCCGTAATTATTTTACAAAGCCCGAAAGAAGAAAAACTACCATGCGCGGTTTGCGGCGGCCGCACCAACTAAGGCTGAACCGCTGGGAGGAGGGGCGCCGTGATTGGACGATGCCCAAGGTTAGCAATCAAACAACTTTCGGTTTCGGTTTGTGTTCTGTAAAACATAAACAATGGCGTTGTTGGATGGGCATTCTCAATATCTCAGTAATCATCGTACCGCGCTTCTGCCATGTTGTCGGCTGTAAAATGCGCAAGATAAGCCTCCCAGGACGGCTTGTAGTCGTAGCATTCACTAGCCGAGACCTACGCAGTGCATGAACGCCCTCCGCGTACCCGCAGACGCCCAAATGTCATGCGCTTTTCCCCCATATTTGGAGCTTGCCTCCCTCATGCCTGTATAGTAAAAAGCGTGTTCGCACCAGGCCAAGGGTCTGTTCATTTTGGCCTGTGCCCACTGCCCGCAAGCAGTCGGTGCTTACGGCAACAGCACACCAACGAGAACTCGCTAGCGCGCCAGTGCCAGCCTGCGCGCGTTTTGTGAACTAGTTCGTGTAGCCACGAACGTTGCGGCCCAAAAAAAGGTGAACTCAATATAGAAAACATCGGCGGAAAACAAAAAAGCTAACTTACAAAAAAAAAGCACGTACTCGCGGGGATTCGAACTCGTGACTTGCAAAACACTTGCGGCTACATACGTAGCGCCCCAGACCACTGAGCCACGGAGCGGGATACGGAAGACTTGCTAATATAGAGTATACCGTAAAAACCCGCGTATAATACGAGATTTTTCTCCAGATTTTACTATGTAAAATTTGTGCCTCGTATTATATGTGGATCCCAAAGTTTTCAGCCGAAAATTTGCACTTTCGGTTTCAGCGGAGGGTGCGCCATCTTGCGGTGGCGTTAGCTGGCTGCTGATTCTCTCAGCCGGCGCCATTTTGATTGTTTTGACCACGCGAAGGATCGGCACGTTCACCGCAAGTCTATCACGATGTCGGGTGCACGAAGGCAGCATTCGGCTGCAATTAAAAGAAAAGTTATTTTATGTGCCGAGACCATCAGGAATTGCGCCGCAGGACGGCAAGTCGGCGTCACCGAAGGCAGCATTCGCGGGTGGAGAAAGCAACTGGTGGTTGACGGGATAAAATCTGTATGGTGTCGGCGGCCTGGAGCACTGTTGGGGTTCCCCGTCAGTGCTCGTGTTGGACGCCTTTCGCTGCCACCTGGCCGATTCCGTGAAGAAGTTGTTGCGCGAACCCCGCACCGAACTCATTGTCATTCCAGGAGGAATGACATCCCAGCTGCAACCGCTAGACGTTTGCATCAACAAGCCTTTCAAAGACTGCATCAGGTCCTGCTACCAAGAGTGGAGGAGGTCAGGAGACCCGTAAGTGACAGCTACCGGATGGCTGACGCGGGCTTCTACAGCGGTGCTTTGTGGCTGGATCGCGGATGCGTGGTCCAGCATCACAGAGGAGCTCGTCAGTCGCTCTTTTAAGAAATGCGGCATCGCGAACGCCCTTGATGGCACTGAGGACCACTTTCTGTGGGAAGACATTTCCGACAAGGCGACTTCAGGAGACAGCGGCAGCGAACCTGACGAGACTGAACAGACGTCGGGAGACAATGCCAGCGAAAACTGACAATGACTGAACGGTAGCTGCAGTGCAAATAAATGTTTTCTGTGCTCTTTACCTCGCATTATATGCGGGTGAAATTATTTTTTTTTCTGATTTTGATGTCCCCGAATTACACCTCGTATTATACGCGGGTCCGTATTATACGCGGGTTTTTACGGTATATTGTATAACCGGTTTACACTTTTATTTAGTTTTGGCATTTCAAGCAGCGTAGGCGACTACGCTCGTGCAGTAAGTATCGCCCGAGTTTCCAGAGTAGCTCACGTCTAGCAATTGCATTTCGTAGACGTAAAAGCGTTCGCAGATGCGTAGTCGTGCTGCTGACCGCTGTGCACTCTTGCTCCGTGCCGCTGTGCTTGTTCGCCCAGCGCAAAAAAGTGCTTCCCGCGCCCTAGTTTTACGCTGTACGGTAAAAATATCAGTTGATTTTATTTCCTTAGTACCTATATTGGCTTACTCTTCTCCCGCCTTCAAGAGGCCTTACATTTTCCTACTGGCGTACCAGTCAGCGAAGCGTCGCATGTGGGCTTGTGCAGCGCTTGTGTGAAGCGACCTTGACTTGGAGCTAGATACAGTGTACAAACAAACCAAGTAAAGAAAGGCACATTCTTCCATTCACAAACGTGTCCTGGCTTCGTTTCAACTAAGCGAACGAATTGCGACCAAGCAATGTTTTTTAACCTCCTTGATTGCGACGACCCGCCGGCGGCCGGCGGACGAAACGCTGGGCCGACTGACTCTGTCTGAAGGCCGGGGAGCCGTGCAGTAGCGCAGCCAATTGCCAGCTCACCCCCTCCTGACGTCACACGAAAACGCCACAGAAAATGGGCGAGCGTAAAGAGAGGAGGACAGCATTTTCGAATTAGTTTTTCTACTAAATAAAATCGCGTAAACGCGCCTAGAGTGGTCCAAACATGGCCTGGGGACTCCGGACTACAATTTGCGCTAGTAATCCCGCAATGTTTACATATAACTTCAGTGTCCCTTTAAAAACAAAACAATTTTACCACAAACATGAACAATACATTATTATAATTTTTGTAAGAAAAAACGATGTATGCAGAACACAAAAAGTCTGTAAAAGAAACCGCCAGTGAAAAACACAAGGTTCACAGATTTTCTGCGGAGGAAAAGAGAACCTGAAATAACAGAAAAATTTTGTATAAAAGCAGAAAACTAAAAACCGAAAACAGAGAATTGACATAAATTTTCTGTAGTGACAAACAGAAAATGCTTGTAAAATAACAAACTTGACAAACAGAAAACATAAATTTGTTTAGTGAGAAACAGAAAATGCTTGTAAAATAACAGAAACATGAAAACACAAAACATAACTTTGCAGAAAATTTCTGGCAGAACAGCTGCCGGAAAATTTGTTTTTGGAGCAAAAATGTTTTTCTGTGTGATGTTCCGGAATCACAATCGGCGATCACCTCGGAGGTAAGTTGGCGAACACGTCCTTGAACTTGGTAGGGTAAGAAATACCGCTGCATGATCCTCTCACTGAGTCGGCGTCGTCGGTGGGAGTCCCAAGCCATAGTTTCATACAATACAATGGAACCTACTACCAGGTGAAATTAGGTCATTGCCTTTGGAAAAATTTTTGCAGAATTTAAATTGATTGTGTTATGTCAGTTTTGCATAATTTCAATGTCTTACTGTACTTATTATCTATTATGTCTAAACTTTATGAATAAGTGGATTTAAATGTGTTGTGTTTTTATATGTGTTATTCTGTGCAGAAAAGTGTTTTGCATTCTATGTACCAACCCACTCCTGCGATAGCCCAATTGCGCTGCAGTATGTATAAATAAATAAATAAATAAATAAATAAATAAATAAATAAATAAATAAATAAATAAATAAATAAATAATAACTAGAGGGGAAACTGGCGCTAGTGTCAGCGTGAGCACGGCGGCGGCGCTTACGCTTCAATGGGAATGATGGGTAGTTCGGGATCAGGATTGCGTAGGATCGAAACGGGCCTATGGCTGAACAAATTGCGTTTTTGACCAAAAAAAAACTCCTATTGCCCGGTTCTCAGTTTACAAATTACGTGGCAAATAAGAAAGTTAGTCAGCAAAAACCGGTTTTGTAATTTGTACGAAATAAAAATAAATTAAATAAAAAGCGGACGCAGAGTCAAGGTGGTTTGTGGAGCAGTTTTTCCATTTGCCGGCAACTACCCCAGGACAAGGATTTCTTAAAGAACAATTTCTAAAAGTTTCAGCGCTGGTAGTTTGTAATACGAAGAAAAGTTTTATGCTTATAAAAAAAGAAACCCATTACTTTGGAGAAGTCATTTTTTTCTGAAGTAGTGACATTCCTCAATCTGCGTTCCTATCAGCCGCCGGTACTGCTGGTCTACGCCGTAGGAGCCGGCTTTCTCACGAAAGGTGTGGCTGTTCCAAGCGATTCGCACCATTGTCAGCTCGATAATACATCGCTCTGCCGAATGACCAGCGCCGCATCTGGCCGCATCTCCTAATTGGCAGACAACTTCGCCGCACAGAGCGCCGTCATTCATATTTTAGTGCTCGCTGTGCCGCAATGGATTGATAATCTACCCAATTCGCAACTTTCGTTATAAAACATTCCACTCAGGGCAGCGTCAGTGCGCGCGTGGCATGCAGTTCAACGAGAAAGATATTTTTGATCGCTTCTTTGAACACCCCGAGTGGGAAAATGCATTCACGTAAATATTAAATGGAAACTAAACTGTCTGCATTCATTATAACTTCCGCAAGCCATCGGGCGCTAATCCGAATCCAGAACTACCTATCACGCCCATTGAGGCGGTGATCGCAGCGCCATATTCCTCTCTAGTAGTTATTGTGTGAACCTAATGTCCAAAGCCACACGCGATCCCCTGGACGGTACTCGGCGTCTCGGCGTCGGAAGTTGTAGCGTCCCGCATCCACCAGCTACTGGTTCGTTCTACGGACTCGAGCGAGCTGGCGGGCCTCATCCGCACACTGAAGCTGCCTTTGGACATTGGACGTTGGCATTCAGGTCGTCATCTTCTACGTGCGGAAGCATGGCATCAAGCAATGTAGTTGGCCGTATTTCGTTTACAAGCTGGAACGGTGCAATCTGCGTAGTTCCCTGGATAGCCGTGTTGTACGCAAACGTGATATACGGGAGGATTTCGTCCAAAGTGGTATGTTTAACGTCGATGTACATAGCATATACGCGATCGTCTTGTTCAGACGTTCCGTTTGTCCGTTCGTTTTAGGGTGGTACGCCGTCCTTTTCAATGATCCCCGTTGCTGCAGCGTAAGATTCCTTGCATAACCTCCGAAGTAAAGGCCGTTCCGCTGACCGTAATTAGGACTCCAGGGGCTCCATGTCGCGGAACAAAGTGGTTTACGAAGAACTTCGCGACTTCTTGCTCAGTCCCCCTGGGACGAGCGGCAGTCTCTGCGTAGCGCCTCATGTAGTCTGTCGCTCCGACAATCCAAAATCCAATTTGTCGGATAGTTATGTAGGAAACGGGCCCAGAAGGTCCATTCAGATCTGTTGGATGGGTTTCCATGTAACGGCGATGGGCTGCAGAGAGAGAGAGAGAGAGAGAGATGAACAACTTCATTGATACTCAGTAATCAGGTGAGAGTGGCGGGGCGGTCCAGATGGCCGCCGGGCCGCCAGGGCCCGGGTGGTCACTAACTCTTGACTCCATGCCTGCGGGTCGCGCAGCGCCTGCTCCCAGCGGGACGGATAGGTAGGGTGAGAAAGGGGTCTGCTGGCACTCGCACAAAGAATGATAGTGCGTGTTGAGGGCTCCGCAGGGAAGGGGTGTTGGGGAGTCAAACAGGTGCGGGTTGACGTGAATGAGCTGAGTGCGGTGCCGGAAGGTGTGGGTCTGGAGGATGCGCAGGCAGTGAGCTGCGTCTAGGGGGAGTTGAGGATGTGGTAGAGGGCACAGGCGGCGCAGGAAGCGGTAGTGAAGGGTGATGTCGCAGTAATGCAGGAGCCTGGCGGTGCTACCGGAAGGGGCCGCAAGGGTAGGCGTAGATGGTACGATGGCCCGGTTTCCCAGTTCGCGATCACGTACGTTCACCACCTCATTAGCGCGTCCCAACCGACATGGGTTCGGTTGGGAGATGGGTGATTAGAGTTTTCACGGCTTGTGGGGAGATGTTGCCCAAGAGAAAATGGCGGATGGCTGTAGTCCGGCGGGTCTCGTTGGCGGCATTTTTTGTCGCTGGCAGTCACGTCAGCTGCGGACGTAGTGGGACATCTAGGTTGTAAGGTGGGGTTAGTGGTACTTCGCCTTTATTTTTGCAATAGTGCGAGCAGTGCTGAGTTGTCAGGTTACCGGGTCGTCATGGCACGCTACTAAATTTTCGTTCGGGAGGTCGGCAGGGATGACGAGAAGATAATTCAACAAAAAGATAACTCACACTTGAACCCCGTTCCGGGGTTGAACGTTTTCTTTAGGTGACCAACTTTTTGAGGCTGAATGCTGGTAAGACTCATTTGGAGGCCATAGGAACGGCGACGTTGCGTCCTTCTATGTAGTCGATCATGACGCGCAACTCGGGGTCGGCATGCGAGTGGGCAGCCAGGTCGCTCCCCGTCACAAGTCGGAAAAACACGCTGTTTTCATCGGCTTCTTGTGGCGCTGGGTGAACGGGGGCGCGACACAGGCAGGCGGCGTCAGAGTGTTTGCTGTCTCATTTATAAACGATTGTAAAAGGAATTCTTAAAGGCGCAAGCTCCACCGTTCCAATACGGCCACAGGGGTCCTTCAAATTTGCGAGCCCACACAGCGCATAGTGGTCTGTCATTACGTTGAATGATCTTGCTGCGAAGACTACGTGTTGGTGCAGTCCCCTCTCCCACTGTTACGTGGGAGTGGCCACAACACTACCACGCCCCGTTCGTGCAGAACTTCCCCTTTTGCACGGGTCCTGTCGAAGATGCAGACACAAAACATTTCCTGTGGACGTGCCCTTCTTTGGAAGCGGCCAGAACACGACACCATCGAGGCACAGGCCTCCAACTTTGCAGACCACCTGTCCTTCATCGGTGAATATTGGCACCCCACCATCGCTCCCTTGTTGCACTTCTTTGCGAAACGGGAGTTCGTCTGTACTTTTGACATAGTATTCATACCAACGGGTATACTATCGCAATAAAATAATTGTCTACCTTACACTTGTGTGCGAAATTTTGAAATAGGCCATATAATAGCGAGGCTCCCGTTCTCAGCGGCTGACTAGTTCTTCTATTTCTCCGACAGATTACGGCTGGCATAGGCGATTTCTTTCTTGCAACCGCTTTGCTTTTGGGGAGGACGGCACACAAGCCGATATCACTGCGTCCGAGTGCATTTCACTTTCGTCGTATTCGTCAAAATGATCGAGAACGGGCGAGCTTTGCAGGTGCTGTTGGTGCTCGCAGAATGCGTTTTCTTGCGCATTTTCCCAGATGAAAGGGGTGCAATCTTTTGTCAAGTTCGTTGCTGACTCTGCAATGCGTGCGAAGTTTTGGACGGATCACCGCTGGTATGCGCACAGATACAGAAACCTTCTTACGGCATTCTGGTCTTTCGGTCTCGGGAAATTCGCTATGGCTGAAGTTTTCGCCGAGTGAGGGAGGACTCCCGCGGCGTTGATGACGTGGCCCATAAACTTGAGCTCCTCGTATGCAGACTGCCACTTTTCAGGCTTCAGCATTACCCCAACGTACAAATAGCCTCGAGTACAGTATCCAACCTTGGAAGGTGTTCCTCGAATGCCCGGGCAAATACGACAACATCGTCGAAGTATACGAGGCTGGCGTGCCACTTCAGGCAAGCTAGCAGTGTCAATGACTCTTTGAATAGTTGCTGGCGCCATGTACATCTAAAACGGCATCACCTTCAAGTCGTATAGGCCGTCCGAGGTTATATATGCTGTTATTTCTCGGTCTCTCTTGTCCACTTCAATTTGCCGGTAGCCTGTCTTCAGATCCAACGATGAGAAGTACTTCGCGTGGCAGAGGTGGTCGAGGGCGTTGTCGGTTGGGGGCAGGGGGTAGACGTCCTTTTTGGTGATTTCGTTCAGCGCCCGGTATTCAACGTAGAGCCTAATGTTTGGTCTTTGTACTTCACAAGTACGACTGGTGCGATCCTGGGGCTTTTCAATGGCTGCATAATGTCGTCGTTGAGCACCGGCCCGGATGCTCAACGACGGATGGCTTCCGGATTGTGTCCGGATGTGTCCGGATGGCTTCCGGATGGCTTCCCGCGGATTGTGTCCGGATGGCTTCCCGCTCATGCGGAGACACGCTGTACGGCGGCTGTCGGGTAGGTCGGGCTCCATCTTCGTTTATTCGGGGCTTCGCTAAATGTGTCTGACGTAATTTTGTGTTCGATGAAAAGCACTCGCTGCCCCATCACGGCGAAGCCAATAATTTGTTCCCTTTCTGTTGTGGAAGCAGTGGGTTCACGTTGAAGGGAGGCGGAAGCTTGAAGGCATCTTCGGGTGCGCGTTAAAATTTGGCGACCGCTATCACGCCCCTTCCTTCTTGTGTTTTTTCGAGGAAAGCAATTGCAGCGCCCTTGTTTGAAGGCTCATACTCCTCGGTGAAATTAGTGACGAAAACATGGGATTGGCGTTGCTTAAAGCGTAAGGTCTTTGCGACGGAGACACCGCGATGGAGAAGCAAACTTTGGTCACTCTCTACAATAGCTTCGACGCCAATAGCAGGATCTTCACAGTAGACGGTGATCGTCAAGCTTCCGCGGGCTGCCGGGGGGACGTGATCATCGGCGATCCTTACGTCAGCACGTTGTTTTGGTTCCGGCGTCATGGAGTGATAAGAGGGAAAAGTTATCGAATTGGTATGCGCATCAATTATTGCGCCGTTTTCCGTCAAAAAGTCCATTCCAAGAATTACGTCGCGGGAGAAGATGGGCGAAATGACGAATTTAGCCGGACACGTAGTACCGTATATGGTGACGCGCGATGTGACTTGGCGTTACGAGATGTCTTCTTGCTGTCCGTATGTGTGGACCATCCCATCTGGTTGTAATTTACTTCATCTTAGACGCAATGGATCCGCTCATTACTGAGTTGTGGGCTCCTACCTCTATGAGGGCTACTACATCAAAGGTGTCGGTTGACAACTGGACGTTGTACGCCGCCTCTTTGAGTTCCGGCTGTATCGGGGCGTCGTATCTGGCTTGTGCGCGTTGAAAGTCGGGCACTATGCGTGGTCGTGGTCGTCGTCTTCTCAGCGGCATACTTGGCAATGTTGTGTACGCGTCGCGCCGCGTTGCTGTCTTTATGGTCTGGAGTCACGTCAGGGTTAGATGGGGTCGTCGGCCCGAGGGCATATTGTGAATTCCATTCATCACCAAGTCGTTGCGTCGTTGGAGAGTTTCGTTATTCGGCCGTTGTGCAACCCTTCCTCAGTAGTTGCTGCTTTTAGATTCCACTGCGCGGGCTGAGGGATCTCCCCCGCGTGAAGTCTGCGTTGCTTCGACGGCTCGGCAATCGGTATTTGTAGGGCGACGACGAACGGTTGAAGCGCGCTGTATATCGGGTGGTGTTGGATAGGTATTCCCTGATCTCGGAAGGGTGCTGGCCGGGTAGGGGCGTGGTGCGTCGACAAGAAACTCCCGAAAACCGAGACTCTTGCACGGGAAGTGACGTTAGACGTGGTCGGCTTCTTTCAGCATAGCACAGCGGACGATTATCGGGGGTTCGCCATACGTCTGCCTTCTTTAGCATCTGGTTCTAGACTACGGAAGGTCGGGTGGTCGACAGTTGGCGGTGGTACGGCGGGGCCTATTGAGGACGAGTTAAAGGTGGGCAGGTTCGACGAAGAGCTGCGGAGTAGGTATTAGCTTGTGGCTTGAGGGCTGCTTCGGAAGGCGTAGAAGGCCCCAAAGCGTGGATAACTTCTCGGATGACGTCGGTAAGGGAGGCAACTTGAGGGTGTGGCGCCACTGGAAAAAGTTTTCGAAGCTACTCCCTCGCCAATGCATGTACGGTCTCGTGTAGTGTGTCGGAGCTAGTAGCCCCCGCACCAATCATCCCGAAACCAGCGCATGGACTGGGCGGTCGTACTGCCTCGTTCGTATTTCAAGCGTCTTCTACAACGCGGCCGCCTCGGTGTGAATTTGGCCAGTCTTAAATGGGTTGCGGACAAGGTATTCGAAGAGCTCTAAGCCCTTCATATCAGAAACCTTAATTTCTTCTCTTCGCTTATTTCTGGGTCCGCCCGACGAAAAAGTCACTTCAACTCCTCAACAAACACACCCACGCCTTCATTGGGATGCTCCGTGCCTGTCTGCAGCAGCTGCTCAGCCCGTTCTATGTGTACCTAAGTCATGGACGTTTTCGAAAGCTTGGTCTTGAATAACTTCCAGGTCGTCAGCGTACGTTTTGTTTCTTGAACAAAATGCGCGCGGAGTCGTCAAGGTAGAAAAACACTTGCCTGAATTTGTCCTTGTCATCCCAACCGGTTAAGCGTCCGGACCCTTTGAGATGCTCCAGACATGCCTCAGGATCTTCTGTAAGTGACCCGTTAAATGATCAAAATCAAAATCAAATCAAAAGTTTATTTCGCTCATAGGTACATCGACGTGAAAAAGGTACATCGAAGGGGCAAGGAAAAAAGCTGCAAGAAGCAGCTTGACAGGGCCCTTGCCCCCATCCAGCAATGAATGGCGTGTGCGCTAAGAGGGTATATGCAAAAAAAACGCACTGAAAAATACACCCTTTTCATATGTCATAGCAATATCAAACCATAAAATACAATAAAATCAATTTGGCGGCACGACAGGAGTACATACAGTGTACAGTATAAAAAATACTTATACATGAACTGCAACACGCAAACCGAGTACAAAAAAAAGAATTACGATCGCATACATCAACCATACCCGTATTCCGAGTTTTACATTGTTCTAAAAAGAAAACACATCGAGTTCGCACCAGTGAAATCACATTTTATCATCTAAAAATAGATTTAAAATGCCATGTCAGAAATAAAAATGCCATGTCAGAAATACAGGACTGGTCGCTGCGTTGGTCATCGTTGATACGTTATTCAAGGTACCAATCCTGACGTCTTCTCATTCAATTTATCCGGCAGTAGTCGAAATTCCGGCTTTAGGCCTTGCTGTCGGCGGCTGGCACGAATTGGGCTTGCTTGATGACTTGAAGAGGTTTTAAAGTGCATGTATCCCGCACTTTCACCAGATGCCACGGGGAAAATATGACGCAGTGGGCTTAAAGAAAAAAAACGTTTATTGAACTGAAGTTGTGCTCCCCTAACAACTAAAAAAAAAATAGACATGCGGCGAAGCAAAAGTCAACAAAGTGACGTCCGCAGGCGAGTGTCGGCGACTCGAAATGCCTCAGCTCTGCAGGTGTTTATCTTTCGATGCGAGTATTTGCGGAACAGTGTATTACATCGAGAACACTGTAGATCAAACAACATTCATTTAGGCCAGCGACGTTAGGGCAATGCACTCTCCCTATCATGTGATATAACCCCTGTGGCATAAAAGTAAAGAATAAAACAAGTGCTTCACTTGGCACACAGATGAAGCCTGGCGGGTACGGTCGGCAAAAACATACAAAAAATCAACCCAATACATAGTTCGTGCCAATATCATTTCACAATCATCTGTATGTGCATAACAACGGTATTTGTATTAGTTCGTGCCTCGCCCTTATCCTCTCTAATATATTCTTAGCACAGATACAGCACACCTCGGTGCTTTAGTCCTCATTTTGTTTGGAGGAATTTTAGATCTGTAGACAATTTTTATGTTTGCAGTTGAGTTCTGTGACGCACCCTGACCTGGTTAAATGTGTTTTATGCGATTTTAAGTGCCTTGGGAAAGGTCCCTAACAACTCCCCTAACAACTCGAAGAATCCACAGGTGGCAAAGTAGCGGTCCACAAAGTGACTTCTGCGGGCGAGGGTCGGCTAGTCGAATGCCTCGGCGTCTGATCTGCAGGCTTTTATTTATCGGCGGGAGTGTTTCTCGAACCGTCGATTTATATCCAGAACATTGTAGATCAAAAGAAGATTATTCCAGGCCAGTGACGGTAGTGCGAAACGCTAACCTTAAACGAATGAGATAACCCGTGCGGCATGAAAATAAAGAATAGAACATGCGCTTCGGTTGGGACAGAGATAACACAGCCGAGCGCAGCCAGGCAGTAAAAACAAATCATAAATAAGCAAAGGCAATGCATGGTTATCGGCATTACCCCCCACTAAGAGTGCATCGACCCGATGCTAAAATAAAATGACAGTCAGATCAAACAACAGGAAAAAAAGGTCTATGATCTTCCGCATAAAGGTTTGAGGCGAACCACGTGAACGACTTCCTGCCACGTGCGTCGTCGTGACGTGCCGGAATCACCATCGGGGACCACCTCGTAGGTAAGTTGGCCAACACGTCGTAGAATCCGGTAGGGTCTGAAATACCGTCGCAGAAGCTTCTCAATTATATAATTGCGAGGCACTCTTTCTCGGAGGCTGAGTAGTTTTTCTCCTGCTTCGACAGACTACGGCTGACAAAGGCTATTACTTTTTCTCAACTGAGCGAGCACGGGTGGGTTTTGCAGTCGTTGTTGAAGCTCACAGAATGCATGTTCTTAGGCGTTTTCCCAGCTGAAAAGGGTGCCATCTTTCGTTGAACGCGTTAGTGGCTCTTCAAGGCGTGCGAAATTTACGGCGAAGCGGCGGTAGTATGCGCACAGTGCAGGGACATGTATGTTGGCCACATTCACCTCGTTTCCGAATCCAATTCTTGCCATATGACTCGGACTACTTAAAGGTAAGTGGGCTATTTCCGGTATCGGCCTATAATCGGCCTTGCGATAATCGTAAGCCCACCTTTTGCAGTCAAGATTTAATAATCAGGAGCAACAACGTTTCTCGGCTGGCTTCCCTCTGCCGCCCGTAAATGCGGTGGCGGAAACCCTAATTCACAAAGTGAAGTGTGCCCAGCCAACGACAAATGCGCATTAAAGGTATCTCAAGCGACCTGAAGTGGATGCGTACATTAAGAAGTTGTCGCTTAACCTAAAGAAAGGTTGTGTAGAGGTACAGTGTACCTGTCGTCATTTTAGTCCCCAGTAAGCTCGGCCAAGTTTGCTCTCGCATTGCTTCTATTAGCAAAAAGAGGCCCTGGTGAAAACGACATAAGAAGCCGTTCGTTGATTGCGCTGTGGGCTGATTTAAAAGATCCCCTCACTTGTGCACAGTCCTATCAAGCCAACGAGAAGATTTTTGAACGACCGCCACAGGGAGTATACGTAAAAGTTAAAATCGCATACTGCCGCGCATTTAACAAGGCATTTTTCTTGCTGCACATAGTATGAGCCACAATTTTCGGAGACCAAGATACTCGGAAAAATCAGAAATCAGAAGGTCGAGAACTGCTGGAGGCGCATGAAATAAGGTTGAAGGGAAGCGATTCTATTAGCGATACATCGGTGATATTGTTCAATGCGGAGGTGCGGTTTTTAGAAAAAACCTTTCGCTGACGCTGACTGACCCGTCTATTGCGCATGTCTGGATGAATGTACACGAACACGATGCTGTCGCTGCTACTAAGCAGTGGGAAGTGCATCTCCTGTCCGTGTCCTCCTGTCTGTTTTTTTTGCGCTACTCAGTTTTTCCTTTGCGTTTATATCGTTTTTCCTACACTGAGTCGAAATATTACATTGCCTTCTGGCATACATAAGTCCAACCATCATTGATCTTGCAAAACGCGCGTGTTTCGTCTTTCACTTATGATTGGTCGGCCCCTCTGGCTGTCGGAAGCATAGGAAACGACCGCATGGTAGTGGCGCTTGCCTTTCCCGCAATTTAGCTGGTAGTTATATTTTTGCACATGACTGCAAGCTTGCCTTCTAACTTCCGGACGTGTTGGTTCAAGTACCTTGCTTTAGACGTGGCTTTAGTGCCTTACTTAGTAACTTGCTCTACTTGGTTTACACGACCGATAACTCCAAAACAGTGACTTTGTGGCATCGATCATGTGAACACTTCTATTTCTAGTTCTTTTGTATTCTCTATTATTTCAAAGGGTATTAAAATACATTCACGATAGTATGCAGACGAGAATCCCATAGTAAACAGACTGCAACGGAACCCTTGATTTATTATTACAACATAAAGAATACACAGAACGCAGCAAAATCAAACAAACAGTAACTAAAAGGAATGAACACAGCTTAGGCAGCGCTAAATTACAATACAAAAACACAAAAACTGGGTAAACAGAATTGAGAGAAAAGTATGTGTTGCCCATAACTACCACAATACAAATTCAAACAAGAAGGTTGGCGACCAAAAAAATACACAAACTACACTCTTGCTTTACACATACAATCTAGCTGAACTCAGAAAACTTGGCAATGAAATGAACAGTGCCATAGCAATACCGATAATAAAAACAATACTTCATCGATTCAACCAAAACGTTTTAGCATGTTTTTGAAGGAAAAGAACGATGATAGAGATTTTATTTCCCAATGTGCCGAAAAATTATCTGTCCATAGTTAGCACGGACAATGGGTAATAAGTAATTTTCGTTGGGTGCGAATCTATTGGAGTTATTTTGTAATAGTTGTCTCTCAATAATTTGGTACGATGAATTATTAACACGCAGTTGAAAGAAAAACGTGGCAATGTTGAAATAGAATAAAGTTTTATCCGGTAAGACATATTTTATTGAAGCGAAACGGAGGCTTTAGCACGGAATGAGCTATCAGTAATGATACGAAGAGTCTTATTTTGAATACGTTGTAACGGTGCTAGATGACAATCATAAGTGCTACCCTGTGCAACAATACCTTATGTCGTATGGCTACGAACGAAAGCAAAATAAAGAGACAGGAGGGCTTTGCGTGAAAAAATGGGCGGTATTCTATGACAGCTCGAATGCCAAAAACCGCCTTATTTCTAAGGATATCAAAATATTTATGAAATATCAGATGCGAGTCGGTGAACGCTACCAGAAAAATGACACTGTCACATAGAGTTATGGTATTCGAACACAGTGAAATGGTAGAGACGCGCCCGGGTGGCGCGGAAGCCGCTAGCCGGGCCGAAAGTGGGCGTGAAGCCCGCGAAGAATGACTCAACAATGCGCAGTTCACGAACAGCAAAAAGCCCCGTTCAATCCCCACCAATGCCTTTATACAGAGTGGGGGCGCCACCTCCCAGTTACTCGAATCAACAGGTGGCGTCCTCTACATCCCTCCTTCCGGAGCTCTCAAACACAAGTGCTACAAAAGAGCACCACCAAGAAACAGTCCTTGCAGCGGTCTCACAAATCCAGTCTCCGAGATGTCACCACGCGCCGGCCGTATCGTGTGTAACGGTTGCCTGGCGATCCTGCAGCAAGTGCAGCAGCTGGAGTGTCCGATGCGTCACCTGTTGCTGCTCGCTGTGGTCCTGGAGACGGCGCAGATGTCGGGGCCGCAGGGTTGGGGCTTCCTTTGTCATCTGAGGGGGCTGACTGAGGATTGCTGCAGGGGACGAGGTGTCTGCGGTTTCTCACTAGTATGCCACTGGGCGTCAGGACGATGTACGAGCGTGGTCTCTGAGCTGGCCTTAGGAGCGTCGCCCTTGACGGCGTGTCGCGTACCCATACTTCCTCCCCATCGTCGAGAGCACGAAGGTCATGCGCTGCGTGTCGGTTATTGTAGAATCTCTGTTGTCTTTGTCTCTGGGCGGCATCCCTGTCAATGAATTCTTTCACCTGGGGCCAATCTGTAACAAGGCTTTGAGTCGTGGCTGGCACACGAGTTCGCAGAGAGCGTCCCACGACAGTTGAGCCGGGCTGTAGTCAGACACACCGGGAGTGTTACGGTATGCTAGCAGAGCCAGAACTGGGTTTGTGGCCTTCAGAAACAACTCCTTGATTGTGCGAACCATGCGCTCTGCTTCGCCGTTGGACTGCGGGTAGCGTGGACTGCTCGAGACATGTGTGAAACCATAGGTCTTCACAAAGTCCTCGAAAGCTTTACAGGAAAACTGCGGCCCATTGTCGCTGACGACAGTCACCAGGATACCGTGTCGGCAAACGTGCTCTTGATTGAGGAAATAACGGTGTCCGCAGAAGTGGACCGGAGTGTGATGACCCCTTGGTAGCGAGAACGGTAGTCTACAGCCACAAGGAAATGTTGATTAGCAAAACGAAACAAGTATATGGCCACCTTCTCCCACGGAGCTGGTGGTGTCTCGGTCGGAATCATTGGCTCACAGCGTTGGGCACGTCTAGAAGCATATGCTGGGCAGTTCTCTACGGCTGGTTTAACCTGGCTGTTGAGACCGGGCCACCACACAGTGTCTCGGGCCACCACCAAGCATCGATTGACGCCTTGATGACCATCATGCAGCAGGTTCACGATGTCTCTGCGTAGTGCTTCGGGCACAACTAGACGTCCGCCCATGAACAGCAGGTCCTCGCATATGGTGAAGTCCCCACGGTGCTCCCAGTAACGTGACATAATGAGCAGCAGCCGGTCTCGTCGAGGCCACCCTTTCATGCTGTATGCTTTCAGCATTGAGCACTCGCCGTCTGAAGTTTGGTGAGACCTGAAGTCTTCAAGACGTACGGCCAGCGTTGAAGGAAGGGCTGCCACCACCATAGACATAAAAATTTTTGTGCTGTCCACTTTGGACGTAGAAGAGCATTCAGGATCCCTAGAGAGGGTGTCTGCAGTGGCCAGGTACGTCCCTGGAAGATACTTGACGGTGAACTGATATCGCATGAGCCTTATGGGAAATCTCTGGATGCGAGGGGGCATGAGGTCAAGATCTGCGAAGCCAAGCAACCTGACGAGCGGCTGATGGTCTGTTTCAACGACAAAGATGAGTCCGCGCAGAAATTCCTCAAACCTCTCGATGGCCCAAGAGACACCAAGCACTTCCTTCTCAATCTGACTGTACCAGTGCTCAGCGGTAGTCAGTGCTCTTGACGCGAACGCGACAGCCCGTCGCTCTCCCGTCTGTTGCTCCTGCAAGAGAACCGCGCCTAGCCCGAACGAACTGGCATCTGCCGACACAAGGGTGGGTAGCTCCGGATTGTAGCTGGCCACACAAGCATTAGATTCCACCATTCTCTTCAATGTCTCGAAAGAGGTCGCTTGCGCTTTGTTCCAGGTCCAGACAGCATTCTTGTTCAAAAGGAGCCGAATCGGTGTAGTGACGGCAGACAGGTTCGGCAAAAATCTTCAATGTGGTTCAGCATGCCCAGGAAACGACGGACGCCTTGCGTATCTGTCAGCGGTTTCATGTATACAATAGCAGATACCTTGTCGGGGTCAGCCGAGATGCCAGTGGCGCTTTCCACTACACCAAGGAACTTGACGGAAGATACCCCGAAGGAGCATTTCGAGGCATTCAACGTAATGCCCGCTTGTTCTAACTTGTGAAGGACTGCTTGGAGTCTGCTGTCGTGCTCGGAACGGTCCCTGCCGAATACTGGAATGTCATCTACCATGTTCACACATCCTTCCAGACCCTCTAGAATCCGAGAAATTTGGCGCTGAAACACTTCGGGAGTGGAGGTGATGCCGAAGGGCAGGCGGCGGTAGCAGTAGTGACCAAACGGGGTTATGAAGGTAGTCAGTTCCTCACAGCTTTCAGATAGCCTTACTTGATGAAACCCCGATTTTGCATCAAGTTTCGAGGAGACTGCGGCATTGCCAAGACGCCCAAGTACCTGGTCCACCGTGGGCATAAGGTGTATCTCCCGAAGAACTACTTGGTTCAACTTCGTGAGGTCGACACAAATTCTGTACTCTCCATCCGCTTTGGGTACCAGCACAATACCAGCACACCAGGGGGTGGCACTGTGACTCGCCGGATGACCCCATCCCTTTCCATCGCGTCTAAGTCCTTCTTGACTACGCCTTCGAGTGGAATAGGGATGCGCCTAGGAACTCTGAGAGAAAATGGAAGCGCTCCAGGCTTGATGCGAATGTGGTATTCTTCAGGCATCTCGCCAAGGCCTGAGAACAGCGAAGCTGCGGCCTTATCAGATGTTGGGGGCCTGTTCGGAGCTTCCGGGTCTTCCACGGTGTCAACAAACTGGACGACTCCCAGGTCCACTACCGCCGAGTACCCCAGCAGAATAGAGTCAATGTCTGCTACGACGTACAATTTTTTGCATACCGTCCGGCCTCGCCACGACAGGGCAGCAGGAAACGTCCCGAGCAACTTTAGGTGGCAGCGGCCCGGCCCCATCAACTGTTCATTATTAGGTTTGTCTAGGTCTACTGGGCACCCTGCGAAGTTCGGAGGTACGACCAAAACGTCCGCCCCAGTATTCACCTTGAATTGAAGGGGGCGTCCGTTGACATGAACAACAACGTGCCAGCGTTCTGTTTGCGCTGCATCCACGGCGCAGAGCTGGATTTGGCTGAAGCGCCTAGTACTATTCGAGCGGCAAACCGCCACGAAGTGCCCGTTCTTGCGACAGTGGTTGCATGTGGCCCACCGTGCTGGGCACTCAGATCGCGGATGACGGGCGTGGCCGTAAAAATCGCATGCCGACTTCGGGCCGGCGCGGTACTCGGGAGGCCGACAGTGGTTACTTCGTGCAGTTTCGCGCGCTGGGGCGGCGGCTATTTGGTACTGCTTATTCGCTACGGCGTCGACGTTCAGTGCGTCTGGTGCGAAATCTGTCCCCTGACACCGCCTTCCCTCATTTTCAGCGTCTTCGTACTGACGCGCTTGGATGAGCGCCTCGTCCAGTGTAAGCTTTGGATTGCGGCATAGCTGGTCGGTCAAGCGAGAGTCAAGCAATCCTACAATAAATCTGTCTCGAACCAGCCGGTCGTCAATTTCCCGAGAGGCGTAGTTGCATTTCTTCACGAGATTTTGAAGCGCCGTGAAAAACGCGTCGACTGACTCGCCAACATCTTGCGTGCGCTTGTGGAAGCTGCTCGATTCGTATACCTCGTTCACGGGGTGTAAAAAATATCCCGAAAGACTCGTTTTCGCGCCGGAGTACGAGCGATAGGCCTCGGCGTCTGACATGAGAGACGAAAGCACCCCGCGACTTTGGGGACGCATACAGTAGAGAAGCGTGCGTACCTTGGTTTCTTCGGGGGCGGAGGACAGCCCTGAGGCGAAGGAGTAATCCTCGAATTGTTGACGTCACGCGGTTCATTGGCCTGGGTTGTCGAAAGTGAACTGCGGCGGAGTTCGCAACGTGAAGCTGGCGGTCACGTCGGAGGCGGCGGCTGGGTTATCCTGCATGTTGCACGGTTGTCGCAGGATCCCACTTCTGACACCACGTAGAGACGCGCCCGGGTGGCGCGGACGCCGCTAGCCGGGCCAAATGTGGGCGTGAAGCCCACGAAGAATGACTAAACAACGCGCAGTTCACGAACAGCAAAAGGTCCCGTTTAATCCCCACCAATGCCTCTATACAGAGGGGGGGCGCCACCTCCCAGTTACACGAATCAACAGGTGGCGTCCTCTACAGTAATAGAATAAAGTTTTATCCGGTAAGACATAATCTACTGAAGCGAAACGCAAGCTTTAGCACGGAATGAGCTGTTAGTAATGATACGAAGAGCCTTATTTTGAATACGTTGTAACGGTGCTAGATGACAATCATAAGTGCTACCCTGTGCAACAATACCTTATGTCATATGGCTACGAACCAAAGCAAAATAAAGAGACAGAAAGGAGAGGCCTTTGCCCTGCGGTGGGCGTAGATAGGCTGGTGATGATGATGATGATGATTTAACATGAAAGTGTTTTATATCGGGCTACACCAAGATTTCACTGATGTCGTATCCGTCCCGGAAATGACGCCAGTGGACCTTTGCTGAAGTGGCCCGCCAGCAGGACGTCGCTCACTGTGCACACCCACAAAACAGCCGCCGACCCGAAAATCACGCTCAGCTGCAGAATTTGCTGCACATGTATTTTTCGTGTTTTACCAATTCCTAGGCGAGAGAAATCAGCCGGGCACGCGCCGGCGCTAGTGCGTCTGCCGCGGCTATGACGTCAGTCGTTGGAATGTGCAAACTGGCGATGGTGCAGACCCAATTGTGTTCACGCCCTTACTCCAATTGGATTGGATTGCGAATCCAATCCAATACAATCTCAATTAATCCAATCCAATCCAATGCTCCTCGCGCTTGCGCAGCACGGCCTTCCAGGGTCCACGCGAAACTGGTCAACCTCGGTCAGTGTAGCTGACGCTACAAAAAATTAAAGCCGTTCGACTCAATGTAAAACCTGTGGAAAGTGCAGATCAGTGATTTGCCATAACGGGCTGTAGCGCCGTTCTCCGCTCACTGTTACCACCAAATGCTATTCTAATTTCCCGCCTTCGCACTGCTCGCGCGCCCCCTGCCTTAAACTGCGCCAGCGGGAGTTCTGTTCTATTTGTGCTTTTCTTCCCGCACGTGCCGGCGTTGCACTCCCACACTTTGCGTTTACTATCGTAAAAACCAACCACATGGGCGTCCTGAACTAAAGGAACGCGGGCGCTGCCGGTTAATTACGTATATTTGTTCTCAAATTTACCTATAGTTTTCTTTGCGCTAAACAAAGGGAAGATGTATGACAAGCGCTAGCGTTTCACGAGTTTCAAACGCTTATGACTACTTAAACCGGTTGGCTTTCGAAGCCTCTGCGGTACGCCGCGAACACAGCTTTACCCCTGGACGCCGCCACCTTGGTGCTCTGTATACTTGGGTCGGGAGAGCGAGCGAGCTAGGACGACAAGGCGAGCGCCTAAAGTGCTCTGCACTTAAAAGCTTGGCAGCGCTAAATAGGTTTACACCGTCGAGGAAACTGCTGGGATGCTGACGGCGCTCTGCCACTAGCAGGTTCAACGATTGTCGTATGAAGTGGAATTTGAAGTGAGAGCTTCTTGTTTACACTAATGCACTAAGAGACTAACGCAATCGGCGACGATCTTGCGTAAAAGTCAGCGAGTACGCGGGCGGACATCAGGCTCGACTGCTGCGGCGCGCCGCCCTACGGCGCGCCTGGGCACTTTTGAGTGCGCGGCCAATAAACACTGCTGATTTGCATCGCTGTTACGAATATGTGGTGCAGCGCTATCCTACATTTTAAGTGCACAGCACTTTTGGCGCTCGCCTTGTCGTTCTAACTCGCTCGCTCAACCCAAGTATATAGAGCACCAAGGCGGCGTCCCGAGGTAACGCTGGTGTTCGCGGCGCACCCCAGAGGCTTCGAAAGTCAAGAGGTTTATATAGTCATAAGCGTTTGAAACTCTTTGAACACTGGCGCTTGTCATACATCTTCCCGTTCTTTAACGCAAAGTAAACTATAGGTACATTTGAGGAAAAATATAACTAATTAACCGGCAGCGCCCACGTTCCTGTAGTTCAGGAGGCCTGTTGGGTTGGTTTTTTTAAACACAAAATGTAGCAGCGCAACGCCGGCACGTGTGGGAAGAAAAGCACAAAGAGAACAGAACTCCCGCTGGCGGAGTTTCAGGCACACACTAAACTTTTTTACACCATTTTAGGCAAAAAGGGTGTAGCATAAGTGGGAAAAGGGTGTTGGGAGACCTTTACACCCTTTTTCCTGAATCTAACACCCTTTTCCTAGATCTACACCCTTTTTGTGTGAAAAAAAAAATGGTGTTGATCAACCTCCACACCCTTGGTTTTTCTTAGGGTGTTGAAAGGGTGTGGAAAAGGTATTCAGCTGTTCATTGAATAAGGCCATGCTTGGATGCATAATAGCACTGTGAAGAACACGACATCCCCCCATTTATTCGTCTACTCACAAGAAATTTTCAAACGCAAAATAATAATTGCTCGTATGCAATGATCGCTCGTTTCCGTATGCGGTGCACCTCATGCCTCAAGTTTAGCTTTGGCACGTGAAACCCCAATTTGAACCTTCAAAACTAAAAAGACTATAGTCGTGTGGCGAAAAGGGTGTTTACCGACTGCAACATGCTTATGCTTGGCTTTCTGTAGGTTGTTGAAACGGTGTGAAATAGGTGCTCAGTTGCAAAAAAAGAACAGTGGAGCTGGGGGTTGACCTAGTTTCTTCCTTGTTTGTTTATGTTTGCTAAGCTTTGCCATGTCTTGCTAAGCTAGACTGACCGCTGAGGGGTGAGGCCAAGTTTAACCGCATTTTACAAGGCTGCTCCAGTGTGTACCCCCCCCCCCCCCCCGCTGCCAGGGAATCCTAGGGGGAAACTAGCTAGATCGGACCCCAGCTATGCTGTTTCTCCAGCCTTGCACCACTACTGTAAGCTGCGACATTTTTTTCCCTTTTAGAACCCAAAAAAGACTAGTGCCTTTGAAATGGTACAGCAAGAGTTGCGAATACGCATACGCTCCTTGGCTGACACTCTAACCAGCTAGAAAGCCGGTTTCACTGGTATAATACCCTATCTGCGGTGGTGCACCCTGTACAGGTGCCGCAGTTCTTTTTCTTTTTTCTTTTTTTACTAAATCCAACGAAACTAGCTCAAGCCTAATGATCTTCGCTAGTAATAAATTATGCCAATTCGTATTGCTTTAAACATCGTGAGGTACGAAACACCGCCCGCTTGTTGAAAATGTTCAGTCCACTCGTATAAACACGCACAAAATGCCTCCAAAGTTGGATGTCTCTTCACCTTTTTTCTTAGTTGGCGGTCTTTTCTTACACCCTTTGTCTTACACCCTTTTCCATTAAGCCCTTTTTCTTAGTTTCGAACACCCTAATTTGCAGCTTTACACCCTTCTGGGAAAAAGTGTGTTGAAATAATGAACACACTTTTTGAAGGGTGTTGCGGTGGCGGGAAATTCGTTTGGTATTTAATAAAATTCAACAAGTTATGGAACATAAAAACTACCTCGTGAATAAAACAATTTAGAAAATCCGCGTGTGGATTTGTATAATCTCATAGTAAAATCCATACTTCCAAAATTAGCGCTAAAATATGTTTTTTGTGACAAGCCCACCGACTCCATTGGGGGGCTTTCGTCTGCTGGATATAAAAGTAAAAACAGCACATGTATTACTAAGTGCCCTGGTACAGGGAGTGCCCTGTACCACTTGCATCCCGTTGGTTTTCTTGCTCTATTGATTTGTGTTCCAACTGTAACTTGTGCGTATGGACTGTTTGTGTTGAATGCTCCGCGCTCCGCCGATTCACATTGCCACTGCTCATGCCGTCACCTTAAAAAAAGGGTGCGAGGATGCTCAACACCCTTTTTAAGGGTGTTGAGCATCCTCAACACCTTTTTTTAGGGGTGTTGAGCTCAACATCCTTCTTCATCGGTGCACCCTTTTTACACCCGTACACCCTTAATCCGTACACCCTTTTCGACCAAAAAGGGTGTAAAAAAGATAAATGTGCCGGGGGCGCGCGAGCACTGCGAAGGAGGGAAATTGGAATTGCATTCGGTGGTAACAGTGAGCGGAGAACCGCGCTACAGCCCGTTCTCAATCACTGCTCTGCACTTCCGACAGCTTTCACATTAAGTGGAACGGCTTTAATTTTTATTGTATAGTGATTCAGTGACAAAATTCAGCGATGATCAGTAGTGTGAAATCTGTTTTGTATTCCGAAAGTTTAGAACGTAGACCAAAGCGGTCGACGAACTGAGTGGCCGTTCCGTCTCCTTGTTTCTTCTTGGTTTCATTAAGCTCTTGCCTTATCTATTCTGAGTTCGTGCTTAACCGACTAGGACGAGGGTTGGTACCCTTGGTACCCCGAGCCACGGGGCGCGGGAGCGAGTGTGGGGCAGTGCGCTATGAAAGCGCTTTTTAGTTCCGATACAGGGCTAGACAAGAGGGAGGAGGTGGTCGCAGAGAAAGCCGAGGGGGGAGCTTCGTCTGGCATTTACAGTATGAGCGAGCTCCTAGATGAACCGGTGTGCTTCTCAAGCCACCAACAGGCGCCATCGGGGCGGCTTCGCCACCCGGACTATCCACCACCACAGGTGCCAGGCGTACGGAGCGGTTACGGAGTGTCACAGACAGCACAGGTTAACCAAGTGTCGGCAAAGCTCGAGGTAAGGTTTGAAAAGTTATGTGTTATAGTTTTTTTGGTTGCAGTAGCGACTGCTCATGCGATCGAGAGGTTCTTACTAGTTGGGGCGACTTTCGTTGGTGCCACGAACCGTTCGATGATTTTGCACAAGCTTTATAGACCGTTTGCACGTGGCCTCCGCGATTTGCTGCCCGCGGCGCGCCGAGCAACGGCGCACCGCCGGCAGCAAATCGCGGAGGCCACGGTTTGCAGCAAGCGGTTAGGCTTGCCTTCGCCAGATGGCACCAGCGCCGCACTCGCCACTACTGACCTTTTCTAATTTCGTCTGCTCCATAAACCCCAATTGTGCTCTAGAAGATCGTCAGTTAAAGAAATGGGTTAGGCACGAAGAAAATTCGTAATGTAATATTGTGGATGCAGTCGGAGCTGATGTTGGCCGTCGCGAAATGAAACAAAACGTTCGTGGGACCGCTCCAATGTACAGGTGCAGGTTAATTCTTCGGTGCTGCACCACCATGCGTGATTCATTAATTCGCTCTTATACGTTCAGGTTCCCTCCAAAGGCCTCACGTGTCGTTCCTAGTACGACAGGCAGATCAGACGAAGTGTGGAAAAGCAGAGAAAAGAAGGTTATCGATAACAACTGTGGCTCGGAACGTATGCGAAGTCTGCGCCCACAGCGAGCAACACGTACCTTGCGGAGGGCACTCTCGAGGACGTCAGTGTCTGAAATCTTCAGCGGTACGTTTCACTCCGCAAGTCGTTGAAGTAGATTGTTCTAACGGTACATATCAGCGTAGTGTAATGCAGATCCACAAGTGAGGTGGCCCAAAATGAAAGTTCGCCTGTTCAAATCTCTGTAGTTAACTCCTCTCTAGGGTTCCAATCGCCCGCATACATGGTTATTGCAGTCAAACCACTACGTCACAGCTAAATAATACTTGTTGCAGCAAATCTGGCAAAAATAATGCACGGACGCACGAGCAAATATAGAAACTACGGACATATCCAAAAATTGTCATATCCCATATCCTACCAAACTAATTATGCAATGCATAATATAAAAATACAAAAATGCTCACATCCTCAGCGTTATGTGCTAGATTCGAAATGCTTGTATGTGTTAACAAAGCTTGATCGCCCGATTTAAGCATTTGTAAACTTCACTGTACGCGCTAGGTATTTCGCGATCTGCGGGCGAACTGGCGCCCCTAACGTTAATAGCTACGCATAAATGTGATTTTTCTGCCCAGCCGATGCGCCGTATGGCAGTTTCAACGCATCTATGCTTCCATACCGACCAAGCAACAGTTGATAACACGGAGGACTCCGGGAGGAGGCATTGAACGCCGACCGCGCCAGTCGTAAGTCAGCTGACAATTATAACGCTGGGCGCTGCAGCGTTTTCATAGTTTGTTAAAACATGAACAAGCGGCGAATGGGTAATATACAACTTGCACACCCAAGCAGGGTGTTTGTGTTCTACAGCCCTGCATATTCAATCATTTCAGCGTAGGCCAGAAAAGAAAACTTTTAAAACAGCCTTTCGAACGTTATTCATACACGCAGAAATGTGTTCTATTACACGGTGTTACAGCCCCTCGGCTTTTGTTTTTGTTACTTTAGGAGAGTACATAGAAATAGAAAAAAAGAACTAAAACAATCGGGCAGCTTTATTTGGACGAAACGCGTGAGCAGGAAACTATGCGATGAACTCCAATCAAAACAGCGCTAAAACAACCATATGTGGGATTTGTTTGTGGCTAAGTAACCTCCGAACGTTGGAACAGCCCACATAGTTTGCAAACAAGCTCTCAATCTTATCAACCCTCCGAAAAAATTGTCAAATTCGCCCATTGAGCCGCGCCGGCGCTCTCCGAGTCACACGGGCTCCAGTGAAGGCCACGCCGAGAAACGCTCCCGAAAAGGCCAGCAATACCGAATGACGCCCTGATCCAACATGGCCACGCCCATGTCACCGAGCTCTAAACCGTTTATAGAACACAGGAAACATGGGTTTTCTTCGGCACCTTTCGTCGCGTCGGAGCTCAGAGAGGCGGTGATGCGGCCGTGGCGGGCTCCCCTGCTTTGGCTGGCTTCCCAAACTAATGCCGCCAATGCCTTCTGGACAATTTGTGCTCTCTCTGTTTGTATGGAGGTATGGATGAAGGGAAGGGGAGGGGGGGGGGGGGGGTTTCTTGAGTACAACTGCGTGCTGCGCCGAACTGCAGAACTTCGTCTACCGTCGACACAGACCCAGGCAAAGGCGTCGGTGTGGCTAGACAAGCGGGACAGTATTGAAAGGAGTTGGGGGAAAGCGAAACAGGCCGCGAGGATATACTGCGCACCAGCCGGTATGCGAAAACACGCGTTATTGCGAATGTGCGCCCGTGTCGCCGACAGGAAGAGAAGGAAAACACATAAAGGTGAAGTGTGAAGATGCAGCAGGCGCCTGCGTGTATGCGCCGCCGATGTAAAAAAAGAAATCATCAGGCGTAAGAGGTGGTGGGGTTCTGCACGACACATACCGACGGCATAGAACCGCGGTTAAGCGAAGAATCGAGTCAAAATTCAGAGATAATTGCAGGTGGCGCGTTTCTCATACGTCTACCGTGCTAGTAATCATTTGAGCCATGTTAAATATACTGCTTTATTGTTAAATTACAGGCTGTGACTTACAAATATTGGAGCTTGTGCTAACTGGTCCTATTGCATATTTTGGGCTTTTTTTGGCAAAAACGGCCCCGACGAAAGAGTTGCATCTATTAGTGAAAAATACATTTAATTAGATTCCCATGCCATTACGGACTAAAGTCGCTTCATTTCATTCCATTTCCCCAAGCGTTGTCGCCATTCCTATCCTATTCCCTTCCGGGGTCGCGAAAAGTGGAATGATTCCCAGGCCATTGTAATTGCGGATTAGTAACTCCGCAACACTGGTAGGTAAACGCAAGGCGGACACTGGACCCGCCGCGGTGGCTCAGTGGCTGAGACGTTGGGCTGCTGCAACGTTAGATTTCAGTCAACCTAAAGAACAAGCAGGATTCCGTCAAGGCTATTCAACAATGGACCATATTCACACGATCAATCAGGTGATAGAGAAGCGTGCTGAGTATACTGAACCCCTATATATAGCCTTCATAGATTACGAGAAAGCATTTGACCCAATAGAAACCTCAGCAGTCATTCAGACATTACGGAACCAGGGTGTAGATGAGCATTATGTCAGAATACTAGAGGATATCTACAATGGGTCCACAGCTACCATCATCCTCTATAAGGAGAGCAGTAAAATACCTATCAGGAAGGGCATTAGAGAAGGAAACACAATCTACAGAATGCTATTCACAGCATGTTTGCAAGAAGTATTCAAAACATTGGATTGGGAACAGGTGGGAGTAAGGGTTAATGTAGAATACCTGAGTAACCTCAGATTTGCTGATGACGTTGCCTTGTTAAGTAACTCGGGGTAGGAATTGCAAAGCATGCTTACCGCACTGGACAAACAAAGTTGAACCTGTGCGCCTGAAAATTAATATGCAGAAAACTAAAGTAATCATCAATAACCTCGGGACAACACACCGGTTTGAGATAGGAGGCGAGGCCGTGGAAGTAGTAAGCGAATATATCTACTTAGGCCAAGTTGTGACCCCAGATCCCAACCATGAGGCAGAGATAATTAGAAGGATCAGAATGGGGTGGGGTGCATATGGCAGACATCCCCAGATAATGAATAGCAGCCTACCATTGTCCCTTAAGAAGAAAGTGCATGACAGCTGTATATTACCAGTACTGACCTACGGGGCAGAAACTTGGAGGCTCACTAAGAGGGTTCAACTTAAATTGAGAACGACTCAGCGTGCAATGGAACGGAAAATGATAGGTGTAACATTACCGGGCAAGAAGAGAGCGGAGTGGGTAAGGGAACATACGCGTGTTAATGACATCTTAGTAGAAATTAAGAAGAAGACATGGACGTGGGCAGGGCATGTATTGCGATGGCAAGTATTGCAGCATGTATTGCGACTTTGGTCATTAAGGGTAACAGAGTGGATCCCTAGACAAGGCAAGCGCTGCAGGGGGCGCCAAACGTTAGTTGGGCAGTTGAGATCAAGACGTTTGCGGGGATAAATTGGTCGCAGTTTGCGCAGAACAGGGGTAATTGGAGAATAATGCGAGAGGCCTTTGCGCTGCAGTGAGCGTAGATAGGCTGATGATTATGATTATTATTATTATTATTATGATTATTATTATTATTATTATTATTATTATTATTATTATTATTATTATTATTATTATTATTATTATTGTTATTATTATTATTATTATTGCTGCTTTCGCCTGCAGTCGGCGGCGAAAGCAGCGGCCGGACACTCACGCACTGTTTTGACAGGTTTCTTCAGGGGTCATGGCGTGGTTGCAAGGACTTCGGTGACTCAAGTGGGTCCCTTCGGTTGCTGTCTACCTGCTGCCAAGTGCTGCGGTCCCGGTGTTCAGCAAGACCAGGCCATTGCTTCTCAGCTGCCTCGTGCGGCTGAATTTGGCCTGAGTTTGGCGGAGTATCTGGCAACCTCGTACCTTCGGCTCGTCGGCGCGCCCAGATAAACCGCCCACTTCTCGGGAACGCTCTGCAGTCGGCGGCGAAAGCATTGGCCGGACACTCACGCACTGTTTTGACAGGTATAGTCGATAATTCTCTGTTTGATTGCGAACTGCCAATTGCCGCTGACTGCCAAATAATCTGAGTGCCAATTGTTGGTCATCGTTTGTTCATTATGGCGGGTGACAACAATAAGTGCATTGCATGTATGAATGATTTGCCTGCAGATGGCCGCATTATGACGTGTGCTGAATGCAGACTCTCCTATCATGTCGGGCAGAACTGTTCAGGCATAGCGGCTAACACTTTCACAACTATGGGTCAAACGAAGCGCGATAACTGGGTCTGCAAAACATGTCGCACGGCAAAAAAAAAGGGGTGGCGCCGGCGCACAAGACACAGGTCCTGCGTCCGATAGTGGTGAAGTGTTATCCGGGGTAATGGCAGAAGTAAAGAGCATTCACACTAAGCTCGATGCGCTACTTTTGCTAAAGACAGAACTCCCGAAATTGGCAACAACAATTCGCGAGATGGAGGAGTCTGTATCTTTCCTGTCAAAACGGTACGACACTGTACTCGTGGAACTCAAGTAAACTCAAGAAAAGGCGGCCTCGCGGGAAGCTGAACTGCAGTCTCTGAAAGAGGTGGTTCAGACGCAAGCGCATCAACTGGAACAGATTTTGCGTGAGCAGAACGAAGCTGAGCAGTACAGTAGGAAGACCAATATGGAAATTCATGGTTTGACGACGGGTGTTAAGGAAAACCTGTCAGAATGGATAGCGAAGCTTGCCGAGACGCTTGAGGTGCCGAACTTTTCAACGGACGACATAGTAGCAATACATCGCCTTCCGGCAAAACAGGGTACGATTCCTGCGATTCTGGTTCGCTTTGCTTCAGTGGCTCTCAAGGAAACATGGTTTGGTTTGCGCGGAAAGCTTCGCGAGCTGCACGACTCTGACGTCATCCCAAAGTTATTCTTCAATGAAAACTTGACGCGAGCAAATCGACGGCTATTTTGGCTGGCTAGGGTAACTGCTAAGGCAAATGGTTACAAGTTTGCTTGGGTGAGAGGCGGCAGAATCTTCGTTAAGAAGTTCGAAGACGCTCCACTTATCCGAGTGATCAGCGAGGCAGACATCTGCAGGATAACTATGGACGCAAGCCCTCCTTCTGTATCGGAAAGCGAGGCTAATGTCTAAAAATCCAAGAATGAAAACGCCTTCAGAAACCTCATTCCCTAACTTTGAAAGTTTCAAGGTTAATTTTGGACCAAGCCAAAATAACAGCTTCACAATTGTAAACCTGAATATTCGAAGCCTCCGGAAATACTGGGACGAGTTTAAGTTGCTGGCTGAATCGGCGAGAAAGTTTGTTGATGCATTTATTTTAACCGAGATAAATGTGCCTCAACATTGGCTGTCTTCTGTTGCACTACGAGGTTACCACTGCCATTCCATTACGCGTCCTAGGCGGAGTGGAGGCGGCATTGCAGTTTTTGTGTTAGATAAATATGAAGTGACGCGTTTGGAAAACAGTTTTTCCGACACAGAAAGCCTATCACTAAATCTAAGCTGCACGCATAGTTCCTTAACCCTGCTGGGTGTGTACCGCCCTCCGTGCAACAGCAAAAGTCGTTTCGTGATTGAATTAGAAGATGTTTTACGGCGACATAGCTCGAAAGAACAATTTATCTTGGCAGGTGACTAAAACATTGATACTTTATCTACTACAAACAAAACGGCGTCAGACTATTTATCTGCTCTTTCTTGTTATGGCATAGATTGCACCATAAACGCCCCTACGCGTGAAAGCTACCTTAACGGTAAATTAGTCAGCTCTTGCCTGGATCACATAAATGTTCGAGCTCCCAACCACAAGGTAGTTTCTTGCATAATTTCACAACAGATAGCGGACCACTATTTCACTGCCTGTCGAATCACTGGCAGTTCTGTTTCGCTCCTTTCCAATTCTCATGTCCAGGCTGATCACATGAAACTTGTGGTTAAGGTAACTGACGAAATAAAATTAGACAAGATGATCAGAGATCATAATTGGTCGCTTCTAATCAACTCTAATCCGCCGCAAGTAGTTTACGAAGACTTCGTAAAACAATTAGACATCTTCCGTACACAATGTCAGCGCCTCGTCGTCTCGAAGCGAAGAAAAGAGCATAATTGGCTCACTTCTGAAGTTATGCAGGCTATTTCACACAGGGACTGGTTATGGCATCGTTCAAAGCATGCTCCAAAAAATGTTTCCCTCAGACTGGAGTAAAGATCAGCTAGAAATCGAACTGTAGCTCTTATTCGTGCAGCCAAAAGGAGATACTTCGAACAACAATTCAAGCAATCGGCAAAAAACCCGAGGAAAACCTGGTCCCTCATTAACACCCTTCGATGTAAAAATAATGAACGCCCTCCCCTCTCCCAGAATTTTTCTGATGATCCGGTAGAAACAGCAGACTTATTCAATGAGTATTTTACGCGTGCATCAGCAACCACTTCTAATAGAAATCTTGTTAATTGTACACTAACCAATGCAACGCCTGAGTCGGCTTTTCTCCCATCTATATCTTTGGATGACCTTACGGGGCTCATTTTTAGCTTTCGGAAAAACAAGCCCCCGGGAATAGATGGACTATCAATAGCGTTACTTCAACGTAACTTCCAGGCCCTTTCCGGTATCTTATTTTACCTGTTGAATGGCTTCCTCGAAACAGCCATAATACCTCAGACCCTAAAGACGGCGGTAGTAAAGCCTCTGTATAAAAAAGGAAAGAAAGACATGTTCGAAATCTACCGACCTATATCTATACTACCCATTCTTTCGCAAATTTTGGAGAAGTTTTTACTCCAGTGCATGATGTCATTTTTGCTTAAATTTAAGGTGATTTCTGATAGACAGTTCGGGTTTATGGCTGGCAGAGGGACGGTGGCATTACTCGAAGAGTTTGCTGATCAGATCAATTCTGCATTTGAAAAAAACTTAGTTAGCTGTGCACTGTTTTTTGACCTTTCAAAGGCATTTGACACGCTAGACCATAATATTCTGCTCCAAAAGTTGTATCTTGTGGTTTTTTGTGGACCTTTCCACGCTATACTTCATAATTTTTTATGTGAGCGTTTTCAAGTTGTCTCTGTCGATGGTCCAGGTATATTCAGCGGCAAACTTCCCATAAAAGCTGGTGTTCCGCAAGGATCGAAACTGTCTCCGTTATTATTTAATATTTATATGAACGAACTTCCTGCAGTTACCTCAAAATGTTCCGTTTTCCAATATGCAGACGACACAGTTTTACTGACTTCACATTTGTCATTCACGACAGCAGCATGTTTATTGCAAAGCAATGTTTGCAGGTCAATGAAGTGGTTCGCGGAAAATGGTTTGTTAGTTAACATGAAAAAAACTGAACTGTTGTGCTTCCGTAATCCGTTGAAAAAGGTAAACCTAAACGTGCCAATTTTTTTGCATGAGCAGAACTGCTTCCAGTGTCAATGTGTTCCGTTGGATTACGTAAATTCGATAAAATACTTGGGTGTCTATTTTGACAGTGACTTATCGTGGAACAGTCACTTAGCTTTTGTTTGCGGTAGACTGCGCGGGGCTGCGTGCGCACTGTTTAACATGAAATCTTTGGTGCCACTACCGGTGAAAAAAATGGTTATGCATGCCCTGGCGTACAGTGTCCTCAGATATGGTATCACAGTTTATGCACATTGTTCTTCCAACTGGAAGGATCGAATTGATAGCCTACTGAAGAACATGTTAAAAAGTATCGTTTACAATTCTTCCGTATCTGTTTCTGATAATTTGTTCACAGCTGTTAAAGTGCCGTCGTTTCATTCTTTGTTTCTTGAGACTGTCATTCTCAAGCATTTCTGGAGCTGTGATTTCAAGATTCAACCCAATGTTTCAAGAGTGTTAAGAAACGAGTTTCGTTTTTCAGTACCCCGGTGCTCTACCAGATACGGTAAAGCAACATGAAATGTATATGTGCCTGTTTGTTTTAATCAATTATCTGAATATTTTTTTACTGCGACCTCAAAACGACAACTGCAGAAACTCTTACAATCCCTTCGTTAAAGTTTTTTTTTTTTTTAAGAGTGCTAAAAAGCAGCATTCACAGTGTTCGTTGATGTTCCTTAGTCTGTGTCTCTGTTGTTTTTTCTTCGGCCATTGTTTGACTCGCCGGTTGCCGGGCCCAGTCCCTCAAGCCTCCCTTTGGCTTTGACGGGCCCGAACACTATGTATTTTCTCATGTGAATGACAATAAACAGATTATTATTATTATTATTATTATTATTATTATTATTATTTCTAGAGTCGACGAGATCAAAGACCTCGGACTGCTCTTCGACAGCGCCTTAACTTTCTCGCCTCATGTCACTCAACTGACTCGGCGGGCGCTCCGCTCGCTTGGTGCTGTGTGTAGGTTCTCAAGAGACTTCCAGTCTCCTCATTCGTTCCTAAAACTTTTTATGGCACTTTGTATTCCTCAACTTGAATATGCCTCTGTCATTTGGAATGGAACCTGCACATCTAATTGTCAACGTGTAGAGCGTGTACAAACCAAATTTTTATCCATATTTATGCATCGTTTTCCCTCTGAGCCTCTCCCGATAACTGTCTCTTTAAGTTACCGGCGAACCCGTTCAGATCTTGTTTTCTTATATAAACTGCTTCATGGTACAATTTCATGCCCGGAACTGCTTGCAGCAATCGGGTTTCGTGTTCCGAAAAAAGCAACAAGGCTTAACCACCCTTTCCACACAGCTGCTCAACTTAGCAGATGTTCTCCTCTTGACAGACTGCAACGCCTATATAACCTTCACTCAGGGGAACTTGATATTTTTTGCCGTCCCCTTGGGGGGTTTTTGTCCGGGCTGTTAGCCATGGCGCACTAACTTCATTTCGACAGTTCTCGTGTTCTTCAGTTATTTTCCGCATGTGTATGTTGTTTTCACAGAGTCTGTTCTCATTTGTTCATATATGTTGTTCATATATGTTCATATATGTTAGTGTTCATATGTTGTTCATATGTTGTTCATATGTTCATATATGTTAGTGCTGCGGGCGTAATCGTTGTATGTACTATGCTACACTTCGGTAGTAAACTCTTCATACATATGTTTAAATGGCCCGGGCGAACCAAATGTTATAGAAACAAATGTTTCTATAACTTATCAGTTTATGTGAATAGTTACAAACATTTCTTGTACTTTGTTTCATACGTTTTTGTGTAATTGATGCTTCAGCCGATTGCTATGGTCATTGTACGCTGTGTTTGTGCAATGTACCATAACTTCGTATAATGTAGTATGGATGCCACTTTTAATTTTTTCTCTGTGGTATTTCATTCACCCACATTTTTTCCTGGTTTTATATGTGTCAGCCGCTGATGTATTTCAATGCGGCATTTTTCTTTTTTTTTTTTCCCAGTGCGCCAGCACCAAGGCTTCGGCTGTTCCTGGGCACTATAATAAAGGTTGATTGATTGATTGATTGATTGATTGATTGATTATTATTATTATTATTATTTATAAATAATACAGAATTGCTACAACCGCTTCTCTGAACGCCTTGACATCTTTCAAAGCTCCTTTACAATTTACCGTACTGCACTGTTGAACACAGTATGTTAAACATTTATGATATCTCTGTCGTTCGTTTTTCTTTTTGTATTGCTTAAATTTGGTTTCTCTGTGGTTCTGTTTAACCAATATAGTTGCCTGTTTTTGAAACTGTTTACTTATCATGCTTGTCTTATCATTTGTCTCTATACTCTTGTCATTGTTTTTGTCGTCTTACTGTTAAACTTTGTTCTCTGCTTGTTGTGTATTCATTACAATAAGCTGAGCCACAAGTGCATCTTCTTTTTCTTTTTTACCTGTACCCAGGCTCCGCCTGTGCTTTATTTCTGTAATTTTCGCTACTTCAATTTGTGTGTGTCTTGTCGCTTGTTTGTTTCTTCCAATATGTTTCTTGTATTTTGTTTTCATGTAAATATCCGTGCGCCAGCACTCAGGCCTCTGGCTGTTCCTGGGCACGTAAATAAACATGATTGATTGATTGATTGATTGATTATTATTAGGAGATTAGGGACCTAGGGGTGCTTTTCGACAGTACCCTCTCTTTTTCTCCTCATATTAGGCTTATCACCCGGCGAGCACTCCGAAGCCTTGGAAATGTGTGTCGGATTACAAAGAAATTCTCTTCTCCAGATCCCTTTCTAATGCTATACAATGCACTATGTATACCACAGTTAGAATATGCTTCTGTTGCCTGGAACGGCATCTCCAAATCTAGTAGTGAATTAATAGAACGTGTGCAGAAGAAGTTTTTATCCATATTTAAGCACCGTCATCACAATCACAGTTTTCATCCTGATTCTGACTTATCCATAGTCCCTGCCATCCCTTCCTTGAACTGCAGACGTATGCGTGCAGACCTTACATTTCTTCACAAAATTGTTCATGGTGACCTTTCTTGCGCAGACCTGCTTAACTGTTTAGAGTTTAGTGTACCACAAAGGCCCACCAGGTCGCATCGCCCGTTCTTGACCGCTGCGCGCAACTCTAATCATTCTCCTGTGCGCAGAATACAGAATTGTTACAACCGCTTCTTTGAACGCATTGACATCTTTCAGAAATCCTTTACAGTTTACCGTACAACGCTGTTGAATACAGCATGTTAAACACCTATGATATGTCTGTCGTTCTTTTTTTTCTGGAATTTGATTTCTCTGCGGTTGTGTCTATCCAACTGATAGTTGCCTATTTTTGAAACTGTTTACTGTCATTTGTTCGTTTTTTCATTTGTCTCTACACTCTTGCCGTTGTTCTTGTTGTATTACTGTCAAACGTTGTTGCTCTGCCTATCGTGTGGCCTTTACGACGGGCAGAGCAACATAGGCATCTTCTTTTTTTATTTTTTACCTGTACCCAGGCTCCGCCTGTGCTTTATTTCTGTCATTTTCACTACTTCAATTTGTGTGCGTCTTGTCGCTTGTTTGTTTCTTGCTATATGTTTCTTGTATTTTGTTTTCATGTAACTACCCGTGCGCCAGCACTCAGGCCTCTGGCTGTTCCTGGGCACGTAAATAAACATGATTGATTGATTGATTGATTATTATTATTATTATTATTATTATTATTATTATTTGAGAAGAAGCTCCGAAGCCGGGCATGTGTAGGTGCATCGGACACATGTGGACTCGTCGTCGTTCCGCAGCCGAAGCGCCCCAAAGCTATGTTCGTCTCAAAGCTTTCCCCATCCACCACCTCTGCTAGCCTTAATGCCCATCTGTCAACCTTAGGTGTCTCGTCCTTGAGCTGCCGACGACTGAAGGCTAAGTTTTACACGTACGCATCCTTTTATATATCCGTCAGTGAAGAGTTTTTCGAGCGCTTGAATGACCCCCCTTTTTGGCCGAAAGACTGCCTCTTTAAGGAGTTTCGAGGCATGTTTCGCGAAGGCATGCTTCACAGCTCTGAGCGCATCACATAAGAAAAGCAATGATGACTAGTACTTTGGATGTGTTTTATGAGAATGTGCGCGGTCTTCGTACCAAGGCAACTGACTTCTTTGGTAATGTTCTGGCTTCTTGTTTTCCGTTAATAGCTATCTCTGAAACTTGGTTGTGCCCTGATATCCTGTCTAGTGATTATTTCCCTCAAAATTACCATGTATATCGTAGTGATCGTGCCTTGACGGGAAGGAAACAAAAAGGGGGTGGGGTCCTTCTTGCCGTCGACAAATCTCTCCCGAGTGTGCTTTGTAGTGATATTCAGAATGCAGATGAGTCTGTATGGGTTGAAATCCTTATCTCTAAAACTGAAAAACTTCTTGTTGGGGTTTTTTACATTCCCCCTGATGTAGCTCCTGACGCATTCAATCAGTTAGTCTCCACCATTGAACAGGAGCTTATTACTCATTGCAACCGCAAGGTCCTCCTTCTTGGAGACTTTAACGCTCCTGGCGTTCAGTGGAGCCATCTATCCTGTTCCCACCATAACCACCACATTGAACAGAAGGGTAATAGGTTACTAGATTTTTTGTCTTTCACTTCCATGGCACAGCACAGCATAATCACATAGAAAACTGCAGTGGAAACATTTTGGACCTGTGTTTTTCTAATTTTGATGATGTTAGTGTGTCACACTCTGCTTGTCCTTTAGTTAGACCTGACAGATTTCATCCTCCTCTTTCTATTTCCTGTTCCCTTCCCACAATGCTCCACCATTCCGTACGTTCCTGCAACACGCAACCTCGCTACGCTTTCGCCCGGGGAGATTACGTATGATTACTTTGCTGCTGCCCCTTGGTCGGCAGTCATTGACGAAACTGATGTCAATGAACAAGTTGACCGTTTTACTGAGACTGTACGTTTGGGTATGAAGAAATACATCCCGCAATATTTACCAAATAAGTTCAAATTCCCACACTGGTTTTCTTCTGAATTGCGGGATGCCCTTAAACTCAAAGAACGTGCGCACAGAAAGATGAAGCGCTCTGGTGCGAACCAGTTCGCTCAGGAGTTTCGGCGCCTACGTGCCTTATGCAAAATATTGCAGAAGCGTGATCATGCTTCGTACCTGGCGTCAATAGAAGCTAAAGCAACCCATCAACCGGGAGCCTTCTGGAAGTACATTCATTCAAGATCTAGTAAAACTAAAGAATCTATTCGTTTACTAGACTCCAACGGCAATGAGCCTGCGGAGGTGGCCGACTGCTTTGCTCGTCAGTTTTCTTCTTTTTTTTTTGGAATTAGCGGTGGCAGTGATAACAGTAGCGCCCCTTGTCACCAGGGCGGTAACTCTGGTTGTTTCCAACTGGATGAGAACATCGTGCGGACCAGTATCAAGCGGCTAAAGCCCTCGCTTTCTTGTGGAGCAGATGGTATTCCTGCCGCCATTCTAAAAACGTATGCAAACATATTCGTTCCTGTCTTCACTTCAATGTTTAATAACTGTCTCCGGTCTGGCACGTTCCCTCGCTCATGGAAAATTTCTCGCGTATTCCCTGTATTCAAGTCAGGCCCAAAAACTGACGCCGTAAACTATAGGCCAGTCTCGCTCCTTTGTTCTGCCTCTAAAATATTCGAGTTATCTCTTCATATGGTCTTCTCTTTCTCACTTAAACACGTCCTCATTCCTAATCAACATGGCTTTATGCGTGGTCGTTCAACTTCCACAAACCTCGCGTGCTTTATGGAGCAGGCCGTCCCAGCAATCGTTGGTAGAAGCCAGCTTCATGTAGTCAACTGTGACATGAGCAAGGCCTTTGATGTAGTCAACCACTCGCTATTGCTTGCCAAGCTCATTCTGTTAGATGTCCACGCTTCTTTGATGGGTCTTATACGTTGCTATCTCCAGCAGCGATATTGCTATGTAAGTGTTAACGGTCAAACTTCATGTAGGTACAAAGCAACCAGTGGTGTACCCCAGGGCTCTGTTCTGGGTCCCCTTCTTTTCTCCATTTTCATTAACGACGTTGCTTCTGTAATTCAAAATTCTTCTTTTTTGTTGTATGCTGATGTTATGAAAATCTTTAGAGAAGTGCGTAATATTCATGACTGTAATTATCTTCAGGCTGATATTGCGTCATTCCATCGTTGGTGCACCAAAAACGACCTAATTTTGAACCCCTCAAAAACGAAAGTTGTCTCCTATAGTAGAAAAACTCAACAGCTGCAATACTCTTATAAAATTGCAAGCACTGCATTGCCGAGGGTGACTGAAATTCGAGACTTGGGAGTACTATTTGATTCTTCTCTGACTTTCTCTTCCCACGTTACACAAATTACCCGTCGCTCTCTTCGATGTCTGGGTGCTGTTTGCAGATATTCTAGAGAGTTTAAAGGTCCTCTTCCTTTCTTCAAGTTGTATTCGGCTCTCTACTTACCTCTTCTTGAATACGGCTCTGTTGTTTGGAATGGAACTTGCAAGTCCAATAGTGACCGTATCGAAAGAGTTCAAAATAAGTTCCTCTTTATCTTTAAGCACCGCTTCCGTCATGTGCAAGAAGACGCTAACGGCAGTGTGCCTTTTCTGAAAAGTCTTCCTTCCCTTCGTTGTCGACGAATGCGAGCTGATATTTTCTTTCTTTATAAACTTCTTCATGGGGATATTTTGTGACGACTTGGCTACACTTATCAATGTCAACTTGCCGAACAAACTTTTCCGAACATTTCGAACTTTTAGAACAGATGCTTTAAGTAGAAGACGCTCGTCCATCTGCAGAATACAATGTGCATATAATGAATATTCTGATCGTCTTGATATATTCCAGAGCTCTTTTTCTTTGTTCTCAAACGACTTGAAAACTGTTGTAGCTTAAGTGCCTTTATGTCATTGCAAATTTATGTGCCGTATTTATTTTAGGCAAATCATGTTCTTGTTTGTTTGTTTTTCACATTTTTTGGTTTTGCGTTGCTTGAATTTCTGTAGGTTTGAGTGCCAGTGCTTGTAATGCTGAGCTTCTTTCAAAGTTGAAACTTCCGAACATTTTGTTATAAAACCTTCGTTTTATGCGTATAACGTATCTCTGTCATGTTCAGTGAGTATTTCCTGTTTTTCACGTGCCTTGAACATTTCGCTGTCCGAGTGTCATGGCTTGCAACGCTAGGTCTTCTGTTTCTTTTCTTTTCTTTTTTTTTTGCTGTTTTGCTTTCTGAGATTACTGTAACTATCTTTACTTTATTGTTTCTTTCATGCATACGGTTTTGTGTGTTGTGTTGTCTTGATTTTAGTTTGTTTTTATGTATGTTTTGTATAAGGTGTACCAGTACCAAGATCCTACGGTTGTGTCTGGGCACCGAAAAGAAAGGTTGATTGATTGATTGATTGATTGATTGATTGATTAATATTATTATTATTGTTATTATTATTATGATACGAAACGAACATGGGCACCTATACAATATGCACTGACGCATATACAAATCGAAATACTTCTGACCATGTAAAAAATACATCTGCAGTATACCCGCCGCTCTTGCTTAGTGGCTAAGGCGTTCTGCTGCTGAGCGCGAGGTCGCGGGTTCGATTCCCGGCCGCGGCGGCCGCTTTTCTGATGGAGGCGAAAAGCAAAAATGCCCCATTGTTCGAGATTTCGGCGCACGTTAAAGATCCCCAAGGTGGTCGAAATTAAGCCGGAGCCCTCCACTACGGCGCGCCTCCTCGCCTGCGTTGCGTCGGCGTGTTAAACCCTACAATCAACATCATTTGTAGTACGTTTACAGCCAACTGAAACCTCGTACGAATTCAGTTAAATAGGATTGTGCATAAAATAAAGAGTCAGTGATGTTCCGTACTGCGAAGAAAAATTTCCATTCCTTGGTTCGAATATTCCCATTTTTGTAGAATCTTGCCCAGGAATTTTCTCAAAAATTACCTGAAATATTTCCGGCATTCTCGCTTGGTAGCTGATAGATCTTCCCACAAATTCCTGTTTCGTTTTAGACGTTTGCCAGCGGAACATATAGCTACTTTACTTAGCCTTCCGCACACACACGCCGTTCAAAAAATCAGACTTTCAGCGTGAACATAATTCCATCATATTTACTGCTAAGCAGCATTCGACTATCCATTTCAGATTTAATACCAAGCAGCAAGCTTACTTTCCATGCTAAAGATCGAAGTTAAAACTGCCGGTGTGAAAGAGAGCGAGACATTGTTAGGTAACTGAGGTAATTTTAGCTCGCCTCCGGAACTACGGCAGGCATCTCTTGTTAACAGCACGCCGATTAAGCAGCCCCCAAAAAGAGCCCCCGAGAGCCCACGAGCATGACATGCGAAGCATCTCTTGCTGGAGGCTGTGTCCCTCCCTCCCTTGTTGTTGTCACCCGTCCGCACTCTACTGCGCATGCGCGTCTCTTCAGCCCCGTCACCGTTTGGGCTCACGTCAATATATAAAAAGAAATAGTTATGCGGTGCCCGATTTCGATCCCACGACTTTCTGGCCGCAACGGGAGGTACGTGGCGCTCTTCCCACTGCGCTACAAACCCAGACAGGAGCATGTGCTACGAACGCGCCTTATGTAATCCCAAGAAGCTACTGATACAACGAAGGCACGCGAAGCTGAGCGTCAATAAAAACGACGAACTGAAAACTTTAGAGGAGGATGTTGAATTTCCTGCGGGAAACATGTGGCGCGAAGCGCCATGCGTCTTGCAGCTCAACCAGAGAAGAGGACGAAGAGGGTGGGCGGCGGAGTAGGAGCGTGAGTACGCAATAAAGAAAGGCGAGAACCAGGAGGTGTTCGATCACGTAACGCGGGTGTCGGTCTCTTCGCTGTCTCTACATTTCTCTACATTTATCTGTCTCTACAGTGGGGTTTACACTACGTTCCCATTCGTGATCCGATAAATGAAATAACATAACGGCAACACAATGGAACCTACACGGAACCCCCTAGATGCTTCACATGCTCCTCATGGTTCCCCACGGGAAGATGGTGTAATTTTTCGTGTATATTGAGCACGAATACATGAGAACGGGCTTCAGCCCTTGAGCCACCGCCGCTTCACCCTTTACTAGATATCTCAAATGGAGTATTCTTTCCTCTATGCTCCCTCCTGTTTTATGAGCTATATTGGAAACGTTCAGGGAATCTTGCGGCTAGTGTGAGCACGACTGTGGATATTTGGATATAAATGAGACGAAGTGTAAGATTTGAACTTTTTAAAAGAAAACAAAGTAATAAACGGTGCAAGCTCTCTTCAGTGATAATATTTTTCCTTTTTGCTTTAGGACTCCTAAAATTCCCTGAATCTAATAAAGATTCCCTTTTTCCCTTTCGCCGAAATAACACCTGCAAATCTAAAAAGGGAATCTAAATCTAAAAAGGGAAATTCCCCGCACGGAACATCACTGTAAAGAGTGTAAGAAGAATAAAAACTTTGAAAGCAAAGGTTCCATGTGGTATATCGCTCCATGTGGTATTTCATGTGGTATATCGCTCCATGTTTTGGTCCCAATGAATTGTAGCAGTTGCTGCCCGTACACTTTACTAACGGTTTCCCTAACGGTTAAGTTTGCCTAGAGCAGAAATTCTTGTTTGCCGCATACAAGAATAAAATATCGATCTGCCTAAAGGATGGCTATAAATTAATATACTGTGTAACATATCAGCTGTTTTTCCACGGTATTGATCACATGTCAAAAGTTGAATAGCGTGAAAAAGGATTTTGCTAGGTGCGTCTCGTCTTGAGCGTGTGATTAATCTCAAAGCGTGTTTTGTAATGCACCGCCGACGCCACACCAACGCCAAGTCCTGTATCGGCTGATACTGGGTGCTGCGCTCTCTCCCTCGTCGCGGCTGTAATTCAGCACCAACTCCACACCCCCTCCAGGTAGTGGGAATTTAGGGGTTTGAAGCGGACATGAAGTCACAACCTCAGGATTACAGACCGGAATTTTATCGAGCTCGTCATCATAAAAAATCGCAACCGTTCAACCGGCCGACACATCTCCAAGGAAGGGTAATAACTGATAGGGAGGGAGTCGGGAGCAAATTTATCATTGCGTTTGACCTAAAGACATGCAAACATATTGCAGTGAACCATGGATTGGGTCTATTTGTCTTTTGTTTTGCCTACCGGATGCGCCGGGCTATGTTATCTGTGTTATCCGTGGGCCAAGTGAAGTTCGTGTTCTATTCTTTATTTTTGTATGCCGCACGCTTTATCTCCTTTCATAGGGAGGGTGCTTGAAACTAACGTCGCCAACCTAAAATAATCTTCGTTGATCTATAGTGTTCTGAATGTAATTGGACGGTTCGCGAAACACTCGAGCCGAGAGATAAATGCCCGCAGAGCAGACGCGCGGTATTCGATTCGCAGGCACTCGCCTGCGCTCGTCACTTTGTTGACTGCTGCTTCGCCGCCTCTGTATTCTTTTAGTTGTTAGGGGAGTACAAGTTCGCTCCAATAAACTTGTTTTTCCTTCACGACAACTGGGTAGTCTTTGGCTTCGTGACAAGATGCCTGTAATTTCTGTAACGTGTGTCCTAACACAGCCCTATGTCAGGATTATTTGTGCTTTCGTACTTGCATTCAAAGTTATACTGCAATGACGCTGATCAAGGGAACTGCACCAAACGCGATACATCGGAGGCAACAGAACAGATCATCTGTGCGTGCCCCATTTACCGAAGTTGGAGTCAACGGCATCGCAAGATGTTTCACCGCAGTGCAATCCAAGTGTTGCGGGGCTGAAGAGACACTGCGCAGAATCGTCGGCTTTGTTCTCCATCCCCACAGACCAAACCAAGTCTTCCTTAGTCCTTACCCTTCCCCAAACCTCTCGCCTTGATATCATCTGCCCCAAAACCTTTCACCTCCGCGGCGTAAGCCGACAGCAACGTGGAAATAAAGATTTCAGACAAGCAAAACAAACAAAAAACAAATACAAAGAGAAAGAAGCTTTCTTGAATGCTGCTTTACAGGCACGGGATGTGTTCACGAAGACTAATTGCGGCCACCATGTAACACTGCTTCAGAACTACTTACCCCACGTTACTCAACGCCACCGGTGTAACAAGTTTCGGGGCGACTAAAGAGGAGAAGCTTAACTGGTGTGCAACTATATAAGGACATTTGATAGATGTGCAGTGAAGTACTAGTCAACACGCCATCATCATCATCATCCTCATCATCATCACCAGCGTATCTACGCCCACTGCAGGGCAAAGGCCTGCCCCTTAATCTCCAATTACCCCGGTCCTGTGCTAACTGCGACCCATTTATCCCCGCAAACCTCTTGACGGAGATAGCAGCGGTGGCGTAGCGGCAGAGCATACGCCCCGCAATCAGAAGGACCGTAGTTCGAATCCGGTGCCGGATAATTCTCACCGGATTTGAAAAAAAAACGCGTATTTATGGAATTGCAGAATGGAGCTTGGGGTGTGGCCTAACCCCGGTTACCATTGACGGTAACGCACTCCCTCACTAGAGCAGGATTGGCCACCCTGGTGTAGTAACGGCCACAACCTCCCATGAATACCCCAATTAACACGCTATCGTTTCCCTATAATTACAACGCGGTATGAACAGAAACCAATACAAAATACAGAAAACAGCGTAAATGGGCCCAAGTTACAAGGTGGTGAAAAAAGATCTGTTTTGAAATAAGCGAAAATTAGGTGGGCGCTGTATTTTTAAAACTCAACTTCGTTCAGGCAACTGCCCCTCGCAAAAGTACTGGACGCTGTCGTTATTTGTTTTATTATTTGGCACTTATTGGTGAGACAATGAATGAGCACATAGGAATATAGAACAGTAAAAGCACAAAATATGGAAATAGTATGTCTAGCAGGCAAGCCTCACGGTGACAGACTCCTACGCGACAAATATTACGGATAATTATTATACCCAATGTTTTCATTGTATTTCTTGTTCTTTAGAGCGGGTGCATTTACAACTACGTTATGTATTTAAACAGCCACACGCCATTGAGTTATAATTTCACGCTTTTACATGCACGTAACTTTGATTATGCTGAAATAATGATATTTCTGGGGTATGCGGGAAATTCGTGTCATTATTAGCAACGCGACGAGAACAAGAAAGCGGCAGAATGATCATCCATGAAATAAAAATTTCCCGCGATCCTTTCTAAAAAGTCGCAATCGATTATTTCACACCAGCTTCAGCATTAAAAACAATGTATCGACATGTGGAAAGGCTTACTCTATGAATGACCGAGTGAGCCGCTTTTGCACCGGTCCCGTAACAAATAATGGCGAGGTATGTGCTGCGTGCAGACTTCTCAGGAACCCAAAACTTGTGACATCCAACGGGAACATCCGCACGATGTTTTAATTCAATGAATTCATTTATACATTCAGGGTGGTTCGGCCGGGAAGTCTTCGAACGAAAGGCGAGGGGCGTGATATTAACAAAAAGTGAACTAAAATGAAACACGAAAAAAACCAGAAATCAATTTTAATTTTTAAAAAGCTCCAGTGTGCAGTATGAGTACACAACGTAGCTTTTCTATTGTGTTATTTTTTTAGCATTACATAACGCCTCATCGTTTTATTGAATAAAAAATTCGACGCGAGGTCGCCTAAGCTTGTCCCACTGCTTGGAAATAAAAATACCGACCGGTTCCCATTTGATATTGCAGTCACAGGGCTCTTTCTGTCCCTTTCGGCAAAACGAATTCCTGCTTGTAGACCTCGCTTTTCTACCGCCTGCTGCATTGCCCACCTTGTTGGAACACACGTGCCTTTGGATGAACAGGTCAAGGAATGGGAGGCGAGTTGTTGTCGAAACTGCACCTACCTTCAAGTAATGTGGGCACGGCTGAGTATTAAATGAAAATATGTGTGCGCTGCACCACCTTTCCAGCAAAACGTTGTGCGCCACCTGGTGCCAACTACACTCCAATTCAAATTTTTTGATGCTGCAAGCATAAAGGTTAGAAATAACCAAGGGAACCTGAGCCATCTCCACCTAAAGCTCCCCAGATAGTATTTTCTGCATAATCTCTTGCCCTTTGGATCTTCGGCACAATGAGCTGAAATTCAATAATTGCCCGCTTTTAAACTTCTATCAAGTGCACTTATTTGCAGCAATATGGCGAAATGCTACACGGCGGAGCGCAAAACTTCCGCACTCTGCATACGTGACATCAAGCAGCGGTGACTAATGCAAGGCAAATGAGACGTGCTCCGACAACGCCACGGAGGCCGAGGTTGTTTTTCATCAGAATATATGCGAAGACAGTCACAATTCGGTAGCCTCAAAATTGTAAATTTGCAACGATTGATGCACAAAAAAAAACTATTTCGTGCACTTACAAATTTTTGTGCGCCGTGAAGGCGAAATCCGGACAATACTTATTACAATTTCTTTACTCGTAAATCATACTGGCATCACTTTTGTGGCTTTCGTTTCTATGTCTCTTGGCCGAAATACTTTATCCGGCTTTTTTTCTACTACACCTTGTATAGGTCTGTTTTGTCGCTCTTGTTTCTTCCGCTTACGGCGCAAATTCATACTAAAAATTTTTACGCCCAAAAGGGTGCTTCAGCTTGTCGCCGCAGGAGCACCCTAAAAACTGAAAATTTTGCACCCTTTAGAGTGCTTGGATTCTGTCGCCGCAGGAGCACCCTTTGAGAAGCACCCCAGAAGACAGGTGCCTTATAACACCCTTTCCGACCTAAAAGGGTGCTACATAGCACCCCAATCTGTAGGAGCATCTGCAAAAGCACGCACCTAAAGGGGTACAAAAAGGGTGCGTCATCCTCGGTTCACAAATGGTGCCGCAGGTGTGAGACCACATATTGCACAATATGACACACGATTATGGTATGAAACATTCGTGCTTTCCAAGCTCGGTTCTGTGAGACATTCTATTGAAGCTCAACGTCAGCTGATAATTTCCTTGAACTTGTGTCACCGATTGTTAAAACATATATTTAAAGAGTCAGGAGCCACATCTGAGTACAGAGTTATAACTTTATCCAAAACTTCGTAAAAAACCAATTATATGTTCACTTTGCCGAACTGCAGTACACATCCTTCGAGCTTCACTGCACAGCATAACCATGCTATGCAGTGAAAGCAATTAGGTGTGCAACACTTCAACCACACAAAACTTCCTTGAACCTTAAAACCCTTGGCTTCTCAGTATTGCATCAAACTTCCAATCACGGTAGCTACCTGCAATGTTTAGTGCCTTATTCTTGAGCTGAGCAGGAAGGTTCAATATGAAGGAAGACCAAATGCAAAATGTATTGTTTCCTCCGTACTGCGGCTCATAATATAGTTCCCTCCTTACTGCGGCTTATAATCTACTTATAAAAGTTGGGCACCCAAGCCATTTACTTTCGTTTGCATTATTCTTTTTGCTTTACGAAAAAATATTCATATGGTACAGCACGTGCAAGGTTTGGTGGTATATGGAGTTTTATAACCATACATTTAGACTAAATGACCCCACATAGCAATAACAAGAACTGGAAACATCACAGAACAATGCATACAAGTTTCCTGGTGAAGCCCATGGTTGAAATGTAATGTCGTGGTTCATAAAACATTATTTTATCATGAGGCTAGCTTCTACATGGTGCCTTGCATTATGTCCCTGCCGGCAGATGTGGGGTCATTTGTCACTGTTGCAAATGAAAAGCCAACAGCCGGGGCCCATTAGTTTTGGCTAGTATTACGAGGTGCCTCACGGAAAGCATTCTACGTCGATAGACTTTTGTAGAGTTGACTAGAACTGAAATCAGCAAAAGATTCTCTACAAAACATTCAGTCTATCCGCAGCTTTAGGGTTTGCTAATTTCCATATTTAGGTTTCTTCTGCCTTTCTTAACAACATTTTTCTTTTGATAAGAAGGTGCATAACCAAAAGCAAAAAGCTTCTCTGTAAACCTTTGGTAGCTATATAATTGTTACAAAATATTTTACTCTAAATATAGCAGCTTAAACTGAGAATATTTGCATTTAAAACATTAAAATAAGTTTAAATTGATCATAAATTTTTAGCTGTTTTTACGAAAAACTGTACATGGGATATGAAGTGCACCACAGGGAGGGCTCTGGATTAGCTTTAGCAAATTTGGGACATTTAAGGTGCACTAAAATCTCTACACATGCGCTTTTTCACTTTCTGTATCCACCAGAAAAATGGCTGCCAATTTAGACAGTGATTCTTAATAGTAGTTGACGTGCATTATAAAATAATCTCAAACATTATAGCCACAAAATTAATTTTTACAAGTTGTAGACATTGCGCGTTACACCAGACATTGGGCTACACTGTCAAGAGCTTTGACATCTACAATTACCTCTACAAAGCAAGCTTATGCTGGTAGAATGTTTCATACCATAATTACTGTGTGTTCAGAGCTCACGTGTGAAGTATGGATACTGCTGCTTCAGCAAGAACCGAGTATGAGCACCCTTCCTGGTTCTGAAAAAAAATAACAGAGGAAATTCCTTAAGCAGGATTCTGAAACAGGGTTGAAAAAAACAAGAATGAACAAGAAATTCTTTCAAAACATGTAAAGCAATGCAAACAAATATTTATTTCAACTTCATTTCTACAAGACCACCTCATGAATACTGGTGACGGGGTATTGGCTCAAAAATAGAGCAGAGAGCACTTATATAAATGCTACAGGGAGCCTTCGCAGCCAAAAATTGTTTGAGCACCTGAACTAATCACTGTTCAACAAACTCATAAAAAATGTTTGAATGCATAAAAAACGAGTGGTAAACACAGGAAACAGTTAAAACAGAATGACGGCACAAGTTTGTCCCGTCGTTCTCTTAAAAAAAGTATAAAGTAGGTGACAAAATTAAAACAACAGCAAATTGGTTGGCTTTTAATTTTAAATGATAATATAAAAAATAATAGCATGAATGAAAGTGAGCAGCACGCAAAGTACCACGTTGCTAGCCCGACATTCCACTTTGAAGCAAAATGTCCGCTTTCAACACTACATAGGCTAAACATGCAATGAGGCATTCCTTTAGGCACACAAAATATACCATAATTGTTAAAAAAGCTACGAATTAGTTGAAAAAACCTGACCACAACAAATTGGAATTGGTGACTAGATACAGTTCCAGAAATACACAGCGACATCATATAAAAATATATGGTTCCCATACAAAGATTGATCATAACAAAAATTTAGGACTACATTTATCAGACTGGCATCAATGTGCAAAGCAGCTTAATGAAAGAACACGGTCTTCACTAAAAACATGTTAATATTGAGAGCTCATGTGCTTCCCTGCAAGTTGGGTGTGTAAACCCACTGACACCTTAACTAACCCGCCTGAATCATCACTTTATAGACATTGAGGAATTTTACGAATTGGTTTATTGTAGCGAGCTGTCTAGTTTATTTCCCTATTTTTCTTGGCATTTCGTGTCTAATTTTAAATTTGGTGACTAGATAGCTTTTACTATGGTCATGCACTGGTGACAACGAATATTTGATTTTACTTTTAAAAAATTTCAGTTTTATTTTATTGCTCACCAGCCAACGATCTGAAATATCAGAGGTGCTTAAAACGTATGTTGGCATTTCCTTCCTGCACTGTAGTACAACTAATCATGACTTTTACCATAATTTGTTCACAAATCGTAATGTTTGGAAAGTATTCAGCCGAATGAAAATGTCATTTCAGAAGCATGCACAATCAACAAGGCCTCAATGACTCTCACGACGCGGTTCACTTGTTTCTGTCACAAATAACCCGAGTGCGACACATTCCACCGAAGACGAAGGTAACATGCCCTCTTGGGTGATGAATATTTAAAAAGCCTTACGAGTAAATTAGCTGCTGAGCACATGAAATTGTGGCATTAAAACAAAAGATCCCTCTGCGGCATCTTTCACTTGGAGGAGCGCTTGACCACAAACTTTGAGAAGCTGGAAAATGTTCCATGAGCCGCTCCAGCCAGCAGAAACGATGCAGGACACAAGTTGGTAGGCGGACCGTTGGCATCCTGCGATTGTGAAGATATTTCCGTTTAGTAGATGCTTTTCTTTTTGTACCACTGTTTATTTCACCTTTAACAAGCAGCTGAACTCCTTAACGTTTGCATAATAAAATGCTGCAATGTGGAACAGTTAGCAGGGTTACCTCAATTTTGCTTTTCTATGAATTAACACAATGTAAGTAATCTGCACACAACTACAATCAAAGTACAATTTTCACCTACTTCACTGCTAACATCAGCGTTTGACTGTTCAAGCACAAATACAGGTTAGACATGTGAGCAATCTGCTAAACTTATCCCCACAAACTGAACAATCAGGCATCATAAATCGGCAAGGAAGGAGGTGTCACCTTTAAAGGAGGTGTCACCTTCAGGAGGTGTCACCTTCAAAACATAAACAACACCTGGAAGCTTGAAGCATGAGAGGGGGTCTTTCACGCTGACAATGTCAGAACATAGCTTGATAGTGGGCACGTGAATGATGTGCACAATGTGTTTCTTGAAAATGCGTGCAAAAGCTTGATTGATGTGTAGCACGAGAATTGCAGCACGTTTTGACACAGGCCTTGTAGACGCTTCTGCATGCTAATGTCAATGCGGATTCCTGCTAGTCGCCCTCCACTTCTTTCTGAATATAATGCTTTAGGCAGCCACAAGGACTGCATCAAAACGTGTGGCAATTACCTACGTCCCACACATCGGTGAAACTCTCGCACACATTTTCAAGAAACGCAGTGCATACATCGTGCATGTGCCCACTAGCAAGCTATGTTCTGACATTATCAGCGTGAAAGACCCCCTCTCACGCTCCAAGCTTCCGGGTATTGTTTATTAGATTCCATGCGCTGAATTCAAATCAGTGTACATTGGCGAAACGGGCAATCTGCACAGAAGATTAATGCAGCACTGGAACGAAGTGAACAAGGGCTATGCAAAAACAAGTCCACTGGCAGAGCCCCGTGAGAGGACGGGACACATGGTCGACTGGAACAAGACAAAATTACTGACAACTGAGTGCAATCTATCTTCTCGATTACTGTTCGAGTCCCTCATCGTTCAGACGACGCCCAACATTATCAACATAATGGATGGCAATCTGCACCATATCTATGCAAACTCATTGCGCCGCGTAATGCCCAATATATAGCTTCGTTTTCCACGACACATGCTCACCGTGAACAAGCAACAAACCGTTAAATGGCTTTCTTGACTTGGTCAGTGACCTACGTTTCATCACTGCAATAATGCTTTTACCTGCCTACACGGCATTCCGTCAAACACTGGACTACACCACATGAGCCATTGCCGTTCTTAACCTGCACCAGAGTATATAACCTTTCACTACTGCTATGAGATAGACCCATAAACGCACTTCAATATGGCCTTTATATTTAGCTCTTGGAAACATTATGTATAATTTTACCTTTAAGTTGCACCTGCTACAGCAGCTGGTAATATACCAAAAACATGAAAAAAAACGGTGGTTTAACACGCCAAAGCTACACTTGGGATATGGGGAGCACTGTAGGGGAAGGCTTCGCATTAATTTTGACCACCTGGGTATTTTTGTGCGCATCGAAATCTCAAAACACGGGCGTCTTTACGTGTTGCCTCCATCTGAAAAGCGGCCACACGAAGCGGTATCTAACCGACATTCGCCTCCACAGCACATCACCCTAGCCACTGCAGTGGGTTAAACATATGAAATAAAGCGAGTTTTGGAGTGCAAATGAAAATATTAATCACACGCCTTATTTTCCCAATCGTTGTACCTTTTGAAATCCACCATGCAATCCCCCCTCTCCTACCGGCCTACCAAAACACCTTTGTCTCAAGAGGTAATCAGGCTGTTGTTAATGAAGTAAGTATTTACAATTCGAGACTTGCCACCATTAAAGTCATGCACTTTGTTTTAGAGATAAGCGACATTAGCCATTTGCAGCACCAGGAGTTAATTGTGTTAAGATCAGATTGAAAGCATTGACGGTAGTAGTTGAAAGAAATTGTGTGATAAATTACAACGTCATCTGCAAATAGACCTACATGGGAGGATATGCAACATGGAAGATAGACCAAGCAACCTGCCTGGGGGGACAACAAAGTGGCACGAGCAAAACAAGTATATAGTTATTAGAAGTAAACTGCATTTGAGAAGAATGAAAATCTTTCGCTCAAGTGAGGACATTAGGGTGAAGTTTGAGAAGTAGTCTGTGGTGTGCAATGCGATTGAATGCTTTAAAAAAATCGAGAAAAACTACCGCAGTTTGTAAGCCTGCGTCAATGGATCAATGTAGATCGTGAACAAATCCTGAAAGTTGTGTTTCTCAAGTAACCCTTGTGAAAACCGTGGTGATACTCGAATGTGATATTGTGATTTTATAAATAATTAGCGACCTGAGAGTGGATGAAATGTTTCCCGACCTTGCATATGGTGCTTGTTAGGGAAATTTAATGGTGAAGTACCGTCTCCTGATTTAATAATTGGTGCTACCTCGACTATCTTCCAACCATTGAGAATAGTGCCTGTCATGAGAGGCTGCGAAAAAAGCGCTGTCAGAATTCTACAGACTGCGGGATGTACTTTTCGGTATAGTATGATTAATACCACTATGATCTGAAGTAGATCAGTTTGTATTGCAAGTTTAAAACCATATCGAAAGATCCTAAATGTTTGCTTGGCTTGAATACATACGAATACTTGCTTCAAAGTCAGTTCAAGTTCTCTTCTTGCCCTTTAGTCGTCGGCCCCAGATTCTCTTCAATATCTCTGCTAAGCAATGACACGCTCCTTACGCACAGCACTGCTTCATGAAAATGTTTCAAATAATCAGAGGCCACAGCACTGCTAACAGGTATACATCATGGCAGGTTCCACAACATGCAATAACTAACCTGAAAGTACATAATCGGTGGGTGCACCGATATGGCAGCAGTGCCTGGACCGATGTGTCGAGCAAATGCGCTGACTTCTGAACGGGTGGTCCAAGCGGCCAGATGATGGATGAATGACCATTCCTGGCGGCAAAGCGTACGGAGCACCAACGAAAGGCCAGGCAGTACTTGGGTACAGCAGGTGCAGTGTCGGTTGGCCAAGGGAGGCACTGGCAAAGCCTTTGAAACTGGACTGGAAGGCAGCTGACCCAGGACAGCCAGCAGCAGCACCTGCAGGTGCATAATTTGTGAGTGTGCTGACACTTGTTGAAATACAAGAAGAGCACACACAAAGCACGACAGCTTACATCAAGTAGATTTTTAATCGCTTAAAGACAGTAACCTCCAAGGCACTAATAAGAACATTCCCGGAACACCCCAAGTGAAATTTAGGTCACAGTAAGAATGTATTTATTAGACCCGCAGGTACTGTGAGTGGGGTATGCATGATATATGCAAAGCTAGCTACTGAGCTAATTTGCATGGAACGCATGCTAGCAGCTCATCTGTATCCCTTGCTTTCAATCGGAACTGGTGTGTGATAGTTTAGGCTCCTCCATTTCAATGTCTGACTTGTATCTGCACGTTCAATTCTCCAATATAAATCGAGTTGAGTGAGTGCCTACAGCTTTCTTGTTAGTCTCTGTATGGCCTGCGGTTTTGCGAAAATGAGAACTTGCGAATTGGCTCAATTTTCTGCACTAATTTAAACAATACATATGCCTCTGATATCAAGCCCCAGACTTCCCGAGAGCTACTCGGACGGAATCGGCAGGCGCCTCGTAGGCGTTGTGAAATCTCCCCCACTACCCCGAGACTATGCTAACTCCCTGCGAGTCCACATGCGCGCATTTCACCTTCAATTTGCACGTATGTGAATTCTATACCTCTATGAACTCTCAGACGGGCGTCGTCATATTCGTGCCAGACTCGTGAAGCTCGGCAACGTAAATTACCGTACTCGCTCGCTGGCGCGCGGCCCGAACTCTCTCACCGTTTCCTGCCCTAGCATACTATTTTCTCCCCCTTGCACTTTGTAAATTCTCATCTGTTTAACGCGGCCCGAACTCTCTCACCGTTTCCGGCCCTTGCACACTATTTTCTCCACCTTGCACTTTGTAAATTCTCATCTGTATAACTACACCTCGTGCGCCCTCATCTCTTGCCTGCTTTTCTTCCAGCACAACTCCGTCAGCACCCGGTCGACGCGTACGCTGTCGGGGCGCGTTGGCGAGCGAGTACGGCAATTTCACGACGCTGTTGTCGAGCTTCACGAGAACAGCACACATATCGCGGCCCGAAGACCGCGAGGCGTACGGTCGCCGGTCTCGCGAGCGCAATAGCTCCAAAGCGCACTGCACGGAATTCGTGTAAAGGGGGGGGGGGGGAGAGATTTCACAACACCTACGAGACGCCAGCCATAGAATCACGTGTACGCGTTTTCACAGGCACTTCCAGGGAACCTCCTGTTCATGTTATTTCTTGGTATACCGCGGGTATTCACGAGGGAGGACTAATCACAGCGTTGTGCCACTCACGCGAAATTACGACTGCGATCTGCAACCGCAAAGGCACTGTTTGAGAGACACATAAACAAACGCCCCGTGTTAAAGAGCCTTGCGTGATGTGAAATTATTAGCAGCCGTGTACCACAGCGCGAGCATCGTAGCCAAGGTCTAGCTTCAGCGTAAATTGATGCTGACTTCTGCGGAAACGGTGGACTGGGCGCCAAACAAGCATACTAACTCACGTAGGCTCTCAGAGCAAACGAGATGGGGGTCTAGCGAATTACTGACCCATAAACACCAGAACTCGTTCCAACCAAATACAGAATAATAAAAAATGCGTACTTACCCGACAAAAACGATGTTTCCAACGTACAATTCTCCTTCACTGTCGTCTTCATCTCGCGGACACACGAACACGCTTTGTTCTGATGCAATGTCATCCACTTTTGACGCGCTGTATTTTATCCGGCGATGATCGTTCTTCGGGGTTCCCATGTTCAACACACGCGTAGGTTGGAAGGGTAGACATCACCCATAAAGCTTCTATAACTATGATTTAAGCTTGAAATAGATAAAACAGATTAAATCACGCCACCAACCACTCGGCACAAAACGCCATGAAAAAACACACAAAAAGTGAGAGATAGTTGCCAGACTTCAAATGCCAGACCTCTATGTTTGACGAAAATTGTGTTAGTACTGTAATGTTGGTAATTATCTTTCTGCTTTCAAAGTCTGAAATGTGTTTATAACTTAAATTTAAGGTTTTTAAACACAGAAAGTGAATACATATAAAGTAATTGACATATATACAGATATTGTGAAGAGGTTTTGACGTTTGTTTTGGTTTTGTTTTCACGGCGGGCTTCTCAAGAGAGAACGTGCGAGAAAACGAGCTACTTTGGGTTTAGGAAGAGGGTGGTAGGTAAATGTCGGCGTGATAGAAAGCAAGGAACAGGCGCTTACCCTGGTCGTAAAAAAATGAGCTAATGAAACCCTCACCTAAAAAAAAACCACGTTCGACGAGGAATCGAACCATTGACCTACAAAACAGTTAACGGACGCGTTAACAAAGAGCTATCTCGGCAGGCCGTGAGCGGAGCGCCTAAAACAACTCTATACTTACGTAAGTTGTCAACGAATATTGTCGCTTGTGTCTAGTTTAGGCTGCATTTTTGAAATTCTGGCTGTCCTAACGCTTGTTTCTCACGCATCGGTCTTGCAGACGAGGCCGCATTGCTAGCGCTGCAAGCGATTGAGCCAAAGCTCCATTATTTGACTCAAGAAAAGCTATCGCAGTCAACCCGACCTTTTCTGCGCAAGCCACGGTAGCCACGACATAAATGGAATGTGCCGTAAGAATTATGGCGTTGATAACGCTTGTTTGACCGGCATCGTCTTGCAGACAAGCAACGTCGCTCTAATACTACAAGCGATGTCACTCCTGGCATGTCAGGCGCATCAAACCCATCGTGTAAAACGACTGCTAACAGTGCGAAAACCTCTGAGTTTGTAACAAGTGGGGATTATTAGAAAGCGACCGAAGCATGCGGGGGCGGCGACGTAATAGGTACAGCAAGCCGGTAGGCAGAACAGCAGCGTAGGGTTACCACCTTTCCCCGAAAAAAAAAAAAACGGGCCTTCCGGGGGGGGGGGAAGGGGGGGATATGTGTTGAAAAAAGACGCCAAGGTTTTGAACATGAAGTGTCATTTATTGTAGTGTTTTCTTAGAGAGAAATCAACATAACGTTTGTACTGAAAGTGATTGAGAGCTTGGTTAATCGCTCTGCATGTGCTTCACTGAAAAGTAACCGCAATTGCTGACCGCGGAGGTATAATTTTATTATTTTGTTCTTCCCTTAGGTCCCCCTCCATCTGAGGCAGCGCGCTCGCCCGCGTATTTTCTTTGCTCGCGTGTCTTTGCGCAGCTTGTCGACACGTATTTATCGTCTTAGTTGTTGAATTAACGCTTATAAAACGCCAAAACGGACATAATCACGGCACAAAAGCCAAAAAACCGGCTGATGACGGCCAGTTTTAGATATGGACCGGCAACCAGCTCGCTGTTTAAAAAACTGGTCGGGCCGGTCCAAAACCGGGAAGGTGGCAACCTTACGGCAGCGACGAGCGAAAATGATTTTACACGACCGCCCCCGTCGGCCTGCGCAAAAAAAGAAGATAGAACCCCTGCATACACGCCCTCGAAGAAAGCTGTACAGCCGATTCAGTTTGTTGTGGACGAAGAGCAACCGAGGCTGTAGCCACAAACGATTGTGCTTGCCGTGGTATGAGCCAAAGCATATCTTCACATCGTTATGTTATCGTCCGTCTGACTGTTACTTATTGAAGGGAAAATTCAGAACACAAACGTTGACGTCTAGCGCCTATGCCAGACATAGACGCTGCTGTTTAGGCCCTAAAAACCACCTTCAGGGCGTCTGTCAGTTCTGTCTGATGGCGCGCTCGCGCAACAGATGGTGTTGGCTCGCGCCGCTGATTACGAACAAGGCGTCTGTTGGCGTTCACTGATCGTGTTGGCGAGCCGGTAAACGCCATCACGGTTAAACTCCCTGTTGGAAGACTACGCTGTTCGGACGATAGAGTGCCGACAGAGCTTCTTATTGGCCCCACAAACGCCATCAAGGTTAAACTCCCTGTTGGAAGACTAGGCTATTGGAACGATAGAGTGCCGACAGAACTTCGTATTAGCCCCACAGGCGTGCTGTGAGCCCAACAAGAAAGTCTTGTTGCAATTTTTTCCCGGGGCATAATAATACGGGAACAAATTCTTAGGTAAATTCGATTTCGTTGAGGACACAGATGCCTTGCGTAAAAGTTTTATTTATAGGACTACAAGAGGCATTTTGTAGCCTTCCTTTCCCGTGCACCCAGACATCGAAACGAACCTTGTGATACACTCGAAGAAGTAGATTAGTGCAGAGTGGAGTTTAAGCATTCAGCACGTTTTGTTCAATTTACGAACAGCAATTTTAGAGCATTTCCCCTGGTCTATGTGGAGAGTTCATATTTAAACCTCTCAACGGGAGGTGAAATAGTGCAATGTGTGGTTTAAACATTCAGCCTGTTTTTGTGCAATTTTGCATGCTTGCATTCACACACCGTTCTTTTAGGCACCCTAACGATAGGGTGCCGTGGTAACACCCCAATCGAGAAGAAATACTTTTTAGCACCCCTTTAATGGTCATAGCACCCTTTGAAACTGTTGATTACACCCCTGATATTTGGCACCCTCGAGGTGGGGTGCCCGACCAATATTTGGGCGCTTGATAGGTGCAAAAAGGGTGCAAAATGTTCAGTACACCCCTCTAGCACCTTAAAGGGTGTAAAAATGTTAAGATTTACGCCCCTTAATTTGTGGCACCCTCGTGATTGGGTGCCGGAGCAATGTTTTGGTCCCTAAAAGGTGCAAAAAGGGTGCAAAATGTTGAGTGCACCCTTTTAGCACCTTAAAGGGTGTTAAAAAGTTTAGTGTGTTGCGTCAGCAAGCAGACTAGCACACGCCACAGATTACGTAGGATTCTGCGCGGTTGGTGCGCACTTGTTGGACAAGTGCATCACATTGAAGGGCAAGCGGCACGCGCTATTCAACAATTTTTACGTTCTAAATTTGTGGTATTGTGAATATTTTGCCGTGGGCACATTACCCCTACAAGCTCCAATTTGCCGGCCAATCCTCCAAGTGTATATGCGCCACGAAGGAAGAAAGACCAACGACAACTTTTGTCCCATGCTGGCAGCGTGCGGAAATGGCGCCGTCTGTAGAGAAGGGGCCTAGTTTTTTGGTGGCCGTAGTTAAAATCCCATCTTATTGTACATGTGTTTTTTTAACGACAGCGCTGTTTAAGCAGAGCCACACACGTCAGTAGCACCAAAAAGACCTCGCGGAGCGATTACATCACCTCGTGTTGGCTAAACGCTGGCGCATGTGTGCATAACTTCGCGCTTGTTTCCCTCAGGCCTCACTGGCGGCCGTCAAGGCGGGACGTAACTGCGCAACACATGGAATATATTAACAACGTGTGGGTTATAGCTAGATTGAAGTGCACTATAAGATTTTCAAGCGCCACATATTTGGACAGGGAACACGGAAAGGCGCGAGACATGTGCTATGTCTCTGTCCTAGTATTGTATAAGGGCTCGTGTATTGCGGTGTCGTTCATTGCGCGTGGGCCTGCGCCACCTGTGCAGCTCGCCAAAACTACCGTGGAAAAATACCGAGCGCACGTGAGCGTGTGCCTCGTGAGGAGCGCCCGGCGTCGGCCAGCTCGACCTTCGAGAATGATCTGCCCAGCGTTCGTGGCGTGATGTTCTCCTTTTAAGTTGCCGTGCGCTCGCGCCTGAAGGGGGCAGCACAGTGGCCAAGTTCGCAGTAGAGACTCCAAATTCGGGAATCCGGTTGTCGCGGTTTCAAGCGCGTGCTAACGCGGACCAATATCGCAGAGATGTGCCAGCCTGCGGACTCTTCAAAACGATCCGCTCCTGTCAGTCAAGGAGAACTTTCAGCGGCAAGTTCGGGAATTCATGCGAGGGGCAGAAGGCTGGTCTCCGAGGAAGCGAGAGCGGCTGCCAGCTAGGCGGTTTTTCCCGCCGTGCCCCACTTGTGCGAGCTGCGACGATGTTTTTACTTATTATTTCCTTCGTTACACAACACCAACAACAAAACTGCGCTTTTTCTCAGGAATGGGCCCTTAAATCTTTCGCCATAAGAACTCGAGCATATGCCCCAAGTCGTTCCCACTAACAAGGAGTAGCAGGTTTTTACTGTACCCACTACACTGTTTTCTCTCGAATATTCTGCAGGAGCGCCCCTTGCGGATTTCCGAACTAGAGCAGTGGGTGAAAGAAAATAGGATATTAGGGGAGCTTCAAAATGGGTTTCGAAAGGACAGAAGACTAGACGACAACTTATTCGTGGTAAGCCAATGCATAGAGGTGGCGAAGATGCAAAACCGACCTTTGTGGTTAGCCTTTCTGGACATTAAAGCGGCTTATGATAATGTAGACAGGGAGCGGCTTTGGAGTATCCTGGAGGACGAGGGAGTTGGGGCAGAATTCATTAGCTTACTCAGGGAGCTATACCGGGAGAACCAAGTGCAAATAGTGTGGGAGGGGGTAACATACAATAGGCCTGTATACACCTACAAGGGTCTGAAACAAGGATGTCCTCTCTCTCCGCTGCTGTTCATGATCTACACGACGGGGTTAGAAAGGAAGCTAGAAGTCAGCACGATGGGGTTCGACTTATCCTACATGAAAAACGGGCAGGTGGTGCAACAACGGGTTCCGGGACTAATGTATGCAGACGACATATTGTTGATAGCGGACAACCGGATAAGTATGCAGGGCTTGATGGATATATGCGGTGAAGAAGCGACGCACCTAGGGCTATCCTTTAGCAGAGAAAAATCGGGGATCATGGTCTTTAATGACGGCGAGGAGCACAAAACAGTATCAGTGCAGCAAGTAGAAATACCATTGGTGAAAGAGTACAAATATTTAGGAGTATGGCTGAACAACAGCGAAGATTACACGCAGGCGCATGAGGCTCACCTTAAAGGGGCACTGACACAAAAATTTTGCATCTTGTTTTTTTTGTTGCGATAAGTAGCTAGTAACCTACTTATAACCTGTAGAAACCTCATTTGCTTCAGCGTGCGACGGTTGTTTAATTAGAGGCATTTTCAATGCGGCCAGTCGCAGTTTCGGTTTCAGCGAGTGCCGCGAAACGATGGATTTTGTGTGAACAAAGCTGACCACGTGACCGTCGGAGGGATATCACAGAGCAGAGCCGCCGTAGCACTGTCGAATCCGCATCGACGGCAGTTTCTGCGAATGCCCCCACGTACTGATCTCGTGAGGCGCTTAATTAAAAGCGACCGTGGATGTGACGCAGGCGCTGCGAGTGCAAATGCTACCGCGGCTAAAGAACGACGCGCGACGCTCGAGACGGTGGGTGGCAAGACGCGCGGTGGGAGCAGCCGGCCGGTCTGCCTACAGGTCCGCCTACAGATGTGTTCGGCTTAGCACTGCGGCGGATATTCGAGTGCCGCTCTCGTAAGCGGTGCAGATGACAATTTTTAATGCAACCCGCCATCGCATCATTAACTCCTTTCTCATGTAAGCCACCATGGTCGGGACTTGGGGACAATTTCGTGCAGCGGTAACAAGCTATCACTCGAGCTACCTGCGCCGGCCTGGGCAACTTCGCGGCCGCGGCCGCCGCCTGCACAGCGACCGTGCGGCTAGCTCAGTGGGCTTTTCGTGCCTCCGGCGCGTTTTCGCATCCAATGGTAATAAACAGTAATAGAAACAGAGTGCCTGGAATCGCTGTAGAACTTTGGTCGCGGCCAGCTGCCCGATGAGCTGACGAAATCACGGCGCCTCCGCCGCCAACGATCGGGTCGTTCGTTCTCGAGAGCAGAAGCTCCGCCCTCCGGCCCTCCGATTGGAGCGGCGAGCCGGGCGAGCCGGCTTAAAACGCCGGCAGTGCGGAAGCGGCAAACACAAACTCGTGACGTGTTTGGACGTTGTTTATTTACACAATATCCTCGGGATGCCGATTGCGCGTGATCCTCTGCTGGCTGCTCGGTTGCGTTTCGCACACTTTAAAATTGATTTTAAATATGTTCTAGGCTGTATTCGCCGCTGATATTTTGCAGATGATGTATATGTGTTCCCACCAATCTATCTCCGAAGTTATCTCGCCTTCAAAATTTTGTGTCAGTGCCCCTTTAAGACGAAAGGAAGACGGAACGCGGCTATAATGAAGCATAGAGCCCTCTGGGGATACACCAAATACGAGGTGGTAAGGGGAGTCTGGAAAGGGGTCATGGTACCAGGATTAACTTTCGCTAATTCGGTTCTGTGCATGAAGTCAGAGACCCAAGCGGGCCTGGAAGTAAATCAGAGGGCGGTAGGCAGATTGGCCCTAGGGGCCCACAGTAAAACTACAAATGAAGCGGTACAGGGGGATATGGGCTGGTCGTCTTTCGAGGCGATGGAGGCGCAGAGCAAGATAAAGTTTGAGGAGCGACTTCGTGACATGGAGGACGAAAAATGAGCCGCGAGGGTGTTTAAGTACCTGTATTTGAGCAGCGTGGACACGCGGTGGAGACGGAGGACCAGACAGCTGACCAAGCGGTACGGAAAGTCGGTAGGGGAAAGCGGGGTTTACACAACAGTTAAAAAGCAGGTAAAGGCAGCAGAGACGACGAAGTGGGCAGAGAGAATGGAAGCGAAAAAAACCCTGGAGACTTATAGGACAGAGAAACGGGAAATTAAGAAGGAGGGATTCTATGGCAATACGAGAGGCAGTGCGTTGCTCTTCGAGGCACGGGCAGGGTGCCTGCGAACCCGGGCATACACGGGTAGCTACAGGCAGCAGGATGAAACGTGTGCATGCTGCGGCAGTGATCCGGAAACTATAGACCATATTGTCCGGATCTGCACAGAGATACGGCCACCGTGGGGTGAGGGGGAAACGACGCTGGCGGAGGCCTTGGGATTTGGGGCGAGGGGGAACTTCAACTTCAAGGCCATAGAGGTGACGAAGAGGCGACTGGAGTGGTGGTGGAGGAAAAGCAGGGAAGGGATGGGTACGCAGGTGGAGTAATCATGTGGACGAGAATTTAGAACAGCGAGGGGAGAAAAAAGGGGGTGGGGGCGATGAGTTTAAAACAGAAAAAAGGGAGAAATGGGAGGGAGGAAGCAAATCTATAGGTTAACCTGGGAGTAGGGCATGTAAACGTAATAACACAGGCAAGTCGATTGCTGACAACCGACGCCCCGATTCAAAGGGAAAGCCACTAATCATCATCATCATCATCATCGTATTTTTAGCTGCAGTGCCTCCCATTGAAAATTACCTTGCTCTTGCACTATTCCTGTAGTTCACAGTACCAGTGGCCCCTCCACAATTTGTTTCCTTCATGCGTTTCACTATACACAATTGTATGTTGCTTGACAAAGAACGTTTTCCCTCCAAGTCATTTAGAGCATTCCAACAAAATGCTTAAGCGGCCGTGAACTGATTTTGAAGAAGAAGCAACTTTACTAACTTATGAATGGTGACTCGGCCTAAGTGGGGACGGGTGGGGAGGGTGGTGACAAGGAAGTCGGGAGAAGTTCGCACACGCAAATGGACGCCGGTGGCGAGAGCGAAGTGCCATAATGAGGCGAACACCTGCTTAGGTGTGGCTGCGGGGAGAAAAGCTAGTCCTGCAAACAGGTGACGCTGCTTGCTTTGCAAGAGATGCGCTCCGCGTTACATCCTGTGCGCGTCCCGAGTAGATGGTCAATCTTTGGTGTGGCTCCTGCAACGTGCCTTAGCCCGGGGGTAGTGTCATGGGGGGACGAGGGGTGAATTGGTAACGGTGTTGCCTGAGAGAACGGGTGGACGCCCTTTTTTGAAAATGCAAGAGCGGCACTTGAACAGGATTGAAAAAAAGAATGTATTGATTGTATATTTACGGGTCTAGGCCCACTCGTCACAAGTCCACTCGTCATAGGACAACTCGTCACAGGTAAACTGGTCAGGAATGCCAACTCGTCACAGGGCATTTCGTACGAGGAATTCTCGTATCACCGGAATATTCGTCACACGGAAAACTCGCATTAAGAGCTTGTTTTGTAACGTTAAAGCGATGTTTCCACCTGCTATTCGTCGCTCATTTAAAAAATGATGTCGGCGAGCGACTGCGCTTTCAAAGTTTTTGACGTAGGAAGTTAGGTGAATATGCCGTCATACCGAGCTAATTATATTAATGTTATATTAGCATTCAAATTTGCATTAAATAGCAGGCATAAAAAGTAAACAAAGCTTAGTGGATATGACGTGGTGCTGTTGAGCCAAAGGAGGCGGGTTCGATTCCCGGCCGCGGCGGCCGCTTTTCTGATGGAGGCGAAAACGCCCGTGTGTACGAGATTTCGGCGCACGCACATTAAAGATCCCCAGGTGGTCAAAATGAATTCGCAGCCCTCCTCAACGGCGCGCCTCAACGCCTGTGTAGCGTCGGCGCATTAAAAACCCACAATTAATCAAATCAACAAATAAACAATTTCAAACGTAATGCAATGCGTGGTGGTGTGTTCTTCAGTGTTTACATCGAAATCACCCAGCTTATCCATGGTTAAAGCCTTGCGGAAGTTAGTGCAAGCTTCACCAATTTTTATTTTTTTTTATTCGCAAACTGCGGGTTGTATTGCAGTTAAGGCATAAAGTTGGGCTAGTTCGTTATCTGACTGCATTTTACTAGCGAAAAATAGACGCGGACGAAAAAGAAGTACACAGGACACTCGCTAGACTACAAGTTGTAGTCTAGCGAGTGTCCTGTGTACTTCTTCTTCGTCCGCGTCTATTTTTCGCTAGTAAAATGCATGCGGGTTGTATGCAAGGGCAGGCTAATACGCGCAAAAATACGGAAGTACATCACCTAAAACACCCCTGACGATCAGCACTTGAAGAAGTTCAGGTCGCGCTGACCTCTTAACCCCGCTCCTTCCCCCCAAAGAAAAAAAACGCACCTGCTGGTCGCACAAACCTCCCCACGCGCTCCTAAACAGCCGTAACGAATTTACCATTGTAGGAGCCAGCCTCAGACCGGCTTTCAACGCCAATTTCCGTGCAGGGCTTCTAGGCTGGTGTACACACGGCCACGGTGTAACGAAATCCATGCGACGAAAAGGCACCTTGCACGAGAGTTCCTATCTCGAGATGGCACTGTACCAAAAGGCCGCTGTGACCAGTTGGCCTGTGACGAGTTTTCCGGTGACGAGTGGGCTTGTGACGAGTGGGCTCGTTCCCATATTTACAAGTCTGCACCCTTGATATAGAAGCGGTACGTGTATAGCCTTTTTAGTGCATATACCTGCAAATACTTAGAAAATTGCAGTTATAATGGTTTCACCGAGGTCTTCCTCTTCAAGTCATGAAGTGACATCATGTTAACAAGCCAATCCAGATAATCATAGTTCTGTATTGTCGGCGCAACATTTCGGCGTCAACTTCGTTTAAAACGCTGTTTCGCACTTTAATTATGAACAATCTAGCCCAAACGCAAACGTTAGTTGTAAAGTTGTCCAAGTTTGAGAAAACAATGTTAGATCGCGGTTTGAATATAGCTCCGATGCGGGCGCTTTTCGGGGACCGATCATTTGGGAGGGAACATTTGAAGTGTACCATACGGCATAGTATGAACGGGTGTATGAACGAGGTCCACTGAGGTTACCCTCAGGCTCAGCAAGGTCCGGAGCCCCAGCACGATAGACAGACAAGGAGCCCGTTCACCGGAGCTTCACCAAGACTCCGACGGCCACCGTTCGCGGCTTCTAACCCTTCACGTTTAAACTAAGTTTATCTCTGGACATGACGGCTCACACGTTTAGGGTGGTCCTTCCGCTTGAGGCCACTTCTTGTATGTATTCTGGCTCGTAGCGAGTGTTCACAGGACGTCAGACGCGACGTTTCTGGTCCCATCTTGTGGTAAACGTCGATTCGTCCGAGAACACCAGCTGCTTCCAGTCGTGAACGCTCCAGGTGCTGTGCTCAGACGCAAACCTGAGAAGTGCTGCTTTGTTGTCGTCGGATAGAAGAGGCTTTTGCACGTCGACACGGCTTCTCAGTCCGTCTTCTGCCAACCTTCTTTCCACAGTAGTCAGTGAAGCTGAAACACCCGCAAGTTGAGCATGCTGCTGCGCAGTGCCAAACGGATAACCATAAGCCGCGGCGACCAAAACTTCGTCTTCAATGGCGCTGGTAACGCGGGGCGACAATAATGAGGGGCGTCACAAATTCGCCCTTCATTTCTGTAGGCCTGAATAATGCGGTTCACTGTGTTCGTTGATCCGCCAGTTAATTCAGTGATTTCGCGCTGCAACCGCTTGAAGCATAATTCCACAATGCGCACACGTTCACTGTGAGGCACTCTGACATTGTGCGGCCTGCTGTGAAAAGAACAATGCAGCCGAAAAGGGCATTGAAAGGGGCGTATAAAAGTCAAGCATTTCCCAAGTAAGAGGGAAGATGGCAAAGTACGAATGCCCGAGTTTGCCCGAAGTTACCCGATTTGATCCGGAGGGGCGCTATGTTAAAGTTTTTGGCATTCGCACGTTACGTACCTCTCACTTGGGAAATGCTTGGGAAAGCGCCCTCGAGCGTCGGACTGCGGAGCCGACGAGCGAGCGCCCTCACGCGGACGGAACGCGAAGCGAACCGGCACAGCGGCGCGCCGCCCGGAGCTAAGCCGAGCAGGAGACCGTTGCTACGCCGAGACCGTTGCTACGCACGCTCTCTCTCCTCCTCCGCGCCGTTGCTAGGGGAGAGGGGGAGCGCGGACGGCGGGAGAGACGCTCGCGAAGGCGCAGTACCGGCGAGGGGGAGATGTCACGCGAGGGGGAGAGGCACGCGCCGAGGATGAGTGCAAACCTAGCGGGGGGAGAGGCGCGCCAGCTGCAGAGCACGTGATGTCACGGCGCGAGGGGGAGGGGGGAGCAGACGGCAAAGGCGCCAGCGCGCGGTCACGTGGAGTGTGACGTCACGGCGCGAGGAGCGGTGCGGAGCCGGTGCGGGGCGCGCGCAGCCACGGCGCGGGAGGGCGGAGCGCGCGCAGTCACGTGGGGTGTGACGTCGCTGCGCCGTTGCTACAGACGCTCCCCTCCGCTCCTCGCGCCGTTGCTAGGGGAGAGGAGGAGGCGCACTGCGGACGGCGGAAGGTTCGGGGTCGCTTACGAAGTACATTCGTACTTAAAAACTGGCATCAATGCTCTGTGCTCTCTCCTCTCGTTTTTCGGCGTGAAAGTGACGCTGTTACCAATAAAAAGCAGTAGGCGATAATGGTTCCTTGGAAGATAGCGTTATGCATATTTTCTTTTATTCTTAGCACATTTTTTACGGCACTTATAGGTTTTCATTGTGGTAGGGCAAGCACACCGGCGCAGGGGCCATCAGTTTCGTAGCTGAAATCATATTAGTGCATTTCGTACCTTGAGGCATTGTCAGAGTTAGAGGCAGAAGCAGTAAATAAAAAATTCCACCGCATTTCCCCGAGGGGGAGAATGTGAAAGTGCGAATGCACGGTTGTCGGCCCGCTTGCGGCGCTTGCGCTCGGCCCCCGCAGCCCACCGCCTCGCCGCCTTCTCTTCCATCTCTTCCATCGGGTTTGTAGTATCACGTGTACACCACGCAGTTATCAAGCCGCTATAACGCCGCTGAGTCGCCAACGCACGCCGCTGACGACGTAGTTTGAATGCGTTAAAGATATAAAGCGCGTTACTAACACTGATATCAGCGTCGCGTCCGTGGCTTTTTAAAGAGTTCGTTACCCCTTATACAATTCGGTTCTTGCCTTTTAGAGATGTTACTGGAGTGCCCTATGATATGTTTGTTGTGATCGGATTGTATAGCTTGTGGAAGTGCCGCATGACGGACAGGCACGCGGAACCCCCTCGCCCAATGAAGTCCATTTTTCGGGAGCAAACTGCGTTGGTGCGGAGCATTTATGCGGCGCAAAGTGACCCACCAGAATGGCTGCATCTGTTGGACGCGTGCGTCTGCTTGCCAGAGTTTTAACGGACGGCTTATTTTAGCTGCAGTGATGTGCATCTTCTTGGATGACTCCTAACTTTCGTAGGCTGTATTAAGGGAAGTTTTCCATGCAGTAAAGAAAAAAAAAAGTCGCGTCCGTGGCTTAGTCGGTAAAGCGTCGCGCTGCGGCCGCAAAGTCCTCGGATCGAAACCTGGCGCCGGATGCTGTTTTTTTTTATATATAGAGAGGAGGACTGCGGACGCCGCCACCGCCGCCGACGCCGCCGCCGCCGCCGGCGGTGGATGGTTTGGGGTCGCTTATAAAGTGCATTCGCACTTAAAAAATCCGGTCAGCCAGTGTTTCAGATGTCTTTATTGGTGTGGAAGATTGAACGTTATCGATATTTCGCGACGCCCTATTATTGCCAAACTGGAAGGCTTGCGCAAATGCGCATAAGAGCATTGCAACCAATGATAAAGCTTATCGCTGGCGATGTGGTAAGCCACCCCGAAACCTTCTGAGGTAACAATTTATACCAGCCGCAAAGGAAAGAAGGCAGCAATGGTGCACAGGGGGGATGCTGATGGTTATCGGAACAGCTTACCCCTCTCTCTTCACTTCTCCAACGCTTCGCTGCAATGCGCCACCGCCTCCCGGGCAGTATCAGCGGCGGCCGCTCGCCTGTTGCGAGTCAAATTGGGCGCGATAGTACTGCCCTCTTATGTTGCGGTTACGGAAAACAAAGAATTTTTATGCTGTTGCCAAACACAAAAGGAAAATGCTGCACGTCACTTGTACGCTCTGTGATCGCTAACTTGGAAACAGTCGAAACTATTACGTCTTTCAGTAGAAAACTTGCTTTAAACCGCGCGTCATGCGAAACTGCGCCTGCTGCAAATTCCCGGACATTTCGCGGCGCTGAAAGTCGGCGAATTTTTTTGCCCTATTTCGCGGCAAAAGCAGCCGCCATTTTGGAGCAGTTACGTAACAATAGGTCACTTTTACGCACGCCGAATGTGCCTATTTGTCAAGTGATCGTTCCCGCAAACTGTTTAAATTACGTCGCGCCTTCTCAGCCAATCACAGAGAGGGCGTGTACTACAAGCAGTATTGTTGTTGAACAGCAAAGACAGGCTTACGTTGTCGTGTCCGCTCCATTTAGTCTAGTTTTTCATTGCCGGCCAAGAATTATGCGCTTTCATTAAAGCGAAATAAGGCAAACTTTAGAACTAGTGCCCGTAATATAATGTAACACCAACGCCTTCTTTCAGTCATTTATTCCTCGGACCTCACAAGATTGGAACCGCCTTCCCGGTCTGACCGCCGCAATCGAAGACAACCATCAGTTTCTTGCAGCACTAGCTAACATTGTATGATTAGGGCCCATCTATGTTTGTACTTATCTGCTTACTACTTTTGTTGCTGCTTTCTAGTTTTGTGTATAACCTTGTAACCCACTCCCCTCTGAAATGCCTCTCGGCCTTGAGGGTACAAATAAATAAATAAATAAATAAAAAACGTCATGAGACGTCAAAATGACGAAACCACACACAACCACATGTCAACAGGAAGCACGTGACCAAAATTGAAATCCAATCAGGAAAGACTTCCGGCAAATTTCCCAGTCCCCTGGGAATTTGTGCTGTCGAGAATAGGGCCCCAGACGTCCTTACGGCATCCATCAGAAGCGGTATGGGCGATAACAGCGAGCCACCAAAAGCAATTGCAGTGCCCTCAAGCGCATGCGCAGGTAAATGTCTTGGAAAAGGTAAATTATGCGCTTTCAGTAGCGAGAAAAAGGTGCCAGTCGACGTCATGAAACGCCGAAATGCCGAAAGTGCACACATCCGCTTTGTCAGCCGGAAGCACGTGTCCAAAACTGACAGCCAATCAGACAAGGCTTCCGGCGAATTCACAAATTCACGGTGATTTCACGAAGTCGAGAATAGGGCCCTAGGAACATAGAGTTTCATGCTAATATATACTGGAAGCAAGTCTGTCGCTGAAGTCGCGGGCCGCCGTGGGTGGCGCCATTGTCGCTACCGACGTTCCTGGCCTACTTGGCTTAGCTAGCCACATGGCATTTTTTTTTTGTCTCGAAGCCAAAATTAACCAAAAAGGGTAACATTTTTTTCTTTGTCATCGTGCATGAAGCTTCTACATAATCACTGACGAATTAATCTTTTCGGATTTTAAAATTTACAATAAAAAAGCAATTTTGATGATCCTTCTACAGTAATAGTGTCGGTTTTCGCAGCCAGAGACAACTTTTCGGCCTGTTCATGAGCCATGCCAAGGGCAAGTGCAACGTCCCTGCCCGGTACATGACGGAAACTTGCTGAAGCGCGGGCTCTCCTAGACAGTGGCGCCAGATTTTCCTGTAGTGTATATTGGTATAAAACTCTATGCCTAGCACCAATTAATTTTACAAGGGTGTCAGTGCAGTGATGCGGTTGCGCCGCCGGTGACGAGGATAGAAAAGTGTTTATGGCAACCAATAAAAGATACACTGTTTTTAAAATATCCGGTTTACAGCTTCACTAGGTAACATAAACAAAGAGAGTTTAACTCTCGAATGTTCTTAATGTGATGTCACTGGTAGTTTCGGTGCTGGCCGAAGGTGTCGCAGGATCGCTTGAGATGCGCCTCAAAACAAGCATTACAATGACTTCTCCTGAATTCTAGAAGCAATGAATTGTGAGAACATATCGGATTTATGTTCTTAACAAATTGTTCAAGCAGATGAAATTTAGCAAAGGCATTTTCTCGTCACGACACCCTGTAGAATGCAAAACGAGCGCAAGGGCACAAGTACTTCCAAACACATCGGGCGTTTCCTATGGGTGTTTGCATTGTTTTATTCGCACAAGCACTTTTAAATTATTAACCTCAAACTCCCAATATCAGACGCTCGCTGTCAGACCTTTGACACTTTAACGACCCCCTTACTCATCAACGGGCTAAACATTATTTTGTTGTTATATTAATTCCATCAAGGCTTCTTTCATTCAAGGAAGAATAAAGGGCTCCTAAGTTGCGGAAGTGAAGCAACGTCAGCTAAGGAGCAAAATTGAGCCATTTGCCACTTTGGATGCTTACTGCGGGGACTTTTTTCAAGCCGGCGGGGGGGGGGGGGAAGTGGGGGGCAAGGATGTAGCGCCTGCGGTGTACCTTCGCAGCCAAGGGTGCCCTGTGAGAGAAAAAAATTGCACCATCTCCTGAGCAGCCATGGTGTCGACTGAAGCACCCATTACTTTTCAGTTCGTCGTTTCCGTTGACGTTCAGCTTCGCGTGCCTTCGTTGTATCAGTAGCTTCTTGACGTAGTTTGAATGAGTGAAGGACATAAGGCGCGTTCGTAGCGCATGCTCCCGTCACGGTTTGTAGCGCAGTGGGAAGAGCGCCACGTACTTCCCGCTGCGGCAGAGAGTCGCGGGATCAGAACCGGGCGCCGCCTAACTATTTCTTTTTATAGTGGGCTGCGCTGACGTCAGCCCAAACGGTGACGGGGCTGAAGAGACGCGCATGCGCAGTAGACTGCGGACGGCGAACAACGACAAGGAGGGAGGGAGGGATACAGCCCCGAGCATGGGATGCTTCGCATCAAAACAAAATTGGTATCGCACTGTCTCTTAGTTCAAAGCTGCACGTAAAACGATTAAACCACGCAAGTGCTTAATAATGAAGTTACGCCCAATACGAGCGCGTCGATTGTTTTTAGAAGCCAGAAGTTTCGAACACCACAAATTTGCTTTTGAGTACCAGTAAAGCTGGAACTAATACTGCACGAATGCCATGTCACTCCCAATCAGAAAAGCCTAAAGGCATCCCAGAAGGCCAACTTGCGAATATCCAGTTGAACGCGAAATAACTACGCCAAGTAGAATCGGTGCCCAGCGAGAACTAAAGGAGAGTTTTTCACGCCGTTTGCATCCGTCTCTAGTTAACACAATTCCACGGGGAAAGCAAAGCACTTCGAATTAACCGAACTTCCAATGGAATAAAAAGCACAAAAACAGCACTCTTATTAGTCCGCAACACGTCTCCCTTCATGACTTTCTTCAGAATAGCGACTTTCATTTTCATGTCTAGCGTACGGCACGGGTTACGTTGATAGTTGAAATTAAATTTAAAATAAAAGCCTGCAGCGTCCGTTACACAAAATCCTTACGCGGATCTGTACGCCACTAGAAATGTTCATGACCACAAAACACAGAGCGATGCTTACGCTCGCACGAGTCCAAAACGGGTTATACTGCCCCTTTATAAGCTATGACGCTGCGTGAGTTGCAATGTCGCTGACATCAGCAGGGCACATGGCGCTGTTTTTGCACTCAAATATTTTTTTTTAAATTTTATCCATTAATGACTGTTACTTCGACACTTTGTACTCAAAATAATTTCACATTACCGGATAAATTGGGTTCTGGCGTCGAATCATCCAGCAGTATGCTTTACTTCATTGTGTGCGGAATTGTCGGAACCAACACATCACTTCTAATTAACTGCAATTTCAATCTAGAGCCTCGGAATTATCGAAAGCCGGCTGTCGATGATTTTTTTGTGAAAAAATGGTTCTATTATTGAATTTGCTAAAGTATCTAATGCACCTGCTCCTTCGAACCTTCCCGCTATTAGTAAAACCACAAAAAAAATCCCCTACACCCCGTCGTTTTAGAGGGAAAGCTCTAGTCCTCTCCATGCAAAACCAGAAAACGGCTGGTAGCGCCCACGCAAGCTCAACGAGGGTCCAGACAGCGGCTCGTGCACTTGCGCGCAGTGGGAACATCTAATCGCTCGTTCGTTTGAAAGGATGATGTGCGGAGGAGGGGATTGGGGGGAAGAGTAGGGGAGAGTGCCATCTGAAAAGAATGCGAGGCGCAGGCGGCTTCCAAGTCCACTGTGCGCGCGGTCCTGTGGCCTCGATAGCATCGAACAGCGCCTGATTTGTAACCGATTTACTGTAACTGTTTTGGATGTTTTGTACTGCGGTGCACTTGTGCGTTTTCACTGCGCCCTAAAGATGCGGAAAGCGAGCTTTCGCTCGACAAACGTTGTTTAATCACGTTCAACCGCGGCACACTTTTTATGGAGACCTGACCCTCTCCACCATCTATTCTGCCGGCCAATCGCCGCTTGTGATTTTATAGCCGTATTCTATAAGGTCCAACACTAACAACGGCACGTGAATTGGCTTTTACCGATACGCAATCTAAGGGCTGTTTTCCTTGTTCTCGTGTCAAAATATTATATATCACCGCGAGTTTTCTTTATATCCTTTTTTTTGCCTACACACTCACTATCACCTTCACTGTCAGAAGATGCGCGCCAGTCGTTTCCGCTAAAATGATAAAACAATCGGTTTTCTTGGTGCAGGCTAACTGCCCCCTTATAATCCGCGTACAAAAACAGGGAAACGCGAACAACGTTCTGCACACCATGAACGTCGTCTGAAGGTGCAGCCGTTAACTAGCCTCTGCTTTCGAAGTGAAGAATCTCGAGGAATCTACAAAACGTATTCTGGCGCAGCACTTGCAGTTGCAATTTTAGGCGCGCTTCGATTTTGAACGTAGCAGCTTGGTTGCCGAAAAAGAAACAAGCGGCAATGGGTGCTCTCTGGACGTGCTGCAAGTGCCGGATCCTCGAAGGACGCTCGATGGACGACTCCTCCGATAGTGATGAATCGTTTAACATATATCGTCCCATCGCTTCAAACATACCGGAGTTCAACCAGCCTACGCCACTGATTCGCCAACCTGAAGTCACTGCAAGGGAAGGTGAGTTGAGCTAAGCTAGGCTGGACAGCGTTCAAACGTTGAACATTTGGCCTTGTTTGGCTAGAGTCTAGGAAGTGCATTGGTACGGGTGTCGCGGCCACGTAGACACTAAATGGTGTATTCGCTATTGCAGGCAGCGTATCAGCCCTTGGTACTACGTCTGGTGTTGGTAGTAGCAGTTCCACCGGCCGCACCACCAAAAGGAGGAGTTTGGAAGCGGCGCCGAGGCAATAAGTACGCACAGGTGATTCAAATGGTAAATCGCGTATTCAACCGGGTATTAAGAAAACAAAACCTAGTTCGGCGTGTGCAGCGTTCCTGAATTTTCTCGTTGCCGATCGTGCTTTGTTCAATTGCTATGGTTTCGCTGGATGGAAACGTATCGTAAATGACAAAATAGGACGCATATGCTCTTACTTCCTTCAATTTTGGCCTTGTGCTACCCAAATCCCGTGCAAAGGTTTTGTCTTAACCGGCCGTTGTAACCGTGTACATTAAGGTAATGCACTGGTCCCCAGTTAAGGGCGATATCGGGGAGCTTTTCTGATGGAGGCGAAAAGCAAAAACGCCCGTGTGTACGAGATTTTGGCGCACGTTAGAGATCCCCAGGTGGTCAAAAAAATCTGGAGCCCTCCACTACGGCGCGCCTCATCGCCTGCGTTGCGTCGGCGCGTTAAACTCTACAATCAGATTAGATCAGCGATATCGGGGAGCGTATGGGGTTTAAAAAAACCATGTTCGTTTTGACAGTTCAACATGTTCGTTTTGACAGTTCAAGTTTGTGTCTTTAGTAACCACCTGTTTATTTTTTTCAGGGCCATTTGAATGTTTCTCTTCTTTTAGCACGAAAGACCACCTCTTTTGACATTTCTTCAACGCGTATTGCCATGCAAAACTGTGCTTCAAGTGTTCAAAAAATCCTCGCTGCTGCTATCCTGGCTGTCCAAATTGTCGCTTTAGCTTGCTTCTCCCCCCAGATTTATTGTCACTCATGCTTCACCTAACTATTTTAAACTCACTCGCACAAGTTTCAATCTTGTTCATGTGTTTCTTATGCAATAAACTATCTTTTAGCAACACAATCTGTACCGTGCCGATAATATTTTTTTCTTCTGTTGTAGCTTCACTCCAGTCATCCTGTTGCAGCTTGTGCTGATTGGGCTGACTTAAAAAGCATTGCAGCTTACAGCGCCACAATGATCGAATTTGCAGTTGGCCTTGGGATGGTGGGGGTACGTCTGTCTCAGCGGCAAAATTTTATGTCGGAACCCGAAATGTGGGGTTGTGCACCCTAGGGTGTAATTCTTTTGCATAAATACTGTTGAAAAACAGTGCTCAACGCAACTAGCAGCAATTAGGCAGCCTATTATAAGCGTTACAGTTGTTGAGACTATACATGGCTTGCACACTACGTCATCCTAACCTTTTATTGTGACTCACTTCCGTCTTCTTATGCGCTTCCAAATAAAGAGTATCAGATAAAAGTTCAGCCCTTCACCGTGCTTGTGGCTCACGAGCATAACAAGTACACGGACGCCAGAGCAAGCCATGTATAGGCTTGTTTCGCTGATGTTTGCAGATCGAACAGCAACTCCGTTAACCACATGAGGGGGTTTGCGGTGTCATTTTGTAGGAAAGATTTCTGGGTAGTCACTGCCTCTGTCGCACTTTAATAAGGATAAGCGTCACCGCCAGTTCCGTTTGCGAAAATCCATTTATAACTCTTAAAGCGGCCGACGCCACGAAAACAAGACCTAGGGCAACGGTGCGGTAACAATTGCCGCGAAAAGATAATTCTTTTAGTCACAGTCTAAAAACAAGCAAGGAAGAGGAACGTCGCTTCTTAGGGCAGCAAGATAAGGTCTGAAGTGCTTGGGGCAGGTTTATTTGATTGATTGATTGTATGGTTTCACGCGCCGACGCAACGCCGCCGATATGGTACCCCGTAGTGGAGGGCTCCGGATCATTTTTGCCACCGGGGGATCTTTTTTTGCACCAAAATTTTGTCCACACGGGCGTTTTTGCTTTTCCCCTCCATTAAAACAGCGTCCGCCGCAGCAGGGGAACGAACCCGGGTCCTCCTGCTCAGCAGCATGCCTTAGCCACACAGGCAGATAAGTCTAGGGTCAGCGGTTGCGGGAGAAGAAACTGCACGGCCACTGCAATCAAAATTCCGCTAACCAGTCACGGCTGCTGTAATTTCCTTCGCCGTCGCGCTGTGGAGCTTTGTAGTCCGGCTTGGTTTTCACTGTTGCATTATCTGACCGTTCACCCGCAACCGCCACAATGGGAGTTTCGCTTCCTGTACAATTAGTTTTAGCTGATTGTTTTTGACGCTCCGCTCTCGCCGATGGCAAGCGGGAGCGCCATTGCGCATGCGTGGCGCGCTCAGGAATAAGTGGCCTTACAAGAGGGGCACCGCTCCGCTCACCGTGCTTGTGAAGGGGACAGTCGCGGAGCTTACGGTGCCGCGTGGAATTGAAAGATGGGTGCCTCCAGCGAGGGATGCCCACTACTGCGAACTCCGTTTGTTAAGCTTAAACGTGAGCGACGAAACGGCTGAAGCGTTTCCAGATAGGCAAAGATGTACAGCCGTGAGCTGAAGTAAACGGACCACGGGAGCGCTGGCCAAAACTAATCGCTGCGCCGTCTGGTTGCTCGGCGCCTGTTGTCGAGACCGCGCACAGCGCAGGCGCGGCCTAGCAGTACAGCACACATGCCGCTATCACTCGCTGCTTCGCGATTGTCTCACGCTCCGATAAATTGACGCCAGGGGAGCCGCGCTGCCCTTTTACTGCCTGCGGGTCACGCACCTTCAGTGGAAATGGCGCGCTGGCGCAATCGGCGGAAACGCGGCTCCGCTGGCAGAGTGGGCGCGCTGGTGATTATCTCGGGCTTCAAGCTTTTTTTTTTTTTTTGTGATCCCCCCCCCCTTCCCCCGCCGTCATATATAGAAGCAGAAAATGAAGCAGAAAAAAATCACTGGACAGTCGAAGAAAATAAAACACAACACCATCTTTGTCGGTTTTGAGGATAGATGCGAAATCACAGCCTCCCGAGAATCAGCGAACTGGGAAAATTATTGATGCTAACCTTACATGCCAAGGTTTTGACAAATACTGCTGTGTTTAGGTATGTACTGCATTGCTTTATGAAACTTCGTTTGCCGCATGCGGCATATGTGCCATTTCGCAATTGCTCGGGAAAATCCAGCCTCGCAATTTTTCAAGTGCGAGGCACCGACTCGTAAATTTTATGTTCAAAAACTGTATTGCGATATGAGATACCATTGAACCACGCCTTCAATTCCCAGCGACTATCGAACTGCATGCAAACTACATTTTTCGATTAGATTTATTTGCACTTGAAAACATTATTGACAGTTCTTGCGCACTTCTGTGCCATGGGTTGAAATTGAAGGATTTGATCCAAAGAGGGTCCTTCAGTCGACGATTGGAGATAAAAAGATTACTAGCTTATGGTCGACAGCATGCGGCAAACAAACGACGGTATACTTCAAAACAGCCAAGTTTATTTACACGTAATATTTTACAAAGCATTGCACAGGGCTGTCGTTCATAGTGGGGGTCCGCAGACAAAAAGAGGAACGTGGGAGAAGAGGAACTCCGTGGGTCCATCCGCGATACTCCCAACTTCCTTTTTTTTTTCCAAACCCTGCCACGAACTAAAAAAAGTGGATTTGCCGGATGACCTGCTAGAATAACGCCTCCGCACAGCACAAATTTTAAAGCTGGCTTTTTGCACAACGTTTAAATTATGCAGAAAAGCCACACTCAAAGGGCGTGCATAGAGATATGAGTATGAGCGACTTTGGCTGCAAGGGTTAATTGTGCGACAATAGGGCACGTATCAACATATTTCATCGTGGGGTCCCTCACCACTTTTGCAAGCCCAGAAGGAGTATTTGGCACGCTACCGGCCGAGTACCACTGGCATAAAAAATCAGAGGTCGGGCAAATCCCAAGTCTGGCGGGCAGCCCTTTCCTTCACCACGCCATAATGTTTATTTAATTACAAAAGCCCCGCCTCCCAAAGAGACGTCTCAACCGAGAGTGAGGAGGACCTATCAATTAGCCAATACTATAGGCCGCTGAGCGGCCACAAAGACAGTAAATTGCTGTTGTGTACACAAATAGCTATGGGACCCAACTCTGTCACTCTCATGCAGAAACTCGAAACTCGAAAAACACGAACAACACAAAAAACACGAAACACGAACTCGAACAAACAACAAGACAGCAGATATCAACTGAGAAACTTCATCACATAACAAAAAAGAAACCTCCTGCTTTTTGAATAAAAAAAAAGGCTACGAGCCCAACGCAGCCACAGCACGCTATGTGTGGCAGCGTAGCCCCATTGCCACTTATCAGGTGAGTCGCATCGTTTTCAATGCTAGGGCGGTGCCCGGTAGTGTTCCTCTAACTGCGCGGCTTGATTCCCCTGGCGTCAATTTATCGGAGCGTGAGACAATCGCGAAGCAGCGAGCGATAGCGGCATGTGTGCTGTACTGCTTGGCCGCGCCTGCGCTGTGTGCGATCTCGACAGCAGGCGCCGCGCAACCAGACGGCGCAGCGATTAGTTTTGGCCACCGCTCCCGTGGTCCGTTTACTTCAGCTCACGACTGTACATGGAAGCGAAAAACGTTGACCGATGCGCGAGCCTACTTCTTTGCAGCTACCACAAAGACAGCACTTTCTGGGCTATTGGAGAGTTTAATGGCTTCTTTTAAAATTTTCTGGCCCATTGTATTGTTCAGCGATCAAATTGTATATATCAAGTGAAATAGCGTTATAAACACCGTATTTATCTTTATTTGAGTGACCAAAATATAAATTATATTTACTTTTGGATGAAGATTTGGTTTACGTACGCACAGGGCACGACCAATCATGCGACTATACTGAAACCTTTCCGCTGCTGACGCTCCGATTGTGCAGAGCGGGCCATCGGTAGCGAAGCATACATTAAAAATGGTCAGCTAATACTCGGCATCGTTGCGGGGCGGCAGGACAGAGGGCTTGAACTATGAGATAGGCTAACGATGTGTTTATAGAAGTATTTAAATGGCTGCCCTGACCCACCCCAGCCGGCTGCACGCCCACAGAGAGCTTCATCGTCACCGTAAGACGCACCGCGTAACCATATTCTTGCACCGTGGTTTAAGTAGCGAACATCTCAAGACATCAGTGGCGGAATTGGTTGCCGGGAACTCAGCTTGTAAACAAAGAAGGGAAGAAGAAGAAGAAGAAGAAAAAAAAGAAGAAGAAGACTTTATGTTTCAGCAGACGTTGTTACAATCCCTGCTGAATGGGCAGGAGCTAAAGGCATTGAGTGCCTGACGAGGGCTCCTGACCCTCTGGAGTCCACAACAGAGGTGTTCAGATTCGACTTAGATTCGGCCCTAACAATTATTTTTTGCCTGGGCTGTCCTAGCAATCGAGAAATCAGAGTTTTAGCTGAACGTTTTTTGGTGATCCGTTCCGCTCACGACAGGCCGCTCGCACAACGGAGCGTAAGCTGCACAAAGGCTTTAGCTAAGCGATAACCGCGTCTCCCTCGACGGGTAATCATTCGAGTGACTGGTCGTGCCCTGTGCATTTCTAAACAAACACTTCATCCAAAAAATTATAAGAACCGATACTTTGGTCAATGAAAATAAAGTGAATACCATGTTTATTTCTTATTTTTCTTTTAATGTATATTTAGTCGCTGGCATAATTGATTGATTGTAGGGTTTAATTCGCCGACTCAACGCAGGAGATGAGGCCGGCCGCAGTGGAGGGCTCCGGATTAATTTTGACCACTTGGAGATGTTTAGCGTGCGCAGAAATCTCGACCACACGGGCGTTTTTACTTTTCGCTTACATCAGAAAAGCAGCCGCCGCGGCCGAAAATTGCACCCGTGTCCTCGTGCTCAGCAGCACAACGCCTTCGCCAATAAGCCACCGCGGTGGTTTGATACTTTTAATATTTCTGCCTTCCGAGCACTGAAGGTGCGCCGGAAGTGCGAGGCTAGCCTCAACGGTTTTACATCTCCGTGCCACACAAAAGGCAGACGCAATCTAAGCTTCCGTGCGTAAGATGTGGGCGTGAGAGGTATCGGCTGGTTGGTGTTAGCCAGTTTCAGCAAAAAGGCGACACTATCAGTCGTCCATAGTGCTCATTCCCTCAGGTCGTGACACATTCCCTCAGGTCGTGACCGTTCGGAAAGTTTTGGGTATTGCTAAGAGAAAGATAGAAAGAGGATATCTTCGGTCACTCACAAATGGAGGGTGATTGGACAGAGGGAGGCGCGAAGTCCAGAGCCCCGGATGCAACAGCTAGTTCCCTGCCCTCTTGAACACCTCACACTGATCTTGAGAGGATGCGCTGGTTAAAGCTGCCTTCCATTTCTCTAGTGAAGTGGAATATGTAATGTTTGGGTTGTTATACCCCGAGCATATTTCCTCGGACATGGCCAGGTTTTGTGGAAGAGGCATGTTTTTCGAATTTAGCAGTTTTCAGTTAGCGCCAAATGCTTCCTACCAGGCATCTCTGCACATCTGAATTTGTAATTATATAAAATTGGTTTGTATCCTGCGCAGAGTTTGTAATTCTTCAAGCTCGACAGCCCCTTGTGGTACGTGAACGATCGTGTCATATTTCTCGTATAGGGGAGAATGGAAGTTGTCCTCGCGTGACATTGTTGCTCCGTGGTCGCGTGGAGCACGGTACGTGAGTTCGCTTATTTTGTTGTCAACGGCTTCGATCCCTTCCAAACCCTCGCGTCCGGGTGTCAATGGAATTTGAACTTCCATCATTGTGGATTGGAAAATCCTTCCGAAGCATTTAGGTATTCAATCAGTATACAATGAGTCTCTAATGATGTTGGTGCTTGTATTTCATAGTTGCGCTAATTGGATTTTCAAGAGGATGGCTCCAATTTCCGCTTCGTCCGTTCCTGTGTGTGGGGGAGGGTAATGCAGTTACAAAGATATCCAGCGTAGTTCACTGCAACGATTGTTGCCTCAATATCGTACATTTGAGCGTCTGTCTATACTGCGCTTTCATGGTTTTGGCTCTGTAATCTAATTATTTTGATCCTGACTTCTCTTCTGTCTTCGTGTAGGTTTGGATCCAATGATTTCGGATGGGAAACATTTTCCTTTGGAGTCGCTGTGCCGGGGACGTGACCATCCTGGCGTTACCACATTAGTTTCCGGAGGGAGGGGGGCGGAGTGCCTATCTTGCATACGATAGCCCGTCCAGACTTTTCGTAGCGAAAGCTACACTTATCTACCTGGGGCACTATTCGCGGGGTGACCAAATTTGACCTTCAGAGCTAGAGGTCAAACCACACCCCCTTCCGCAACCGCCCGGCATGGAGCAGCAGCCCGATGGCGTTGAGAGACAGGCGGCAGGGGAGAGATAGGCTTATTCTTTGATGAAACCAGCGCGAACTTAAACAAAGACAAAGGACGTGGGACACAAGGACAGCCGCTGGTCTAAATTATGAAGTTTAATATCAAGGAGGATGAATATAAACACAACAAAAACCGCTAAAAAACACTGCGCACGGGCGAAACAAGTTTACAAAAGCCCCTGTGATAAGGCAACTAGATAGTCACCGGCGACAGTCAAGGCCCACACAAATATGCGATCTCTTTGGGATGAAGACACACGCTTGCTTGGCTGACACACTTGTCTCCTCTTTCTTCTATGTGGAACGGTTCCATGATTTCGCGGAGCGTGTGTTCACAGTGCCTAAAAAAATGTCAGTGGCAGGAAAATTAGGTGTACATGCGCTGCACTTAGTACAATGTGAAGAAAAATGGGATGATGGGGGCCCTTTAATGGGATGATGGATGCATGCTCTCTCAAATGCACGCTGATACAACTTGTGTCCACTATTTTTGTCTTTGTTTAAGTTCGCGCTGATTTTATCCAAGAAAGTGTCTTTCCAACTAGTCCAGCTTGCAACCCTTCCGCCCACCCCGCACGGGGCACCTTGAGTAATCTTGGTGACGGTGTTGGCGACACCGCGGACCCCGAGCCCCCATACTCTTGCTGTAATCTACCGTGGCAACGAGTTGTAAGGTGAAGGGCAGAAACCACAAACGGTGGCCGTCGGAGCCCTGGTCAAGCTCAGGCGGATGGGCTCCCTGTCTGTTTACCAGGCAGGGAGCTCCGGGACCTCTCTCGGCATCAGGGTAAACCGAGCGAAGGAACTTAGTACCCCCGTCCCCTGCTTTTTTTCAATATCGCATGGCTTTTTCTTTATCCCCCCAATCCAATGATCGGCCCCCTAAAAGGGGCCGCACCGAAGTACTAGCTAAAGGTAAACCAGAACATTTCCACAAATTTCTTGTCATTCACTCTGCTGAAACCACTCCTGTTGCAAAGAAGTCTGTCATTCTGTTGGCAAAGTGCATTGAGTCTGTTGTTGGTTCAGACTATGATGCTAAGAAACTCGCCTCAGGTGATGTACTGGTCGAAGTAAAAAGGAAAAATCAGAGTGAGAACCTACTGAAACAGACGACGTTGGCCAACTTGACTGTCACTGTGACACCACACCGGACCCTCAACTCCTCGCAAGGAGTCATATCAGAGAAAGAACTAGAATCTGAGACGGAAGCAGATCTTCTTGAGGCGCTCCAACCTCAACATGTAACTGCAGTAAAACGAATCGTAATTCGTAGAGAAAACCAAGAAATTCCGACAAAGCATCTAATCCTAACGTTTGATCGCACAACGCCTCCAGAAAAGGTCAAAGTGGGTTTTCTTAGCTGCAACGTACGACCGTATGTCCCAAATCCGAGGCGCTGCTTTAAGTGCCAACGATACCGCCATGGAACCCAATCTTGCAGAGGGAAGTTGACATGTGCCAACTGTGCTGAGACAGGTCACTCTTCAGAAGCTTGTGAAAGCACCACTCAGAAGTGCCCGAATTGCAGCGGACCGCACGCTGCTTATTCGCGTGCGTGTACACAATTCAAGGCCGAAAAGGAAATAATTCACATAAAAGTAAATGAAAACATCACCTATCCAGAAGCGCGCCAAAAGCACAAGCTGCTTTCGGCCACATCGTACGCAGACGCCGCCCGCCGGGGGTTGGGGCGGCGTTTGGTCAGCACGGCAACACAGTGCAGCCTTCTTGCTGACGTGTTGCCGTCCCAACCCCCAGCTGAGCAGCCACCTGCTGCCTCTACAACACCTGTAGAGGCTGCGGGAGCCCCGTCTCTTGCCGGACTGCCTTCGGTAGTCCAGAGTAGTCAGGAATCGCCCAGTGTGGCGACTCCAGCAAATGTGGCGAGTGCGATCGCTGCTGGGAGCTCTGCCGCTCTTACTGTGTCCTCTCCACCGGCCCTAGGGACACCTGAGGGCATTGAGGAGATGGACACGGTAGGGCCCACAGAAGCGCCCATCCTAGCCCCGCCGCCTGCCCCGCCCGCGGCGCTTGCGGCTGGAACCAAAGGCACCCGTAAGGGTGCCAAGTCCAGGGGCCCGGTCCGCCGGACACCCCCCGAACATCTGATGAGGAAATGGACGTCGGACCGTTCCTGTCTGCATCGCTCCGCAAGGAACGGGCTGCGGCGTCCAAACCAACAGAAAAGCCAAAGAAACCCGCTCCAAGAATACAAGCCCCGATAGACAAAACATGAACCCACACACACATTCCAGTAGCTCTTAAAGGTACATAATGGGAACAGAAAATATCATCCAGTGGAACTGTAGAGGCCTCCTTAACAATCTTGATGATGTCTACGAAATATTGCATTCCAATCAGCCAAGTGTGATGTGTCTACAAGAAACACATTTAAACTCCAAACACGCAAATGTCTTGAATAGTTACGTGGTATTTAGGAAGGACAGGGCTGGTGGTGGTACATGTTCAGGTGGTGTGGCCATCATTGCCGAAAATCATTGGCATGCCACCCTATCCAATTACAGACTGTCCTTGAGGCTATTGCCATTAGAACCATAATTTTCAATAGGCTAATAACAGTGTGCTCCATCTACATCCCTCCTGATTTCCAGCTTTCAAGCTCCGATTTCCAGGGCCTTGTAGATCAGCTACCAGAACCTTTCATTCTTATAGGTGACCTCAATGCACACAACACTCTTTGGGGCTCTCACCGCACAGATGCCCGAGGTCGCCTAATCGAAAAATTTCTAATATCTTCAGGAGCATGCCTTTTTAACAAAAACAAGCCTACATACCATAATATAGCACACAACACTTATTCACACCTCGACTTGGCCATTGGCTCTGCAGTACTCTTTACATCACTTGAGTGGGATGTTGGCACTAACCCATATGATAGTGACCACTTCCCTACCTCACTAACATACATAGATAAAGGCCCTATCAGTTCCCCTTCCCATTGCAAGTTTATAGAAGCAAGAGCAAACTGGAACTCATTCACAGAGACATCTCAACTACACTACACAGACATAACACACTTACCTGTAGAGAAGGCAACCCAGCTCGTCACGGAGCACATTCTCGCTGCCGCCAAAAAGCCAATACCCCAGGCCTCTGGGGCCCCGCGCAATCCGAGAAGGCCCTGGTGGAATGACGACTGCAAGCGTGCGCGGGAGGCCCAGAACAAGGCGTGGGGCATCCTCCGTAGACACCCCACAAGTTTTAACCTTATTTCTTTCAAAAGAGCGAAGGCATTAGGTAAGCGTGTGCGCCGTGAGGCAAAAAGGGAGAGCTGGCGCGCCTTTCTCACATCCATAAATTCATACACGGACACCCACAAGGTATGGACCCGAATACGTAAACTAAAAGGACAACACACACATAGCCTGCCCCTGGTTAGCACGACAGGGGATACTCTGGAAGATCAGGCTAACACACTTGCACAACACTTCCAGCACGTGTCTAGTTCTGCGCACTATACAAACACTTTTATGCAACACAAAACATCTGCTGAAAAGAAGCCTATACGCGACAAGAACAAGTCAAAGTCTGGATACAACTGTGAATTTACACTCCATGAGCTGAAGATTGCTCTTGCCACTTGTAAACCTTCTGCTCCAGGTGCAGACAACATTACATACACTATGATTCAACACCTACACGCAGACACCCTTGAGACACTCCTGCACCTATACAACCAAATATGGCTATCGGGGCACCTTCCAAGGCTTTGGAGGGAGGCCATAGTTGTGGCTTTTCTGTAAGAAGGGAAGGACCCTTCTTCTCCCGCAAGCTATAGACCTATTGCCCTGACAAGCTGCCTGTGCAAGCTCTTCGAGAAGATGATTAACCGGAGGCTCATGTACTTTCTTGAGTACAATGGTCTTCTCGAGAGCTGCCAGGCAGGCTTCCGGGCAGGGCGATCCACAAATGATCAATTAGTTGTACTGGAATCTTACATTAAGGATGCCTTTATACACAAACAGTACTGTATGACCGTATTTCTTGATATCGAGAAAGCTTATGATACGGCATGGCGTTATGGCATTCTTGCAGACCTAAAATCCTATGGTGTAACAGGTAACATGCTGAACACTCTTTCCAGTTACCTGTCTGAACGAACATTTCGTGTCAGAGTCGGTACGGCACTCTCAAATGTCCACGTGCAGGAGAATGGCGTGCCTCAAGGTGGCGTATTGAGCTGCACCTTGTTTATAGTTAAGATGAACTCTCTCCGAAAGGCACTGCCGCCAACCATATCCTGCTTGATGTATGTAGATGACGTTCAAATATCTTCCAAATCATGTAACATATCCATTTGTGAACGTCAAGTCCAGCTTGGGGTAAACAAACTTTCCCGCTGGGCAGATGAAAATGCATTTAAACTTAATTATTCTAAAAGTACCTGCGTTGTATTCTCAAAAAGGCGGGGCATCCTGCCCGATCCCGACATAAAACTTTTTGGTGACTCGATTCCAGTAAAAAGAGAACACAAGTTTTTGGGTGTGGTGTTTGACGAGAAACTCACATTCATCTCTCACATCCGACAACTTAAACATAAATGCCTCAAAGCAATAAACATACTTAAGGTCCTTTCACACCACTCCTATGGCGCGGACAAGCAACTCCTCTTACGTGTCTTCACAAGCTTGGTGGGGTCCCGCTTGGACTATGGGAGCGTGGTTTATGGGGCGGCAACAAAAACAGCGCTGAAAATGCTAGACCCAGTGCTTCACTTGGGGCTTCGCCTCGCGTCGGGCGCTTTCCGTACAAGCCCCGTACAAAGCCTATACGTCGAGTGCGACAAATGGTCCCTAGATCATCAGCGAACATACATAGATCTTCTGTACGCTTTTAAAATTTCGTCAATAACCCACCATCCTTGCAAACCATTTATTTGTGATACACCCATGTCCCAACTTCTTCTTAATCGTCCATCTATCTCTGCTCCGTTCTCACATAGGGTGAGACAGGAAGTGTCAGAATTATCTGTCACCTTTTCAGACACCTACAAATCAACCCTTTCCGACTTTTTACCACCATGGCAGCTGCGCCCGTGTCGTGCGATTTGTCCTTTGTAGCGATTGATAAAAAACGAGTACCCACAGCTGCAATTCTTCAGCACTTCTTGTTCCTTCAAGATAAATACAAGTGTGCAGAATTCTTTAGCGACGCGTCAAAAACAGCCCGTATCGTGTCACGGACCTGATTTTAGGGTGTCTAACACTTTAAACTCGAAAAGCAGCATTTTTACGGCTGAAGCCTATGGGATATTTCTGGTTTTAAAGCACATAGTTCATCATAAAATTCCCAAGTCCATCATCTTCACAGATTCCTTGAGTGTAGTACGTGCATTGTCATCTAAGCAGCTTTGTAAAAACCATGTTATTTATCTAGTTTACAAAACCATTATGTCAGCTTATGCACTAAGTCTTGAAGTGACCGTATGCTGGGTGCCAGGTCACTCGGGGATCGCCGGAAACGAGACAGCAGATCAAATGGTCGCTGCTGCTGCACTTGCAAACGCGGTGGACATAACAACAATACCGTACACTGACCTTAAGTCACACATCCGACAACACCTTCGCAGTACATGGCAAGCACACTGGAATGAACAGGCAGACAACAAGCTACACGTTATAAAGACACTCTTGGGAGCATACACCACCGACACACACAACAGGCACAATGAAGTTACCCTGGCTCGATTACGGATAGGCCACACGCATGCAACACACTCATACCTGCTTACGGTATCTCCAAGACCCTTGTGTAGCAGGTGTGGAGACGGCCTATCCGTGATCCATGTGCTACTTCAATGCAAAGCACTCCACACAACACGACAGAAACACTTCGCCGACCTCTACAGACAACACATTCCACTACACCCAGCATTGTTTTTAGCGGATGACCCCATGGTTCCTGTACAACGCACGTTTAAGTTTCTTAGTGACATCAAGTTTTTACACCTGGTTTCCTATCACGCGTAGTTGCTTTTAAACCCGATCTCATGCCACGCACCATCACAACCTGGCCTTTTACACCAGCCATCCTTATTGCCTTTTACTGAATTCACTTTGGTTTTTGTTGAACAGTTTTAGCGTTTACGGTTACATCCTTCATTCCTAACCACCGTTTTGGCGCTCTTTGCCCTCGTTGGCCTTGCGCCATAAAACACCATCATCATCAACCCTTCCGCCCAGAAATAGGCAAGAAGGGAACGGAGGCGTGCGGGGAACCTGTGTCGCCACCTGGTAGAGCATCCGGCACAGTGCAGCGCCCCGATGGCGGGGAGAGATAGGCGGCAGGGGAGAGATAGGCGAGAAGAAACTGAGACGTGCGCAAAAGCCTTGTCGCCACCTGGCGGAGGAAGGTGAGGAGGCCGCCGCCGCAGCGATAAGGGCGCTCCACAAAGGAAGTCCAGGGGGCGACGTGCGGCGCTGGGCCGTGAGGAATGAATGAAGACGAACATCCAGCGGTGGTCGCTCGCACAGCGGCGAGGCTTAAAAAACGCCGTGAGGCGAAAAAAGATGATGAATAAACAATGTAATCATTGCAAAGATGTCTGTATATCATTGTGAAACCACACCTCGACGAAGCCTTGAAAACGGGCCTAGCCTCGCTCTCATGGGCCTCGCTATCAACTAGGGATAACCAAAGCGAAACCGCAGAATTTTTTTTCAGAGCTGTCACGTTCACGCTAGCGTGCTTCCCCGATGCCTTCAAATGCTCAATTTGACGATCTTTCCGGCAACAGTGAATATTGGGAGGTTGAGCGCTGCCATATGATGGCATTTATTTGGCTATTCTCGGCGAGAGTAAGTTCGTAATATTGCCGGCTCTACGATATCGGGCTCATTATCAGTGACTGCATGAGTCTTATCGTGTCCTCTTACTCTTGCGGTTCCCCTTGTTAGGCGTTTTACAATGAGGCCCAATTTGTTAAATATTTTCTGTATTTTGGCGGTTGTTAGGACGGCGCTGCCGCTTCTCACTATAGGGCCGTGCAAAGATTCTTGCGTGAGTGTTCTGTGGGATGACATCCTTGAATATTTTTTGTGGTTTTCATCCTTATCTTGGCCGCGTGGTACCATCACTCGTGTTACAGACAACCTTGCAGCGGTGACAGAGTCACGAGAAATAAGAAATGTAAATAAAAAATAGAGTAATTTATCGCTATAAACTGGGTTTTATTTCCTACTAATTATCTGCTTCTGCTCACGATCTAGGCCTTGGTTTTTGAGACACTGGAAATGTTCTTCTGGTCCACTTTTTAGTTGGCAGACACAACGTTGGTGTCGGCATTAGTTACGATGGGAGAGCCACTTTTGTGTGAAGACGTCAGTTCCGAGCCGGCGGCTGGCGACGGTCTGCCGAGTATCGTACCACTGAGAGAGCGTAGAACAAACTTCACTACGCAGGCGCCCCGCCTGCTAAATTCTTGTATCGTTTCTGTCGTATCGGCTGCGTTATCATTGTCCTTCCACATTTAGGTCCTGGTCGTTTTTAATATTCAGGTGAGCCTCCTCATCTGCCTGCTTCAGTCGTAGCTTCCGGTTGGCAACGATGACGCAATTCCGTGGAGGCTTCATGAGCACGGCTGTTAGCTGACCGCTAGTAGCCACGGGAAAATCTAAAAATGAGCCTAATAACGCTATTGTGTTAAAAAAGTGGCCGCCCAGAATGACGCGTTCGAAATTGCGCAGTAATGCGCCGGCACCGAAGAGACCCCGCTCGCACTGTTCCGGGAGGGGGCGCGCGAGCACTGCGAAGGCGGGAAATTTGAAGTGCATTGGACAAACCTCCGTTCAGTTCATCAAGAGAGAAGGGTGACAACGAGATCAAGAGCGTGATAATTGGCAGCAGTGAGCGGATAACGGCACCACAGAGCCCGTTATGGTGAATCAGTGCTATGCACTTCCGTCTGCTTTGACGTTGAGTGAAACGGCTTTAATTTTTGTAAACCTAGATGGGGCTTGTGACATATTTTCCTACTCGCAAGCACCTCCGCAGTTTCATCGCTCATGTTTCAACTGAATAATCGGAGTTCGCAGTAGTGATCTCGCCTTGCTGGGGACAGCCATTTTAAATTCCACGCGTCAGCTGAAGGTGCCGCGACGGTCCGAGGAGAGAGCCCGGCGACGGCAGCGGGGCCCCACTCCGGTAACATAGCTTGCGGCCGGGTGCAGATTACATGCGCAATGGTGCTCCCGCCTGCTATCGGAGCGAAGCAGACCGTAAAAAACGATCAGCTAAAATTCCCTTTTAAGACAGGCGACCAAAATGTTCCCAAGGCTCGTTAGGCACGGGCTGATAAATGATAAAGAAATTCGCAATTCCTTATAAAATCGCTAGTGTACACTGCACGCATATATAAAATGAACAACGGCTCTCTCAGGGTGGTCTGTGTGCCAACATTTATACATCCGTTTATTTGGTCGCCAACTGCTTATACCCAGCATTCCACATCTGCGGGAATAAAATTTGACTGTGTGGTATACGGTGTGGCTGCAAAATTTAAGGAAAAGGAGTATGAGTTTCAGTTAACGTTCAAAAAATGGCGATAAAAGCTTCTTTTCAGCCAGGACCCGTAATAGGACTACCGTAACGTATTACTCTAGTAACAAGTAACGACTTAAGCACTACTGAAGTTGCCCCTGCGCTTAATCACATAGTGGGCTAGACCTCCGCGCGGCAGAAAAAAGTGCGTTGACTGCGAGTAACGTAACGTAAGAAGTATGGTCTCCGGTATGCTTTGGACTTAATCTCCATACAGCGACGACTAACAAGATAGGTAAGAAAAATTTAGGCGCTTCCACTCAATGTGCAATCTGTCCGAAATGCAGAGCAGTGATTCGCAATAATGGGCTGTAGCGCCGTCATCCGCTCACTGCTACCACCCAATGCAATTCAAATTCCCCGCCTTCGCAGTGCTCGCGCGCCCCCTGTCTGAAACTGCGCCAGCGGAAGTTTTGTTCTTTTTGTGCTTGCTTTTCGCTTACTATCATAAAAACCAATCCAGACGAGCGTTCCTAACTAAATGAACGCGTGCGTTGCCGGTTCATTACGTATATTTTGTCTCAAATGTATATACATTTTCTTTGCGCTAGACAACGGGGAGATGTATGACAGGCGCCACTAGTTCACGAGTTTCGAACGTTTATGAAAAAATATGAACCACTTAGCTTTCGAAGCCTCTGGATTACAGAGCGAGGCCAGCCTCTACGACGGAACGCCGTGTGGCTCTTCTCAAATCGAGCGAGTGAGCTGCGACGACAAGGCGAGCTCCTAAAGTGCTTTAGTCTTAAAAGATCACGAGGTGACGCACTAAGCGCCATCGACTTTCAAAGTGTGTGCGGGCCCCCGTTTCATCCAGGTGGGTCGTATCGGCGGAGTTATACACTACATAATCTATTGCCGCTCTTAACTTGTACCCGACTGCTTTGTACCAGGTCCAAATTGTTGGCGGCTATACGCCTCGACCTTCGCGATCGCTGCGCCGCCTGCCGCCGCTTCTCCGCGGCGTTGACGGGATGTTCGCTGCGTGGTTGATAGGGGCTCGTGCAGTGTTTTGGTTCTGTTTTAGTTCTTTTCGCCTTTCCGCGCCCTAAAAAACTCGTTATGGTGACGTCTATAAGCAAAGAGTACGTTTATGTCACTTAAAAAGTAGCTGCGTCTTCGTAAAGAACGCGATCGCCTGCAAAAGCTACTTGGAGACGCGGTTCTGCGCGCATGGTCACCGCTCTTCCGGGCGTCGGCGACGGCAGCAGCATATCACCCCTGTCACCTCCAATTACGTCAGGCAAAAATGAATTCTACTGTCGCCTCGTTTAGACCTGATACTGGCACAGTGAGAGGTTGGCTTCATTTTGCAGCGTGGACGACGAATGCGGTTTCGTTTCGCATATATACGTCGCAGAATAATATGTTTCGGGGATGTGGTTAGCCAATCCCGGACAATAACTTGTGCCTTTTATAAGAATATAAACCAAGCGAAATTTTTGTATATTCCAGCCTGTACGTCTTTATATATGTTCCCACCCACGCCCTATAGCAAGAACCAAGGAAATCTAATATGAAACCACAAAAAAATACATGCTGTGAAAGTGCGGAAGTAACATAATAGCTCTAACGGAAATAAAAAAAATAAAGTGCAGTCTCTGACATGCTAAAGGGCTCACCAGACCAACTATACGCGAAATGCACTGCTATTTCGCGAGACATAGGTGGGGGTAGGGGAGGAGGACGCTGTGTACAAATGCGGAGCGGAATCAAGCAATGAATGTTTTAGTAATCACACACAGAACTCTCGCGTTCGCTGTCGTTTTGTTGTTCGACTTCAACGAACCGCTGATCGTTCGGCGGACGCATTTTTGGAAGTATACAGGGCAGGCAGTTCACAAGTGACGAAAGGTGTCGTTGGAAGAGTGTGGTATGCGATAAGGCCCTCTGATTTCAGTTTCTCCATTATTCTGCAGGCTCCGTGTGCCATGTGACAATATTTCGAAGAAGCTGGTCGCGGACGTCCATTATATTCAAAGCCCGTCTGCGCGCTGCTCGCAGAGGATATATGTAGCAGATGAATGTTTGTAAGCGCTCACTCCACGAAAAGACGACTGTTTGTCGTGTGCTGATCCCCGAGTGTAATTCTGCATTATCCATCGTACTTGCGTTGAATATTCCCGAAATTAACACACACTGGCTTATAAATGATGGTGATCAATATCTGAGGTATATTGGCAAAAGTAACTGGCGTGCTGGCAGGTATGAGCGTTCCGCTGAAAATGTAATCGCACGAAACTTACATCGTAGTGTATACCCGTAGCATGAACATCTAAGGAACCAGTGGTTACGGAGACACTGCTAGTAAATTCAGGGCAGTGTAACTACAATAACGTCCATGCATACGCCGGTTCCGCGACGCTAGCCTGTAACACACACCTGGCGCTTATACAGACCGTATATACCACACTATGATCGCGTCAGGAACATTTACACTGTCGTAAACACACCCCATTTGCGAACAGAGTGACTGCTCCACATAAACATGGATTTCCAACGCCCGCAAACGTTAAATCTCAGTTGTGAACTTGCCGCAAAAGCAGCGGCGACAGTGGGGAGCGGGACGGAGACTCCCGCGCTTGCTTTCGAAACGGGCCGCTAGAGGGATTTCAGTGGCGCCCCTACAGGCCATGCTCGAGGCGTATAAGGAGGCTGCGGTGCCAGCATGTCTGGCTAGAGGCTGAAACCTTTGCGTTACTGCGATGCAGAATTTCACTCTGTTATCTACGCCTTCAAGACGGGAAATAGCTGAATAATGTATTCTGCTTACACCAACTAAAACTAACATGCTTTGTGTTTTGAGCGATGTATCGTTGCCGTCGTTGTCGTTCGCACACGACGGCGGGCGGCCTGGACCGACACACAACTTAATTCATTTGGGCGTGTCGTACGAGGCGGGTTAAAGGGCTAAGGTGAGAAGGAAACAACGGCGGCAGCAACTATCGTGTGTTGAGTGACGTCATCGGGGTACTTCCAGATGGCGTGACGTCAGACGAGCTGCATGCGACGACAAGCGGGGCCCCTAAAGTGATCTGCACTTAAAAATCTAATCGCTCTTAACAGGTTGACTGACGAAGGGCCGCTACATCCACACTTTCCTTTTACGGATGTAGTGCATTTTGACAACTTCGTGGATTGTGAAGCCTTCGTGCCTTTGGACGACCGTGTTACAGTGCAGACAACTTATAAGTAGCGCGTAACAAAAGTACGCACTATAAGCAGATCCCCACTATTAACTAAACATGCACAAACAAGCCGAATTGCAACCTATCATTCGAGCATTTTTTGTTTACTATCACTTTAAGACAACCAAATCCAAAACACAGTCCCGGTAGTCCTGCGTCTTTTTAACAGTGAAGCGCGTGTTGCTCACCGTAATGTGTGCGTCGACGTCACAAACGAGAGTTATAGTTGCCCCTGCTGTTTACCCGCTCTTAAGCACGCTTTTTACGAGGAGCGCACGGAGTCATCCAGGCTTGCGAGCGGCGCTCGTAAGACACATCGGAAAAAATGTTCACGTGCTTCCGCGCTTCAAAGGGGGAGCAGAAGACAGTTTGCGCGAAGTCGGTTCTACCCGGTGCTAGCGTGTTCTGACATATTCCACTTTGGGAGAAATGTGAAAGCCTGCGGACAAAAAGATCCGGGCACGCCAGTCTTGCCTACGGGCGACGACCATATAGATGGATACGACGATGAGAACTACTACCACAGCGAAAAGCGATGACGAAGCATGCAAATAAAAAATTTAGAACCTAATGCAATGCGTGGTGATGTGTACTTCAGTGCTTATATAAAAGAAATCCTTCGGCTTCGCTATGGTTCCAGCCTTGCGCGGCTTAGTGCAATCTTCGCCAATTTTGTTATTTTTTCCCCATCATCTGCTGCTGCAAGGTTTTGCGTAAACTACACACATAGATTAAACTCAAATTTTTGTTTTTATTTTGCGAGACCGCATATGGTTTGCTCTTTCTTCGAATTTCGAATAACGGCTTTTATATAGCAGAATCGCAGCTGGTACCATTGCAATGGTGCAACCGGATGGGAACAGAAGTTGTTTTTTTGACTCCTAACTCGTTCGCATGCGATGCGAAAGGTGGTTGCTTATCAGGACGACATCCCTGTTCGGCATGGACGCTTGCAATCGTCATATGTGCGACAAAGGAAAATAATGGTTGCTTTAGAGCGCCTGGATGCGTATCAGCAGAAAATTCTGGAAGACACAACTTGCAGGGCGGCCAACTACTTCCCGGGGTGCCAAGAGAAATTGTGGGTTTGGTTATCACAGGATTTCAGACATGATGCGCGAACGAAAGGGGTGCTAATGGTGACAAAAAATGAGAGCCCGAAGGAAACAACAGAAGGACGACGGGACAAGCGCTTGTACTTCTCTTGTCCTTGTCTCAGTTGTGTTGTAATGGTCTCAATTATTCGCGAACTTGCCCATCAATGTGTTTTATTAGAGGATGGCAGTTTTTCGCTGGTAAGTTATGGCCCCAACACACGAGCGCATGAATAGTGGCGTACTCGTGCATTGACATAAGCGCGCGTACAAGTGACGCCCTGTTACTCGCTGGGCAGGTGAGGATTAGCAACCTCACGGAACCGACCCATCACCCCCGCGTGTATAGACTAGGCTTAACGCCAATGAACCAGCTTCAACAGAAGCTTAGCTGCCGGCCAGCCAGCACCAAATCATCTTTGAATAAGAATGCCTCGCACTGGGTGGAGGCCCTAAGAATTTCTTCCTGCTCACCAGTATAATGAATGTTTCTCTCTCTTTCTTATCATTGGTCACAATTAAATTTCATTTGAACGAAGAACTATGCGAATACAATTTTTTTCAATGCCAGGCCATTTTCAACCTAAAAAAATGCACCCGTAATAAACCATTCTCCCGTGCCTACTCCGAAGTGGCCGCTTGTAGGGGGTGTAAAACTGGTTTCAGCGCACGTATTTCTACCCTCATGAAAATGGACTTTGAGTTTTAATAGACCCCCTATTGAGTTTCTAAAGAGTCAATAGAAAGTGAATTAAAACTCATCGTTTATAGACTGTGCTCATTAGAAAGTCAACAAACTGTTTATTGCGATACACAATAAACATCCTATTGCCTGCAAGACATTGAGTTTTAATACAGTTCTTATTGTGTTTCTATAGAGCTAACAGAAATTCCCAACCTATGGAGTGTACTCATTAGAAAGTCAACAAACTTTTATTTGCAAAAGTGCAACAAACAATCTACTGCCTTCAATGTATTAAGTTCTAAAAGACTTTGTGTTGTGTTCCTATGGGGTGAAATCAAACTGCTACTTATTGAGTGTGGTCATTAGGTCAACAAAATTCTTATTGCGAAAATACAACATACGTTTAATTGCTTTCAAGATGCAGATTTTGATACACTGCATTTCATTTCCATCAGGTCAGTCAGAATTGCTAGCTTATAGACTGTTGTCATTAGAAAGTCAAAAAAGTTTAGTATGAAAACACATGCATCTAATTGCCTTGCAGACATGAGCTGATCTTCAGGATGCAAGCGCAATCCCAGCTGCTTTTAGATGGAGGCAAAAGCACCTCAAAGTAAAGATTTCATTGCACATTAAAGGTTCCCTGGTGGTCAAACATTTTTCTGGAACTCTCCACTATAGCCAGCCTCATGCCCTTGTGTACCTTTTGTTGCATCAAATGCCCAAAATTTGATTTTATCCACTCCATACTGTGGTTCTAAAATGAGCAGCAACTGAAATTACTGAGCCCACGATTCAAAAATTTTTTAAATTGCAAAATCAAACGAGCAGTGATCTGCCCGCAAGTTAAGTGAATTTTTTTGAGGTACGAAATAGACCAAGTGTAGCACGCATAAGACTACACGTGACAGTACTAGTTTTTAAATTCGTGTTTCATAGCAAGAAAATGGAACAATCACAATTTATTGAATGCTTCATGTATCCGAAATCCTCATTACATAATGTTCTTCGGTCCATATATACAGCAAATCATTTAAGCAACTCCTCAATTTTTCAAAATTTCCACAATAAGGAGGTTGACAAAGCTGAGAACAGATTGTGGCCATTGGGTTTATCTAGGAAAACACACAGTTGACACTTCTGATAAGCAAATGACAAATAACCAAAGCATTGCAAAACTTACATCCTACAAGACAGAAAATGCAATCCCCCTGTTGGGCAAAGTAGCACAAAAAATGCACTACGATAGAATGCACCGTTACAATAAAACTAATAGCAAATAGTGTCCATCACTTGAAAAAAAAAGCATCACAACGGAGGCAACTAGCAGATATCACGTGTACAAAGCATGGTATAGGCATAAAATAAAAATGCACAACGCAACTTACTCATAGCTCGCAGCATTTGTTACTAAAAAAAGCATCACAACAAACAATACTACGGATCACAGCGTGTACAAGAGCACAAAGAAGTACACAATACGAAAAAAAAACTTGAAATACAAAAAATCATGCACCCCTCTGTCTTACAATGACATAACTGAACGTGAAGCTTTCTCATGACAGATTCTTTGGTTGTCATCTGAGTTGAGACTGTTTTGACCATGTCAAAATGGGGCAACCGGTTTCATAACGCAAGGGACCCAGATTCGATTCCAGCCACAGAAGCATTTTCTTTCTTTCACTTCACCCACAATCATTCGTCAGAAAAGTTGGCTTTCCTGCAGGGCATTTTTGCGTTACATACGTGATCAGTGAGAACACTAAAGCTTCACTTTAAAAAAGGTTTATATATGCAAAATCAAAATTCAGATTTTGCAGGTTTAACACCCCGGCTATAAAGCGCGCCGTAGTGGAGGGTTGCGGAATAATTTCGACAACCCGAGCATCTTTAACGTGTGTCGAGATTTTGACACACTGGCATTACCGTTTTTCGCTTCCATCTGAAAAGCAGTTACCGAGCTGGGATTGAACCCTTGTGCTTGAGCTCAGCAGCACAATGCCTTAGCCACTGTAGTGAATCAAGCAATATCAATACTGGACAGCACATTAGTTTACAACTAGTTTCTTCAGGATATTTACACAAATTTTGAATGCCCCGTGACATAAATTGAATGCCTTATTTTACTGTCAGTATTGTACCTGTACAAAGATAGTTCAAGTGGAACATGTTCGCGATGGGCACAGTGCTGTGCCAACATAGAGTTTTAGAATAGTTCACTTATCCAAAACATTTGCCCGAGCTCTGAGCATGAGCACATGGGTTCGAGTCTTGCCCTAGCGGCCCTTTTTCTGATGGAGGCAATAAACAAATATGCCCGAGTGATTTTGTAACATATACATGATGTTCACATGGTCAGAATTAATGCAGAGCCCTCCAATTTGGCATGCCACATAACAGTGTAGCTTCAACGCATGAAACCTCAAAAATAAAAAGAATGTTTCAAGTGAACTGAGTCATTTTAGTGCACAACCTACCAAAATAGGCCACTTCTTAAAGGAGCCACGAAGAGAAAACAACGCAAGTTTGGTTCATTCAAAAGATTGCCTTGTTAGAATCATACTGACTCCACTTTTAGCGTAAACTTGGCTCAAATAAGCTAGATAATTATGAAAAAAGGGAATGGCCATGCGGCCCACTAGCCCATTCCCACAACAGAACCTATGATGTCATACCAAACAGCTCTGCGATTGGCGGAGGGCAGCAAAAGCAAACGCAAATTAGGCAGAGCTTATAAGCGTGCCAAACGAGCTATTTACACTTAAATTTAGGGCACATTCTTTTTAAAGCCATAAGAATGGTGGGACAAACAGTGGAAGTTACAAAAGCACACGTGAATACAGAAGTACCGATGCATAGTGCTGTTAGTACTGCGCGCAGTATGCTTGGTTTAGCTGCACAGATTTGCGGGGCTTTGGGGTTGTCTCAGACGACACTGGCTGATTGACACAAGCAATGGTGTCTTACGTGACCATGTTTGTTGAGTGAGCAGTGTTTCACAAAACGATTATTTTCTTCCTGAATAAAAACAAGCCACGTTTAAATACGGTCAAAAACAAACCAAAGTTAGAAAATGGCTGGCCACGGTATGGTGACACCATCTAGGTTCAGTAACAATAAACAAGGCTTCCCAATCGGCTGCAGAGCGGTCAGTTCCTGTGATGTCATTACAGACCGCAAAAACGCATGATTTACCGAGAAGATCAAAATTTTAGCTTAAATTGATCAATTTCGCAGTGAATAAAGTACCGCTTGCTTCCGGACAAGCACTGAGGGCACTATAAAACACGAAATCTTTTGAATAACACAAACTTGTATTTCGTCTTCATGTCTCTTTAAGGGATGTTCACGTGGCCTCAAGGGCAAGGTGCTCAGAAAGGGAAAAAAGAAAAGTCTTGGTACCATCTTGCACCACCACGCACTTGCCAACCGACTCTGCAGAGACGGCACAACTGCTACCAAAAGGTTCAACTTCCACAAACTTAATCCCACTGTATTTACAGACAACTCCAAGAACTCTTGACTTCTCGCGAAGCACATCTACTGTCACAGTGACAGCCCTAGAGCAGCAGTGGCAACCTACCTGGTTGTCGTCACATGAAACCGATATGTCCTGAATTTGGCCAAGAATACCATTGGAAGAAATATACGAGTTGCATCGCCTAGACTTGTCGAGGCCTGCAACACAAAAATGAAAACTGCCGACCTTCATTTTCCTGTAGTGTGTTGCGGTTCCCATCTTTACACCCTTACCAAACAAAAACCCACTACCAACTTCAACACAATGCTTCTTTAGGTTGTACCCTCTGATCAGGTCTTTGAAAGAAAAAGCAATGCAGGCATTGCCATTGTTGTGAGCTACTTGCCGCCAAAGTGTAGGAAGAGCTTGTAGAGTCGTGAACCGGTCCAATATTTGTACTTGAGCATGGCGGTTCCCACACACAAACTTTCCAAGCTGTCCATTCATAGACTCGAATGGGTACAAGGAATATGCCCACAATTCACGGACACTATCTACAAGGTGAAGGAGGAGGTGAGCATTGTACGTCATATGTTGTTTCCCATACAGTTCTTTGTATGCAAGCAAGAAGTTGAGCATCTTTTTTTATCCCAGGCAATTTGTCTAGAGATATTGATGGGCCTACCAAATAATGCATAATGTCAACAAACATTAACCAATTCTTGGCGTAATTTGATGGGAGGTACTTTTTCACAATTATCGGTGAATAAAAAAAGCCAGCTCCTCCATTCAGATGATTTCCAATGTTTGACTTCATTCAGAGACCTTGGCAGCCTGGACAATTCCCAAGTTTGTCGCATCGCCATCAGCATTTGGTTCCCTTCACCCATCCGCTTTTTTAATCTGAACTTTCTGCATTTCCTAGACTTCAGCCAAAGAAGTGTGGTGGTTTTCACAAAGCCTGAACATACTGTATGCATATAGTCGACCACAAAGCCAGAACTTAGGCTGAAGAAAGTGAGCATGGCAAGAATGCTGACACCCTTGACCCCACAGCTTACTTTCTTTGGCGCAGTTCTGGCTTTGTGGGCATGCGACACAAACGAAGCATCCGTCCTCATTTTGGGCTGCCTTTTACGTGGGACGTAGACCCTACAGTGGCCATTACCTTTTTTGACAACAACACCTGGATGCTCGCACCAGGCACAACCGCACTGCCCGTTGAATTGCGACATGCACATTATGTCAGCTCTGGCTACACTGTCAGCCGTGCATGGACCCGGAAAAACTCTAGATGTCCTTCGGTTACCGCTGTTGTCTGTCCAGTGCACACCTTTGCCTGAGAGAATATTCATAGTCTGCACAAAGGGCGAAAAGAATGTGTTCATAACCGGTTTCTTCGGTCCGAACCACAGCCCAGCCAAAACGAGTCTCTGGACCCTGTCTTTGTAGGGTAACTCGTTCACTTGAGCAAGCAGTGGCCAGATTTCATAACCTGAACTTTCAAACAATGAAACCCCATCGGTGTTAAACGTCAATGTCAGGTCATCGGGCTGCAAAGGGAGGGAGTGGTAAGCTAAGCTTTCTGTTATGTCACCAACATCATATGACCTCGGCTTTTTAGGCTGGATTTCACCAATGTCTTGAAGCAGCTGAATGAGTTGAGACTCTAGGTCAACACTAAAAAAGAAAGCAAACTTCTTTAGTAATGAAGAAACAGTGTGTTCAGTGCTACACTGTTTACAACTTACAGACACTGCTGCTTTCTCAACCTCCCCAATGTAGGCAGAGCAAGCTGAGCAATAGAAGTGCCTTGTCCTGGAACACTCTGCAGCTGAAAAGTTCTTGAAGAACAAGTACTTCGTTGCCGGGAAGGGTGTGCCCTCTGGCAAGTGTATACTTATGATTTTCAACAAACTTTCTGTGGCTTCTTTCGACTGGTCATGCCTGAGACTGTGGGCCATGACCATTAGCATGCTTTCTGCTTTTGTTATCCTTGCACTTGGGTAGATGGGCTGGTCCTAAAAGAGGGAGAAAAAACATAAAATCAAAATAAGGAAAGGACATAACAGTGGATACCATATCATTTCTAAATTAGCTAGCACCCGGCATGTGCAAAGGTATTTTAATTTGGCTGCTGTAGCAAGAAACTAGCCCAACTTCGTGATCGGTGCTCCCTGAGGTAAAGTGGGAAACCCAGACTTAGTGGTGTGTCACAAAAGAATACCAGCTCAAACAATTGTTACGCTACCTAGTCGCAATAGACCTCTCCCGGGGTACATCACATGGCATTCATGACATCACAGCCAACGCACAAGCTGACTGCGCTTGGGCGGGTAGTTGGCAAAACATTCGAACTGGCGCACTGAGTGGATGCGATGAGTGTGCTTTGGACATGCGCTGAAGTCCAATTTTTCTTCATGTGTGGCTTTTTGATACCAGCGGGATGTTGTGCCATCGGCTATGCAAATCGTGCAAGAAAAGGCAGTGGCATCACACTACTTCACCGAAAAATTGAATTCGGTGGGTATTTTGGATGCACACAATGCACTAGAAATCCTAAAAGCCAAGAAGAACGACAGGGTTGGCTCTTTCTCATAGCAACATTTCCCATATTCTCGCACTGTCTAAGGGACCAGTGCGTTTCTATTTTAAAAGGGGGACACTGTATAAACAAGGGCGAATGCAAGCTATGCCAAACATACGCTGAATTTCTAAAGCAGTAACCACACGCACGCGCTTGCGCGCTCGATTCCACGCGCTGAGGCGCCCGTGTGACATCTCGCGACGGCTGGAGACCAGGCGCGAGGCGAAGCGCGTCGCGTTCTCGAAGGTCTGGCATGGCCAGATATTTGGCTGCACGTTTCCTCATTGTGATAAATCAGCGTAGTTGCTTCGTTGGCCGCAAAATTTTGGGTGCATGCGCTTCCTCCTTGTCACATCAGTATATCGGCGAATAACAACGCACACGATCAAACTTCGTCAGCCCGTCAGCCGGAAACAAACCTGGCTCTCCGCCGTCGGGTGTGCCTAGCAAAGCGGCGATGCAGCTTTGTTTCAGTTCGAAGCTGGCATTAACGGTAATGTGCTCTGCTCCAAGATGAAAAGCTGACGTTTATACGTGTTGCGATGATAGTGTAGCAGTGTTGGGCGCTGTACGGTTGGGCCATGTCAACAAGGAGGTCCCGTCAAGCGCGGGGTCCGTCACCTCCGTGTGGGTGCTTGCCCTCGCCCTCGTCGAGCGCATGGGCACGTCGACACGAGAACGCATGTAGAACCGAGCGCGCAGGCGCGTGCGTGTGGTTACCGCTTAACTTGCATAGACAGCATGCAATAAATGCTTCAATGCACAATTCGCACCCATTCCTCAACGGCATAGCTTAGTCAGCTGTTGAACATTTTTCTGATGCAGCAATCACCACGGCACACCTAAAATTACAAAAGTCAAGGCACTTGAAATCAATGTCTAAAACAGTTTCAATGTTCCACACTCTAGTTTTATTTCTAGCAGGAGCTGGATAAGCAAGTTTATGAAGCACACGTGATTTTTGCTGCCACAGTTGCGTTGTTAAAATATACCTGCGAATTACAATTGCGGCGTGTTAGAATCATGCAAATAGGGTATTTACAGTGCTTGATTAGTAATTACGTCTTGACGTCGCGGTAAAGCAAAGAAGCTTCTGTTTGTGGTGCCTGCACTCAGCATCACATCGAATCCCCACGACATCAGCCACTCACGCGTTCGTGTTACTACACACTGGACGCGATAAATGAGCTTGCTTTAACGAAATGAACTAAGTTCCAGTTGTGGCCTCCATGCAAGGGACAGCATACATGCAGCCTGATGCAGCCATCTGCATTGAAAGACCTCTAAATCAAAAATGAACGAGTCTACCTTCCTGAGCAGCCGAAACACCCTTCCCCTCAAAACATTCTTGAAATGCATTGCAAGAGTGCTAGCTTTCAGAATGACTTTTTAGGCTGTTTTGTACATGCACTATTGCTATTCTCCAATAGTATGTGCCCCAGTAGTCAGCGAATCATGCACTAGACAGCAGTGTTGTGGAGGTTCTAGGTGCAAAGAAAAGCCTCATGGAGGTTCAGCAGCAACATTTACCTAGACACAACCTCCTCACCACCTCCCCTAAAGCACATCAATCCTTTTGGGCGTCCCAAGGTTATGCTGACAGCAGAGGTGCGATTTGCCAACCAACACCGTATTTTGCAGCCACGCCACCAGCAGTTTCTGCAGTTGCGCAGGTGTGTTTCATGCCATCACTGTGTTTGCAAGCAGGGAGAGGTCTATTGTTGTCCCCCACCATAAGCTTCGTGAAGGCAAAATTTTTCCTATTTAGCTATGCACAATGAAATGGTGAGTCTGTAAAAAATATTTGCAAAAGATGCACCTGTAGCATTGCACTGGTCCCAAAAATTCATTTGCCCTCGTTTGTTGAAGTGATATTTATGTCAGACACAAGAAATGCTTGAACACAAATTAAAAGCACGGGAAGCAGCCATTTTAAGGATTGCGACCTTCTTTAATGAAACAAAGTGACTATTGAAGGTGCGGTATCATGAGCAGCAAAATAATGCGAAATCAGCTGCAATGTTTGCATGATGAGATGTATGCTTCACTTACATCAGGCAAGTATGCCAACAAAGGAGAACTTGCTAGGGCTCTTGGAACAGAGAATTTTACAAACCAAGAGCACTGCTCGGCACAGGAGTGTATTTTTTTCTCTCTCGTTTTGCTGAGTGTTGAGGCATTGCATTGCGCATTTTATCTGCACAACATCGAAAAGGATGTTTTATCTAAACTTCACGAGATTTTCCAAAATGGAGCAAAAGAGGTCAGTGCTGCCACGGACTGCATCCATGAGGCAAGTTGTGCAGCAACAGCAAGAAAGTTCCGCTTAAAGTGGACCCTGCCTAAATGCTTCACACCAAATTTTTTTCGACACATCTCAGAGATGCTTAAGGCAGAAATAGTGCCAGCGGTTTTTTGTATCTAGCCACTGCACTTAAACAGTGGAACTGATCCAACTTGATTGCATAGTTCAAGCATCAGCCTCATAACGAAACATAAAGGTTTGGTGACAAACACACAGTACACTCAACCAACTATAACTGATGTGTCACTGCAAGTATGTGCTACAAAACAAGGTACAGATAGGGAAAATCGTTATATTCTAGATTTATTTTAAAGTGCACATATGCATGTTTGTTTCAGTCCATACTGAGCAGCGGAAAGTACAGTGCGTTTTATTAACAATGCTTTGTTCCTAACTCGAGAAGAAAATACCCTCTCCGCCTCGCAAAAGGACCGAGCTAAGGGATCGCAAACAAAGATTACGGGCTGCGTCTAATCTCACGGCAGCCGTGAGGATTACCTCCGGGAAATTCTCACGGCAGTTTCCATAAAAGCTGGCTGGCCTAAAATTTGCTGAAAAATATAACGTCACAACGTAACCTAACGTAACATAACCTCACCGACCCTAACGTAACCTAACCGAACGCGTCATAACCTACCCAAATCCAGCCAAACTGCAACGAACCTAACCTAGCCCAGCCCAACGACACAGAACACAACCTATATTAAACGTAATTCAACCCATTCTAGAAGTATTGTGCGTCGATCTCTTGATATAGTAAACCAGAGTAAAAAAAGCATTAACAAAACCACGATGACCGAAAAATTCCGAAAGCTAAAAAAAAAAAGGGCAACGCATTGTCGAACTCATAGAGTTTCTCACTATTGAGAAACGTTATGGTCGAACTCTAACCAGAGCCTCCTCGTTTAATAGCAACTACTTTACCACAGGGCTACAGGGGAAGCTGCAAACACGGCTTTTATGTGAATATTTATCCCATAGAATCTCCGGGTGGCGTTCTTTGTCCGCCGTGAGAAATTTCTGCCGGTAATTCTCACGGTTGCCGTGAAAGTAGACACTACCAAGATTACGCGCGTACGTACCAAATCGATGATTTCTTTTCCTGGAGCATCAGCGGCATCGTCCCCATCAGCTTCCGTCTCAGCGTCAGTGTCGTCACTCGAAGAGTCCAAGGAATCGTCGTTGTTGCCGTCCAGAGTCGCATTGGAGGCGAGCAATCCCACACCGGACACACGCGGTTCCGAAGCTTCTGTTTCTGTAGGCAGTATTTCTTGCACAGAAGTAGGCTCAACATTACGGGGTTGAGCGGCACCTTCCAGGCAATTTCTTGATCCTTGGTCGCTGGTGCATGGCTCATCCTCATCTTCCGTTTCATTGTTGGCACATCCCGTGTCAGCGCTGGCAGCAGCCTGTTTCATTCTGTACTTCGAACGCGGCGGAATCTTGCACGTTGGGTCCCACAAGTACTCCACATACTTTCTCTTTGAAGACATTTGCAGGCGTCATTAAGAGCCCGCAGGGCAGTCTCGACAGCGGGATCTAAACGGATAGCGCAAAAATGCTAGTGGATCAGCAATGAACCACAAAAACGCACATGGCCGATTTAGAGGAACCAGAAATAAGAAAGGTACGTTCGACTTGCAGAAATAGTGAACGAAACAAATTTTCTTTTATGCCACTTCAGAGTAGCTTTGAGCAGCGCGAGGGTGGTTTGGAAGTGCTTTTGAAGTACAAATAGTTGCTCTGGACAGTTAAAATTGGCAAATTGAAGAGGCCCAAGAACCCCTGTGATGCCCCCGTGAACATTTCGCACCTCTTATTTGCCTGTCCAGAGCAGTTTTGAGCATTTCCGGAACAGCCAAAAATTGCTCTCACATATGGACGAAAAAATTTCTCTCGCAGAAGATTTTATACGCGCAAATAAAATGCGGAGCTGCTTTGGAGCACCCCTGAGCAGTACAAAAGGACAAATAAAAGAGGCATAATAAGTTCATCAATGCAGAACAACACACACGTGCGCGTGTGTTGATTAGAATTATTGATTATACTTAGAAGCATTGATTGGAGTCGATAATTAAAAGAATGACATAAAAGAAATGTGGATGGCCTCTTAGTACGAAAAGTCGCGGACGTACGCTGCTGTTTTAGCCAATAGTGAAAAAAAGAGGGAACGAGTGCACATTTCTTCGGGGTTTCAAAAGAGGGAACGCGCATTTTCTTTAGTGTTTCATTTCTTGCATCATCATTCACCTTCTGTGAATTTTTGTTCCCAGACAACTTGCGTGAGTTGAACGCGAAAAACAAATCAGAATATATTCATATCATTTGCCCCTAATGATTTTTAAGTAGGCCGAGTATAACAAGTTCGAGGAAAGGCGCACTATAATATGACTATGCAACACAATATGTTACATATTGTGACACACCGAGACACACAATATGTTACATATTGTGAGTACACAAGGAATCACATGGTACCAAAGGAATGTGTACCATGTGATTTTGTAAATCGTTTAGTCATGCGCGCGGAAGTTCTGCATGAAGGCTTCTTTTGTTCAAAAATACACAGCGGCACCAGCCTGATAGATTTTTTACCATTGGTTGAAAAGCACTTTTGCCTATGGGGGTCGAAAAGCTGGCTAGAAACGCATTTTTCCTATGCGGTACGCACGAAGCAAAAAAAGGCTTAGCCGGCGCCTACAGGCGAAAACAACATCTTTTTCTGAGAATGTAACAAACAAGAAAACTAGGGCAACACGGTTGATTGCTGTTCACCAAAAAGACCAGACCAAGATGCGTTTTTGAGTTATGTAAAGTTGTAGTGGAATCAGTCAGCCGTTCTCACAAAATGTGTACTTTAAAAAGCGATCATTGATTCTTGTAACACATACGCTTGCGGCAAAGGTCTGTATAGCTCTCAGTCTACTGTAAACATCTTGGGAAAATCATAGTGAAAATAAACACATCGGCCCCTTACCAGGGATGACAGCTAGTGCATGGTGTTTGAAATAAAAATTCACACGGGCCGGATTTTCTGGAAACAAATTGACGACTCTGTGTTGCCTACGAGTCTTATTTACCTGTCCTTATTAGTTCACCGTGGAGTTGTCACTGAGAATTCACTTTGAGGGCAGCAACTCGCGTTTTATTGTAATTATTCCGTAACAAATGACATGCTATTGGACTATTCAAATGACCAGGCGCGAGTCCAAATGACTACATAACCGAAAGAAGTTCGTCTCATTAGGCAAAACCTCCTTATTACCGCGCTGCAAGTGCCAATGTATCAATCGAACTTTTAATACAAATTAAGTGATCCGCATCACAAAGCCGCCGTGGAACCAGCAAATGCGTCCTTCTGCATTTCAGTAATGCAGAAGGACGCAGAACAGCAAATTAGAAATAAACTTTTCCGTTTCTGGCTCTCGTAGTAGCTGCAAACCGCTCAGTTTGCTCGTACACAAAGTTTTCTCAAATTACAATACAGAATGTGGTATTGTAATACCATTTTGTAATACCATTTTCACAATCTTCAACTGAACAGATTGAGCTGAACATCAATCGTTTTTATTTTCACAATCTTCAACTGAACAGATCGAACTGAACGTCAATCGTTTTTATTTTCACAATCTTCAACTGAACAGAGCCGAATGTCAATCTTTTATTTCAATGCAGCGAAAAAAACAAAAGTCGTTTGCGCATTCCATATACTTACGTTTCTCAGCCAAATTTAAATGTGCTCTAAGAGGTAAGAGCAATGTTTTTACCCAAAACAAACGCTTAAAGGGACACTGAAGTGAATTTGTCAAGCTCCCGTTTTTGCTTGCACTGCGTAGACTGGCTCAAATTAGCACACTTTTCATCGTTTATCCGGTTGACAAATCGGTAATTATTTTACAAAGCGCGAAAGAAGAAAAACTACCATGCGCGGTTTGCGGCGGCCGCACCAACTAAGGCTGTGACGTTGAGAGGAGGGGCGCCGTGATTGGACGATGCCCAAGGTTAGCAATCACACAAGTTTCGGTTTCGGTTTCGGTTCTGTAAAACATAACCAATGGCTTTGTTGGATGGGCATTCTCAATATCTCAGTAATCATCGTACCGCGCTTCTGCCATGTTGTCGGCTGTAAAATGCACAAGATAAGCCTCCCAGGACGGCTTGTAGTCGTAGCATTCACTAGCCGAGACCTACGCAGTGCATGAACGCCCTCCGCGTACCCGCAGACGCCCAAATGTCATGCGCTTTTCCCCCATATTTGGAGCTTGCCTCCCTCATGCCTGTATCGTAAAAAGCGTGTTCGCACCAGGCCAAGGGTCTGTTCATTCTGGCCTGTACCCACTGCCTGCAAGCAGTCGGTGCTTATGGCAACAGCACGCCAACGAGAACTCGCTAGCGCGCCAGTGCCAGCCTGCGCGCGTTTTGTGAACTAGTTCGTGTAGCCATGAACGTTGCGGCCCAAAAAAAGGTGAACTCAATATAGAAAACATCGGCGGAAAACAAAAAAGTTAACTTACAAAAAAAAGCACATACCCGCGGGGATTCGAACCCGTGACTCGTAAAACACTCGCGGTGAAATCCCAGCGCCCCAGACCGCTAGGCCACGGAGCGGGACGCGAATGCCTTGCTAATATAGGGTATATATTGTACAACCGGTTTACACTTTTATTTTATTTTGGCATTTCAATTCGCTTAGGTGACTATTTGTTGTACTGCGATCGTGCAGTAAGCGTCGCCCGAGTTTCCACAGTAGCTCACGTCTAGCAATTGCATTTCGTAGACGGAAAAGCGTTCGCAGATGCGTAGTCGTGCTGCTGACCGCTGTGCTTGTTCGCCCAGCGCAAAAAAGTGCTTCCCGCGCCCTAGTTTTACGCTGTACGGTAAAAATATCAGTTGATTTTATTTGCTTAGTACCTATATTGACTTCGCTGACTCTTCTCCCGCCTTCAATAGGCCTTATTTTCCTACTGGCGTACCAGTCAGCGAAGCGTCGCATGTGCAGCGCTTGTGTGAAGCTACCTTGACTTGGAGCTAGATACAGTGTACAAACAAACCAAGTAAAGAAAGGCACATTCTTCCATTCACAAACGTGTCCTGGCTTCGTTTCAACTAAGCGAACGAATTGCGACCAAGCAATTTTTTTTTAACCTCCTTGATTGCGACGACCCGCCGGCGGCCGGCGGACGAAACGCTGGGCCGACTGACTCTGTCGGCCGGGGAGCCGTGCAGTAGCGCAGCCGTGGCGCAGCCAATTGCCAGCTCATCCCCTCCTGACGTCACACGAAAACGCCACAGAAAATGGGCGAGCGTAAAGAGAGGAGGACAGCGTTTTCGAATTAGTTTTTCTACTAAATAAAATCGCGTAAACGCGCCTAGAGTGGTCGAAACATGGCCTGGGGACTCCGGACTACAATTTGCGCTAGTAATCCCGCAATGTTTACATATCACTTCAGTGTCCCTTTAATGGGAAAAGTTTTTTTTAATAAAAAAACTCCATACAGAAAGGTGACGCTAGTTGCGCTACTGAAGTCAATCCAGCTCTCTACTATTTTGTAGGTGGTTAACTCTATCGCTCTACCTAGTCTTGGGTTTAGTATAGTTAGTGAGTCCATCTGGTCCATCTGCTCTTTTTTTGAAGGCGAAGTGCCGAGTAAGCTGAGGAAGCCTTACCAGCCTAACCAGGCCTGCAGCGTAACCATTTTCTTTCCTCCATGAGCGTAACCCTAGCTGAACTAGTTATGAGCTCCGTTCCACCCACCCACGTCCTAGTGAAATGGGCCACCGAAGAAAAGTGGGATGTGTATCCGGTACGTTGCATTATTGAAACGGAAATCGGTCACCAACTGCTCTACGGAAAAAAAAACGCCGACAACCTGCGTGGGACAAAAGTCACAGTGAAGTGGGCCGAAGACAAGGAGCCCGCACCGGCCATGCTCGTGGAAAGCGGTACGTAAATGCTTTATTGCTTCACGCTGTGTCAGTACGTATTTTCAGGAACTTTGTTCTTTCGATGTTGCATAGTGTTTGAATTGTGCATTCTTACAATTAAATCTTAAATAGCACGTGTGTGCCACAAACAAAAGCGTTTTGTTGCGTTGGCAATGGTGTGAAAACTCTGGACGTCATTGCATATTTCAGATAGTGACGCAAACAACAGTGCTGCGTTCGCGTTCTGTGAAGCTGTTTAAGCGTTTATTTATTGAAAGGGGTGGCACGCGTTTTATAATTTTGAGGCAATTTATATATTTGCTTAGAATTACATTGCCTACGTTCGATTTTGTTTTGTTGCAATTAACGCGTGCAAAAGAACCAAAAGTGTCTCCCTTCAGAAGCCACCTACAGCGGCGATCGTTTAACAGTTTTCCGCTCGCTTTGATTTTCAAACGTCGCCCGGTTCTCGTGTATATCATATGTTCGCTACGGAAAAGTGTATATGTGAGTGGAATTCGAATTCGCGTGTACCTTCGGACGACCACCCAGTACGCCACCAACCATTTCTTTGCAGGCAAACAAAGCACCCTCGAAAAGAAACGTGCGAAGCTAGTGGAGGATGCTGGGCTGCTGGATTTTCAAGGTGCGAATGGCCGGAGACCCCAGCTTGATGAGGTGATAAATCCACTTTGGTGCTACTTGTTAAGGCCATCTAGTTGGCAACGTTATTACAACTCAGTTTCACTGCTCCCCATAACAAACCAATTTTTGGAGGGCCCACAGTGCACGCCACTGCCACTAGTGTTGCTGTAGGTGTGCTTTTCTCAACACAACGTGCGTCATCTGTTTTAGTCAGAGCAAATGGACTTCAGCACAACCATGCTGTTGCATGCATTTTAATTCTTATCTCTTTGATGTGCACTCGCCCAATTTTTTACCAATATCACGGGTGCGTCGACCGTTCGGTCGGATCAGTGCCGTGTGATGAGTAATGTGGCAAACTCTGCCAGAGTAGCCGCATGCGCTCTAAGCAAAGGCCGCTGCTGTCACCTGCTAGGCTGTTCCAAAAGCATAGGGCCACCACCGATTTTTTTTATCACACTGCCTGCCATAGTTGAAATTTTTTTTCAAGACCAGACATGTGGCGCCAACTGAAAACGGAGTAATAAGGATGAATCTCAGCTAATTACGAACCTCGTTTAACGTCAGAAAAATGAGCCTCGGCCTTGCGATGCTTCTGTTTGTTTTTAAAGCAAAGCTTTTTACCTCTACCCCCCAAGGGTTCTTTCGCGACCGTTGGTGTCACCAGAAAACTCCCGCGAACAAATAAAAGAATTTACTGCACTTCCAGGAATCGAACCTGGAACTAACAGAGTAACAAAGCAAGAGCCCGTTATCTTACCGATTGAGCTACGAACCCACGCGGAGACGGGAAAGGAAAGTGGTGCACTCACCAAGCACATCTACGGGTTTAACCCCTGCATTCTCGCTGATTGCCACGCGATAGCGATTAAAGGAAGCTCACACCATCCCATGGCATCTCACTTCTAGTACCCCTGTGTGCTAAAGCCTGTAGCTTCCACTACACACGTAAAATTCTCACCTCCTTGTCGTCCGCCCTCACGACAAACGACACCCCAAAGAACACATTCAAATACTCCTTGATGGCCAGGCCATCACTCCAAGCCCCAGCATCAAGATCCTGGGTCTACATCTTCAGACCACCACCAATAGTGACGGATCCTTGCAGCGCCTCAAACACACTATCAATAAAATCATACACATGATCAGGCGATTTTACACCAAGAAGCGAGGCCTCAAGGAATCTGATACCTTTCTATTAGTTCAAGCTTTGGTCATCTTGAGAATCACTTACGTCAACCCCCTCCTGCCTTCTTCTTGGCAAGGAGGACTTAGATGCTAAATTTATATAATGATTAGAAAGGCGGTTGAGCAAGCCATTTCTCTTCCCATGAGTGCGTCCACCGAAAGGTTGCTTAGCAAGGGGCTCTACAACACGGTCGAAGAGCGGTTAGAGAGCCATCTTTCTATCCAGAAGCACCGAATGAGCAGAACTGAGGCGGGTCGCAGCATCCTTCTACAGATTAGCTGGGCAGCACAGAATGCCAATCCGCTTGATATACTCCTGGACTTCTGGCGACAAGAAATAAAGATGCTCCCTTGGCTTTGAAATATAAACCCCTCACATGACGAAGGTCGCCGACAAGCACAGGCTCAAGCGCTGAACAGCATCCTCGGTGGGCATCATGTAGTTATCTACACAGACGCCTCCCAACATTGAGGGCAGCAGTACGACATCATTGTGGCAACCTCCAGAACCAACCTTCTTGCGTGTGCCTCACTAGAGGCCGAAGAAATGACGGCAGCAGAAAAGGCAGCCATCGCCTTGGCTCTCACTCTAACAGGGGTTCGTAAAGTAGTCGCCGATTCCCAATGAGCCTACAAGAATAAGCAGTCAGGTTTGGTGTCCCGACCTGCACTGCGAGTGCTAAACACCACTCACGAAATGGTTCCATTCAGCTCATCTGGACACCAGCTCACGCTTCCATGGAGGGCAACGAATACGCCCACCAAGCCTGCACTTTCACCCTCGTGCTATGGAGCTGCACGGGGACAGTCACCCGCTTGTCTCGTTCAGGCACATAACTCAGCATTTTCGCCTTCTGAGACAGACCCTATCCTCGCCTTACCCTGACCTTACCCTGGTGGGCAGAGCACAGGCGGCGCGGACTGAATATGCGCTACAGTGAAGAAGGAAACACTTCCCTGGGCGGCACTCTGTGCCGTTCAGAAATCTGAATAGAAGTATTTCCTTATGCTCGCCCTCCTCCTCTTCCTCCTCCCCCATCTCTGCAGCCGATCTCATTGCATCCTTCCGCGACGGCAGAGAAGGAGAAGCCAGGTCGTCTAACCGGGATTGAGCTTTAATTTTATAAAAAAAAGAGTTTTCACTCATTTGCTACACCAATACAACTCAATCTACCACCGTTCATGCATCGTGCATTAAGTTAACCTTACCAAAAATATCTCTTTGAAGTAATATAGGGTGTGGTTAAGTGCATTCACTTCTGTCTGGTTTCACTATTTGTAGGGCGACGCGAGTGAATTTAAGGGACGCCGCATGGGTAATCACTGTGGGTGTCGTTTACAGCTTTGCTTTCCAACCACATTCACAGTGTGGATTGGCGCTAATTTTTTTTGTATCTTCGTGCGTTTTTTGCAATGTTGTCAATAACAGTAGCTCGTAGTTTGCTTCTTAATTTGTGTATTTTCTTTCATCTGCAAGCTATGGCTCGCGGCATAACTAGCTTTACTGCAGGTTGAGGAGGACTTTTGTTAAACTGGAGAAGCTAGCCGGCCCCCCAGTCCGGGAGCATTACGGGGAAGCTAGCTTCTCGATTTCAAACTGTCATTTTATGGCCTAGCACAGCTTATATTGGGGAACAACCCCGACTATGTGGTAGGGTCTCGTTCTTAATCTTCTGGCAAAACACATGCAACGTCCTCGTTTGGGCATCAGTGAAAGTATAGTAAGTTGTGGAGTGAAACCGACCTGGAACGCTTCCTGCTCTCATCCGCGAAAATTGTTGAGAGGGGTGGCGTGGCAGCTAAGCATAAATCTTGCGTTTTTTGCATAGTTTCAAGTCGAAAAATTTTACACGGCTTATGTGCCCCCGGGTCAGCAGTTATAATAACACCACAGACATATTACTGGAGGCGATATTCCGCAAGTGATCCGTTACGAACAGCCGGCCCACATGCAGTGCGCGTCTCCTTCAGCGGGAAGAATACGACCAATGACAGGGCGCAATTTTAAACCCCAGGTTAGGATACACCAGTCTACGCTAGCCTGGTAAGCCCGGTCATCATTCCATATGTGAGTTACAGAAACTATTAGGATGTCATGGTGCACTTCAGCCAGCGGCACCTGCTTTAGTGATGCCTTTTTTGCTTCCAAATCGACATTCAAGAAACTGCGCTGTATTTTCTTCAGCCACGTTTGTTGAAGTAATGCCTTTGCGGCTGAAACTTGTGCTGCAGCTCGCAGTGACGGCTGGTGCTAGCAATCTGCATGGCGGTAGAATGATGATGCGCATCGTAGGAAAAGACTGCAATTCCTTCTTTCTTCCCTGCATCAACCGTTCTGTTTGCGCGTGAAAGAAATCTCAACTTTTTTCGCAGCGCCATAGTATTTATTTTTGCCCTTCAGGGCGGCCACTGGCAACGTCGACTGCTGCTTGAGTGGTGGCAGCTCGCAAGTAGCACACGACGCGCTGCAGCTTGATGACGCGATGTGTGCGACGAGATCTGTACACTCCTTTCCCCCGCAATGTGCATGCACACTGTTTTCTAGCGACGCCGTTAGGATGCTCCAGTACTAGTTCGTGCCATGCGCTACCGTGTTCCCACTAAGTGTGACCGCCACAGTACATGTGGTCCGGTGAGCCAGGAAACAATTGCAGTAAAGCAGCTTGCGTTAACTGCCGTTTTACCCATTTGTTAGGATTCAGAAGTATATCACGGTGTCGTCTTGATCAAAAATGTCACGCACGCCTTAGTTTTTTGTATGCAAGATACTTGCCTTTTTGGCGCAGCATTTGTTCCTATTGGTTGAACTCCGTTTTGGTTGCAGCACCTCTAGTTCATATGTCGGCGACTTTGGCCATTTATTGCTCGTAGTGTTTCATGCTACTACCTAAGTTGGCAATAGAGCTGTGTTACAGTTCGGCATTTAAATACTAGCATGCAGGATGCTTAACCCTCTTCTGTTGTTGTCACCAAGCAGTAGTTTTGCAGTAGCCATAAAGTTAATACTGTGGAGGCTAAGTATAAATAGGCAGTTATTGTCATTTCCACGCAGGCCGCGTGTCATGTTTCCATCAAGTGGTCGTTTTTGCAAAGTTATGGTTATCTTTAAAAAATGTTCTTTTTTGATTGCCACACACAGTTTTCTATTCACCTGACCAGCGGTGTAACTGCCTCCGTTGTTTGGCAACTATTGTAGAACTCGCACGTACTGGCTGGTTACACGCAGTTTTTGTGCTGAAATTTGCATTTTTTTACTTAAATGTCTTTGGTATCTTGCTTTTTTTGTATCAGATGGTACAAACAAGCTCAAGAAAAAAAATACTTGTGTGTGATTTGAACTTGCAAGGCCAAAGCTACAAGTTACTCATGAAATTATTGTGGTGGGGGAGCACAGGTTAACTTAGACTGTCTGGGATTCTTTCTCACAATTACTCTCTAGTTGCCTTCAAGAAACAGTAAGTAAAATGAAGAAAAGCTAATGGTTCTTTTCTTAGGTATTCTGTTGACTGGCTTATATCACACATGGTGAACGTAGGGGTGCATATTTCTCATGTTGGTTGGAAATTGTATATGTAATCGTTGTTTTGGGGCTAACCATTTTCTGTGGAAACCATCCCCAGTGCACGAGCTGCAGCCTGAATGCTGCGGAACTGGCTGAGCTGCGAGCCAAGATAGCTAACTTGGAAGAAGAGAACGCTGTCCTGAGGCGGCAGCTAGAAGCGGTCGACAACTACAGAGGTAAGTGTGCTCAGGAAAGAGTGAAACGTATTCAAAGCATGGCGCATAAACTGGCTCATCTCTTCAGTACGTAAGTCATAGAAGCACCGAGTAGCCTTCAAGTCTTCAAAATTTGTTTTAATTGGGAATAAGTTTATGAAATTGACCTGTGAGTGGTTACAGATGGGTGGGGCACGACTAACCCAAATGCTAAAAGAGCACTTTAGTATGTGTATCGTTGAGAACTTTAAATTTTCTTTCTGTGCTAAATATGCCGATATTTATTTATTTATTTATTACACGTTCCTACAGTGCCCGTAGGGCATTATTGTAGGGGGGTTATTTTGAACAGTATACAGCACATAAATTTGTTTGTGTAAGACAACTAACAATGCAACACTTATTTCAACAACAATAGATGAGGAAAATACCATTCTGGAAATAAAATTATACAGCATGCTCTATAGCCTCAGCAAAATTCGCTGCAAGAAACACTTCGTTCGGGAGATTATTCCAGTCACTAATAGTGTTAGGAAAAAATGAATGTTTGAATACATTAATGCGGCATTGGAATTCTCTAATCTTTCGTGCATTATCTCTGCGTGTGGATACATAGTGTGGCTGTTTTAAATAAAAATCTTTATCTATTCCGGTTTGCTTATTGTAAATGCTGTGCAGAAATTTCAACCTTAGCAGTTTTCTTCTCTGATTCAACGATTTCCATCCAAGACTATTTATAATTTCTGAGCTCCTAACGTTAAAATTATAATTACTGGTTACAAACCGAGAAGCTCGTTTTTGAACTCTCTCTAGTTTTTCTTGTAATATTGCAGTAGAGGGGTCCCATGTTGTGCATGCATATTCAAGTACTGGTCTTATATTTGTGAAATAAAGAGTTTCTTTTAGCCCTTGGGGGGCATCCTTAAAATTCCTCTGGAAGAAATAAAGAAGACGATATGCCTTGCTGATTATTGTATCGATGTGGGTGGTCCAGTCTAATGTTTCTGGGAGGGTCACACCAAGATATTTTACCGTGTCTACAGTCTGTATTTTACTATTCTGCAACGATAATGAAGAGTGCACTTTGTTTTTGTTCGTAAATTGGACGTGATAGCATTTGGAGATGTTTAACTTCATCTGCCATTCTGTACACCAAGTGACAATTCTGTCAAGGACCGTTTGCATCACATCTACGTCTTCGGCACATTTCACAGGATGATATATGATACAATCGTCCGCATATAACCGTACAGTGCATTTAAGTGCGATGGGAAAATCATTGATGAAAATGAGAAAAAGTAGTGGTGCAAGGACGGAGCCCTGTGGGACTCCAGATAAAACACTAACAGGAGATGATGAAACACCATTGACAAGCAGTGTTGTACACGTTCCTCCAAAATAGGAACGAAAGCTCGTTCCTCGTTCCTTGCCAATTTTGAAACGAGTTCCCGTTACAAGTTCCTTTATTGCGAAAGGAACGCGTTCCAGTTCCACTTGGAAAATTGGAACGTGTCGTTACATTAACGTTACAACTAGGTTTTTAAATTAAAATATACTGTCGGATAATCCTTGGTCAAAATTAAGTGAGACATTTAAAACTCACATCGAACTACGTATATTATACGAATACCACCGGCAGCAGATTATCTGGAGATAAAGATAATCAAAAGAAACGCTCCTAGGCGAATTTTTTCAGGGAGCACTGGACAAACTCCAGACGGCTCGAGGACATTTCGGTGCAGGATATTTCGGTGTGGAAATTTCGGTGTACGGACATATCGGTGTACGGACATATCGGTGTACGGGCGTTTCGGTGTACGGACATTTCAGTGTACGGATATTTCGGCGACCAAATTATCCCGTGCTTGCCTGTTTGCGACAGCCGTTATACTTTTATTTCCGCTTAACGTGGGTTATGGACAACAATCTGAAGCAGTGAATTTATTTTCTTCATTGATGCCATGTTCGATCTTTGCCAGGTATTTTTAGAGATTCTACATTTATATATTTTTGTTTAATACCTCTTCCTGGGGACACCTGTTATGCAGCCGATTGAATTCTTTAGCACACGTTTTTTTCCATTTATGACAGGTTGTTAATTTATATTCGCTCTTTTTTAGCTAAGACAATTACCCGTGTTTACGATCGTCTACCGCCTCTTTTGTATTTTTGTTTAAATTACACACCCTCAAATTACATAAATTACATGCACACTCTCAATATCCAAAAAGTAACAAACATTAGCTATCCCCCCAGAATGAAGAAAACCTTATGAAGAGTATTACGTAGGCTGGGCTGCCTTGCTAAAATGAATTCGCGAACACTGGTCTAGGATATTGTCGGGGAGGAAAAACGGGCCTTTTGGAAAACAGCCGCAGGTTCTAATGTCCTAAATGCTGATTAAGCGCGTACCGGTTGTGCATACAAATTCCACCCATTGTGTTCGGGACAACCAACCTTCGTTTAATGTTTACAAGCCTACATTTACCATATTTTAATTGTTTGTTCTAGCGCCCCCCCCCCCCTCCCACCTACTGCCTGTACGTTCGAATCTAGACCAGATTTATCTTTCAGCCATATTATTTTAGGTTTCCCCTGAAAATCCTACTGGCGTGGTGGAGTTCACAGTCTCCGAAGCGTCACCGCAGTGATTTTTTATTTTTTATTTAGAACATGCTGCTAGCCTCTTAGCGGATGCTTTTGCAGGAATTGGGTGATACATTCAGAACAATGACATAGCACACTTCGCGTTTAAAACAGAGAAAAAGCTTTACATTCACCATGGGCGCACAAAACCTCTATAATGTGATACAAAAAGCCACCCAAAAAGCCGCTGAGAACACAATGGCCACTATCGTTTGCTGTCTACGCCCTTCCGCGCGTCGCGGTCATATCGACGGCGCCCCCACTCCAGGAATCGCTCTTTCTGCGCCTTCAGTCGCCCCCTTGATAATTAACTCATCAAGTCGCGCATATCATGGACACCCCAGGTATACATCGTTTCCTCCCATTATAAGAAGCAAAAAAATGAACAGGCTAGTGTGACGAGAGCGGCAACAGTCGTCTTCAAGTTTTCTAAGTCCAGTCGACGCTACGGTGAAGCACAAGTGACACCCCTCTCTACTTAAGGGGATGATTGCCGGCGGGGCTCAGCTTTCCCCTCCCTTAAGTAACGCCACCGTAAGTGCGATCGTTGGTTTGCTAGTTTTAAGTAGAACTGACACCGAATGCAACGAAGGCGAGATTGACTGAGATAATAATTAAAACGAAATGCACACGCGCCTAATCGACCTCGTTTTTCTGTTGTTGTTTTTTCGCGGAAGTTTTGCTGGAGGGGGGGGGGGAGGAAACGACTAAAAGAAGCAGCGTCTTGCACCGTTGGGTGAAGTGAAAGGAAAGCGCTTTGGTAACACTTAAAGTATTAGGGTTGCTCACATGAATGTTGAAATAACAAAAAAAAATGGTTGAATGGATCAAAATTAACAACGTTAATATTTAGCATCTGCTACAGAAATTGGGTTTCACGTGGCAATGCTCCGCCAGCGTTTAGCGTTAGTTTCCACAAACGGCGGCGCAAGCACAAGTCTCGAACGTAAAATCATATCAAGTCACGAAATTACAATATTAAAGCTAAAAAGTTCGAAGAATGCCTGGGACATCCCCTCACTCAAAATATCTGGGCCAAGACGTCGTGCACCAAAATGTCCGTGCACAGAAATGTCCACACTGAAACGTCCTGGACCGAAATGTCCGACACCGAAATGTCCTGATCCCGTTTAACAGTCCGTCCGCTTCGTTGGCTACGTTGTTACCGGGTTGACTGAGACCGGTCTGCTCCTGAGCGCGCGGAAGGGCGAGTAGGAAGGGTGCGGAGGCACGGACATAACGAAGGCAGGCCCGCGGAATTAATACCCTTACCGCGACGAATGCCCAAGTGCCCAGCCGGGTCCTGGTCAATCCAGTAACAACGCATACGACAGAACGGACGGACTGCTAAAACTCTCTATTCTTTCCCCGCCAGGGAACAATTCTATCGGCCAGACGCGCATTCTGGCCTCCCCAGACAAACGATGAAGGGTGAAAAGCCTTCTCGCGGCTACGCTATTCACCCGTCGACGCCGCGTAAGCAACCAGTATGAAAGCAAGAACAAGCTGCGGCCTGCTGTGTGGTTATTCTTCTGCCTTTGACCTTCGAGGAAGCGCGTACGGCTGAAGGTCGGGCAAGCTGACCATCTTATAGGAAGAGAAACGCAGTAGCGCTTTGTGGATTTTTGTACTCGAGCCTTGGCATCAAAAACAGCCAAATCTTAGCGATGTAACGGCAGGAACGCCATTCCTGCCGTTCCTTCAAAAACGTAACGAGTTACCGTTACAGTTCCACCGACCCTTAATGAAACGGTGGCGTTCCTTCGTTCCTCCAAAAAGGAACTAGTTCCAGGAACGCCGTTCCTTGTAACGCCGTTCCGTACAACACTGTTGACAAGGACCTGCTGCTGGCGATCACTCAAGTAGTCTTTCACCCAGCTTAGGAGATATTTGGGAAGGCCTAAAGACGACATCTTGTAAAGCAGATGATTGTGCAGAACAACATTGACAGCTTTTTCAAAACCTAAGAAAATAGCATCTACCTGCACACCTTTGTCGAAACCTAGAGCGATATCGTGAATAAGCTCAGTAAGTTGCGTTACACAAAATAAACCTGACCGAAACCCATGTTGCCAGGCGTGAAAAATTTATTATCTTGAAGGTGCTTGATAAGACATGAGTATATAATATGTTCTAAGGTTCTACAGCAAACGCAGGTTAGTGAAACTGGTCTGTAGTTGCAAGGTTTATCTTTGTCACCGGTTTTATGTAGGGGTGTGACGTTAGCTATTTTCCAGTCTCTGGGCAACGTTGCGCAGTTTAAAGATAGTGTGAACAGTACGACCAGAAAAGGAGCAATATGGGCTGCACAGCGTTTAAGAACTTGATTTGATATGCCGTCAGGGCCATGCGCAGAGTGTGCATTCAGATTAGCGAGTAATGATTTTACCCCTGCTTCATTTATCTGAATATCATTCATATTTGTAAGTTGCAGAAAGGGAGTGGAAATCGTGAGTGGGTTTTCTTCCGAAAAGACCGAATGAAAGTATGAATTAAAGCATTCAGCTGTACCTTTATCGTCTTTTATTATTACACCGCTGTGGGAAAGAGGTGGAATGCTAACAGAATGCCGATATTTATATACACAAGTCAATTCTGTGATGTGCAATGCAATTGCATGTTCTAAGGCCACGTGATGGCTGCTTTTGTTTTTCACAAAATCACTTCCAAGCCTGAAGCACTGTTCATGATGCATTAAAGGAACCACACACATCATTCTGTGCCTGCAATGCAACTGAGCCATGTTTTCAGTTGGGCGCAGTGCCTTTGTGACAGTTTATTTTGACAAGGGCAGGTTGCAGGAGCATGCGTGTTCGAGTTACTTCATCATGTACACTAGTGTATGGAGTAGAGATAAACGGGGCATACCCATAGAGACAAACGGGGCATACCCATAAAGGTATACCCATTAAGGAATAAGTGCACCAAAATTTACTCACATGATACTGATATATTGTTTTGGATTAGATTAAGTTGGGTATTGAGGGAATCTTGTGTCGTACCGATGCTGCTGGCTGCTTGGTGCTGATTTAGGTTTTGAGCTTAATTGTAATGCACACACAAATTGGAAGGCAAAAAAAATTAGCAAAAAATGGTGCGCACTAGAACCGTGCAAGAACGGTAGTGTAACAATCATTTGCAATAACCATACCACGAAGTTCAGGCTATAGTGGGGCCTTTCACTCTATGCTAAACGTTTGATGAAGATTTATTGCCAGAAGTAGCGAGAATATTTTCAGTATGTCGGCACACAGATGCAGGCTTGTTGGCAGGCACAACTGGTCTGATCAAACCGCTAAAATAAGCATTGACCACTCCGTTACTGACTCCTGTGCAACCTTTTAGGAATTGCTGGTGTGGTGTTGAGCAAGATGGCGCATTGGGCTAGTTGGTGCACTTGCATCTTGGGGAACAGTGTGAAATAACAGGGACACAAACACAGAAGTGGACAAAACAAAAAGAGCCGAGGAATGCAGGTTTCATCCTGACCATGGAAGTCATTGTAATGGAAGCAAAAAAAAACGAAAACGTGTGTTTGCATATAACCTAATCCAGAGCCCTCTACTACTACAGCACGTCTTGTGGTGCAGGTATAGCTCGGGACATCCAAATTTGCCATTTTTCTTACAATGCTGTTTGCTGCACTATTTCAGAGTCCTACAGGATGTTAAAAAGGCGTCAAAGCTCGCAAAGAAACTTGAGGACGAGCCTTCTCGGGTCGCAGCAACTCCCATGGTAAG